>NC_057801.1:99788595-100157060 GCF_018294505.1 Triticum aestivum
CCGCCCGAGGGGCCCACGAGACAGGGGGCGGCCCTATAGGGGGGGGGCGCCCTCCTATCTCGTGGGGCCCTCGGAGGCTTCTTGACATGCACTCCAAGCTCTCCGGATCAGATTTGTTCCAAAAATAACGCTCCCGAAGGTTTCATTCTGTTCGGACTCCATTTGATATTCCTTTTCTTCGAAGGGTGGTTGTGGAGAAGACAAAAAGGAGAAGATAGTCTCACATCAACTAGGTGTATCAACGGGCTATGGAGATGCCCATTAATAGATATCAATGTGAGTGAGCGGGGATTGCCATGCAACGGATGCACTAGAGCTATAAATATATGAAAGCTCAATAAAAGAAACTAAGTGGGGTGCATCCAACTTGCTCGCTCACGAAGACCTATGGCACTTTTGAGGAGGCCCATCATTGGAATATACAAGCCAAGTTCTATAATGAAAAATTCCCACTAGTATATGAAAGTGACAACATATGAGACTCTCTATCATGAAGATCATAGTGCTATTTTGAAGCACAAGTGTGGAAAAAGAGATAGTAGCATTGTCCCTTCTCTCTTTTTCTCTCATTTTATTTATTTATTTCTTTCTTTTTCTTTTTTTCTTTTTTTTCTTTGGCCTTCCTTTTTTTAGGCCTTTCTCTTTTTTTTCTTCCTTTTTTTTTCTTTTTGTAAAGTCCGAAGTCTCATCCCGACTTGTGGGGGAATCATAGTCTTCATCACCCTTTCCTCACTAGGACAATGCTCTAGTAATGAAGATCATCACACTTTTATGGATTTACAAATCAAAGCTAGAAAAAGATATGACTCTATATAAATGCCTCCGGCGGTGTACCGGGATATGCAATGAATCAAGAGCGACATGTATGAAAATTATGAAGGTGGCCTTGCCACAAATACAATGTCAACTACATGATCATGCAAAAAGCAATATGACAATAGTAATGCGTGTCATATGAACGAAACGGTGGAAAGTTGCATGGCAATATATCTCGGAATGGCTATGGAAATGCAATAATAGGTAGGTATGGTGGCTGTTTTGAGGAAGGAGTATGGTGGGTGTATGGTACCGGCGAAAATTGCACGGTACAAGAGAGGCTAGCAATGGTGGAAGGGTGAAAAAGTGCGTATAATCCATGGACTCAACATTAATCAAAAGAACTCATATACTTGTTGCAAAAATTTAGAACTCATCAAAAACCAAAGTACTACGCGCATGCTCCTAGGGGGATAGATTGGTAGGAAAAGACCATCGCTCGTCCCCGACCGCCACTCATAAGGAAGAGAATCAATAAATAAAATTGTGCTCCAACTTCATCACAAAGCAGTTCACCATACGTGCATGCTACAGGAATCACAAGCTTCAACACAAGCATTCTTTAAATTCATAATCACCCAACTAGCATGACTTTAATATCACTACCTCCATATCTCAAAACAATTATCAAGTATCAAGTTGATCATAGCATCCAATTCACTTTCTATGATAGTTTTTATTATACCCAACTTGGATGCTCATCATTCTAGGACCAACTTTATGATAATAGAAAATACCATGCTGTTATAAAGGACTCTCAAAATAATATAAGTGAAGCATGAGAGACTAGCAATTTCTTCAAAATTAAGACACCACCATGCTCTAAAAGATATAAGTGAAGCACTAGAGCCAAAAACTATCAAGCTCAAAAGATATAAGTGAAGCACATAGAGTATTCTAGCAAATTCTAATCAAATAGGCTTCTCCCAAAATGTGTGTACAGCAAGGATGATTGTGGTAAACTAAAAAGCAAAGACTAATATAATACACGACGCTCCAAGCAAAACACATATCATGTGGCGAATAAAAATATAGCTCCAAGTAAAGTTACCAATGAACGGAGACGAAAGAGGGGACGCCTTCCCGGGGCATCCCCAAGCTTAGGATTTTGACTATTCTTGAATATCTTGGGGTGCCATGGGCATGACCAAGCTTAGGCTCTTGACACTCCTTATTCCATAGTCCATAAAAGCTTTTACCCAAGACTTGAAAACTTCACAACACAAAACTCAACAGGAAATCTTATAAGCTCCGTTAGTGAAAGAAAACAAAACCACCACATAAGGTACTGACATGAACTCATTCTTTATTTAATTTGGTGTTAAACCTACTGTATTCCAACTTCTTTATGGTTCATAGATTAAATTACTAGCCATAGATGCATTGAAATAAGCAAACAACACACGAAAAACAGAATCTGTCAAAAACAGAACAGTCTGTAGAAATATGTAACTAACGCAAACTTCTGGAACTCTAAAAATCCTACCAAAATAGGAAGTCCTGGAAAATTTTTCTATTGAACATCATAAAAAAGAATCAATGCAAAATCACGTTCCTGTGATTTAACAAAATTATATTTGTGCGTGCAAAGTTTCTGTTTTTCAGCAGAATCAAATCAACTATCATCGTAGGTTATCCTATAGGTTCTACTTGGCACAAACACTAATTAAAAGATAAAAACACATCTAAACAGAAGGTAGATGCAAGATTTATTACTAAACAGGAGCAAAAACAAAAAACATAAAGAAAATTTGGTTGCCTCCCAACTAGCGCTATCGTTTAACGCCCCTAGCTAGGCATAAAAGCAAGGATAGATCTAACGAGTGCCATCTTTGGCACTAAATTCATAAGTAGCATGCATGATAGATTCATAAGATAATTTGACTTTCTTTCTTGGAAAGTGCTCCATGCCTTTCTTTAAAGGAAATTGGAATCTAATGTTCCCTTCCTTCATATCAATAATCGCACCAATCGTTCTAAGGAAAGGTCTACCAAGAATAATAGGGCAAGAAAGATTGCAATCTATATCAAGAACGATATAATCTACAGGCACCAAATTTCTATTTGCAACAATAAGAACATCATTGATCCTTCCCATAGGCATTTTAGTGGTGGCCGCAAGGTGCAAATTTAAAGAGAAATCATCAAGATCATGGAAACCTAGAATATCACATAAAGTTTTCGAAATCGTGGAAACACTAGCACCCAAATCACACAAACCAAAACACTCATAATGTTTAATTTTAATTTTTATAGTAGGTTCGCACTCATCATTAAGTTTTCTAGGTATAGAAACTTCCAAATTAAGTTTTTCATCATAAGATTGCATCAAGGCATCAACAATATGCTTGGAAAAAGCTTTATTTTGACTATAAGCATGAGGAGAATTAACAACAGATTGCAACAAGGAAATACAACCTTTTAAAGAGCAATTATCATAATCAAATTCCTTGAAATCCGAGATAGTGGGTTCAACATTATTTGAAGTAGAGGATTCTCCAATCTCACTTTTACCAAATTTAACATCAAGATCTAAAGACTCCGAATTTTTGGGACGCCTTCTAGGCAAAGTTGATTCATCATCACTCCCATAATCATCAAAATTCATAATATAAAACATAGATCTAACCGGAGATGTATCAATAACTTTAAGATCCTCATCATTATTTTCATGAAGACTAGAAGAACACGCTTTTAGAAAGCTTTCCTTTTTAGCACGCAATATAGCGGTTCTTTCCTTGCACTCCTCAATGGAAATATTCATTACTTTGAGAGACTCATTGATATCATGCTTAGGAGAAGAAGATCCAAGTTTAAGAGAATTAACATCAAGCGAAAGTCTATCAACGTTCATAGCCAAAACATCTACTTTGAGCAATTTTTCTTCAAGCAAAGAATTAAAATTCTTTTGATAAATCATAAATTCTTTCACACTATTCTCAAAATCAGAGGGCATCTTATTAAAATTACCATAAGAATTATTGTAGTAATTTCCATAATTATTAGAGTAATTACTAGGGAACAGTCTAGCATTAAAATTTCCTCTATAAACATTGTTTCCAAAACTATTCCTACCAACAAAATTCACATCCATAGATTCATTATTATTCTCAATCAAGGAAGACAAAGGCATATCATTGGGATCAAGAGGAGTATTTTTAGTAGCAAACATCTTCATAAGTTCATCCATCTTTCCACTCAAAACATTAATTTCTTCTATAGCATGCACTTTTTTACTAGAAGATCTTTCGGTGTGCCATTGAGAATAATTAGCCATAATATTATCAAGCAATTTTGTAGCATCTCCTAACGTGATTTCCATAAAGGTGCCTCCCGCGGCCGAATCTAAGAGATTTCTAGAAGCAAAGTTCAAACCGGTATAAATTTTTTGTATGATCATCCATAAATTCAAACCATGAGTAGGGCAATTGCGAAGCATCAATTTCATTCTTTCCCAAGATTGGGCAACATGCTCATGATCAAGTTGTTTAAAATTCATAATATCGTTCCTAAGAGTGATGATCTTAGCGGGAGGAAATACTTAGAGATAAAAGCATCTTTGCACTTGTTCCAAGAATCAATACTATTTTTAGGCAAACGAAAACAAAACTTTAGCACGATCTCTAAATGAAAACGGAAATAAATTAAATTTGACAATATTGTTATCCGTATCTTTCTTCTTTTGCATATCACACAAATCAACAAAATTGTTTAGATGAGTAGCGGCATCTTCACAAGGAAGGCCGGAGAATTGATCTTTCATAACAAGATTCAGCAAAGCGGTATTGATTTCACAAGACTCAACATCATTAAGAGGAGCAATCGGAGTACTAAGGAAAGCATTATTATTGGTATTCGATAAGTCACACAACTTGGTATTATCTTGCACCATGGCAACAAGTAATCCAACACACAAGGAAACAAAAAACGGCAAGCGAAAAGAGAGGAGGAGATTGGGAAAGAGAGGGCGAATAAAATGGTAAGGGTGAAGTGGGGGAGAGGAAAACGAGAGGCAAATGCCAAATAATGTAAATGCGAGGGAGATGGGGTTGTGATGGGTACTTGGTATGTCTTGACTTGAGCGAAGACCTCCACGGCAACGGCGCTAGAAATCCTTCTTGCTACATCTTGAGCTTGCGTTGGTTTTCCTCGAAGAGGAGAGGGTGATGCAGCAAAGTGTAGCGTAGGTATTTCCCTTAGTTTTGAGAACCAAGGTATCAATCCAGTAGGAGGCTCCTCAAAAGTCCCACGCACCTACACAAACAAACTTAGAACTCGCAACCAAGGCAATAAAGGGGTTGTCAATCCCTTCATGGCCACTTGCAAAAGTGAGATCTAATAAAGATAGTATGATAAGATAAATATATTTTTGGTATTTTTGATATAGATGCAAAAAGTAGAGATGCAAATAAAAGTAGATTGAAAGCAAATATGATAAGAGATAGACCCGGGGGCCATATGTTTCACTAGAGGCTTCTCTCAAGATAGCATAAGTATTATGGTGGTTGAACAAATTAGTGTCGAGCAATTGATAGAAAAGCGCATAGTTATGAGATTATCTAGGCATGATCATGTATATAGGCATAATGTCCATAACAAGTAGACCGACTCCTGTCTGCATCCACTACTATTACTCCACACATCAACCGCTATCCAGCATGCATCTAGAGTATTAAGTTCATAAGAACAGAGTAACGCATTAAGCAAGATGACATGATGTAGAGGGATAAACACATGCAATATGATATAAACCCCATCTTGTTATCCTCGATGGCAACAATACAATACATGTCTTACAACCCTTTCTGTCACTGGGTAAGAACACCGCAAGATTGAACCCGAAGCTAAGCACTTCTACCTTGGCAAGAAGGATCAATCTAGTAGGCCAAACCAAACTGATAATTCGAAGAGACTTGCAAAGATAACTCAATCATGCATAAAATAATTCAGAGAATATTCAAATATTATTCATAGATAAACTTGATCATAAACCCACAATTCATCGGATCTCGACAAACACACCACATAAAGAGTTTACATCGAATAGATCTCCACAAGAGAGGGGGAGAACATTGTATTGAGATCCAAAAAGAGGGAAGAAGCCATCAGGGTAATAACTATGGACCCGTACGTCTGTGGTAAACTACTCACAACTCATCGGAGGGGCAAGGATGTTGATGTAGAAGCCATCCGTGGTTGCTTCCCCCTCCAGCAGAGTGACGGCAAGGGCTCCAAGATGGGATCTCGCGGATATAGAAGGTTATGCCGGTGAAAATTGTGTTTCGTGGTGCTCCTGGATGTTTTCTGGGTATGTAGGTATATATAGGAGGAAGAAGTATGTCGGTGGCCGCCCGAGGGGCCCACGAGACAGGGGGCACGCCCTACAGGGGGGCGCCCTCCTATCTCGTCAGCCCCTCGGAGGCTTCTTGACTTGCACTCCAAGCTCTCTGGATCAGATTTGTTCCAAAAATAACGCTCCCGAAGGTTTCATTCCATTTGGACTCCGTTTGATATTCCTTCTCTTCGAAATACTGAAATAGGCAAAAAAACAACAATATGGGCTGGGCCTCCGGTTAGTAGGTTAGTCCCAAAAATGATATAACTGTGTAAAATAAAGACCATAAACATCCAAAAGAGGTAATATAATAGCATGGAACAATGAAAAACTATAGATATGTTGGAGACGTATCAATGATCATTACGGGACCTGCGGGGGTGCGTGCAACTGACGGGCCAGGTCGGTCATGGGGCATAGATGAGGCGTATCCCAATGGCAAGAGGGTGATCAAGCCGATCATGCGTGATGTCGGGGGGGGGGGGCGTTCGGTGGCGGCGGGGTGGCGACGGAGTATGAGATAAAGACACCGATGACTGACGGTGGGATGTCGTGCGGACGAGCATGTCAGCAACGGCACTCGGGCAGCGGGCCCGAGCCACTAAAGTAGTTGTGGCGCCCGAGCTTAGGCAGCCGATGAGCCTGGCGTAGGAGGCCCAGCGCAGCCGGGGACGAGGTCGACGAGGTAGACTGCAGGAGCGGCATGGATCGATGGGCGGGGTGGCACGTGTACGACGGCTATGATGGGCCACTGCATGTCGTGAGGCTGCCGGGTCAGGGCGATGCTGGAATCCCGGTCGGAGCATGGCAAAGACGGCCAGTGTAGATCGACAGGCGGGCCGGCACGCGGACGACGGTCATGAGGGGTAGTCTGTCGTGCAAGGCCGCCGGGTCAATGAAGGAGGCGCCCGGTCGCACAGGTGTTGGAGTAGAGGCACACGGGGATCGACAGCGGCGGTGGGTAACGCAAATCGATCTTAGATCGGAAAACCAAAAAGAAACCGCCGATCAAGATGACTGGCCTAGGAGGGAAAAACCCGGAGTAAGGGCTCGGGAAAAAAACTCTCTAGGGCAGCCAGTCAACACTACCGGCGGACGAACCCTAGATTTGGGCGGCGCAGCCCCCGGTGGCGGTCATGGAGGCCGACCGCCCCGGAGGCGGAGCGGGGGTGCGGAAGCGGCGGCGGCTAGGGTTTACGATCGACGTAAGGCTAATACCTGTTAGAAGGGAATAGAGGGATGGGTGAAATAGTTGATTGTATTGATTTAACCTCATGGGCATATAAATAGAAGTACAAAGAAAAACTTGAAGTACAAGACAAGATAGGACCAAATCCTAGTCTATCATATTCTTCCTAATAATTCTTATACTCAACACGCCCTCTCCTGCCATGTGGCCGGCAAGACCTCCAGTCGCACGTCGCCAAGTAGTGTAGAGGCGCTCACATAACACTAGTAGAAAACATGGCTTTGGTCCAGGCATAAAGAAGGCATTAATCCCGGTTCTCCTACGAACCATGACCAATGGGAGCATTAGTCTCGGTTCCTGAGGCCGGGGGGCCAGCCGGGCCTCGAGCGCCATTGGTCCCGGTTCTTCTGACCCCTTTGGTCTCGCTTCCAAACATGAACTGAGACAAATGGCCCTCGCTCCTGGTCCACAGCCTATAGTCCCGGTTTGTGTCAGGAACGGGGACCAAATAGAGGCCTATATATACCCCCTGCCCGCGAGCAGAGCAGTGCACTACTCTATTTTCTTGGCCGGCCGTGGGAGACCTTTGCGTAGCTCTAGCTCACCTCCTATGCACATGAGGTATTCGACGAAATGCTCGAGGCACACTTTATAAGCTTTCTCCTCTCGAAGCTCCTTCTCCAAACTCCCTTTTCCTCAATATTTTTCTAGGTTTGGCAGTCCATCATGTCTCATCCCTGTCCTCACCACTGTCGATCGCCCGCGCCGATCTCGTCGCCGGCACCACCGTGGTGAGCCTCTTGTTCTTATGTTCTTTCTAAAATAAAAAAATTATTACATGTATGATTTAGATTGCTACCTGTATAATTTTCTTACTTTTATTATTGTTTGTTATTATATAGTGCAATGGTTTTGGTATCTTCCCCCGTCGGCCCTAGTCTTGTGTATGATTCGGATGTGGTATATACTATCTTCTATAACTATTTCTTTCATGTAGGGTTTATGACAATGATGTCGATCAATGTGACATTGATGTTTTATCTAGGAGGTATGTGAACCGGAAATTCCAACCGACCCTCTTGTCGAGAGGTTAAATTTCATTGAAAAAGAAAACGATAACTTGAAGAAAAAATTGAAAAGAATTGAGGAGGAGAAGATGGCATTAGAGTTGCATGTTGTGGATATCGTCGATGATCACAAGATCAAGATGGATAAAATGTGCTTGAAGATTAGAAAGATTAGAAAATATGCCATTCATAACAATGTTGTGGATATCACTTATCGTTAGCGTCTCGGTCAACTAGGGATTGGAGATTAATCAGAAAACGGACGACTAATCGATTTTATCGGTCGACTATTAGTCGGCCATTTTTTTGCAAATCCCAGTTTACCAACACTAAAATATGATATATTCAACACCAAAATAAAATTGGATAGAAGTGTTACCTTGATCCCTAGTGTTTGAATCCTCTTATAATGAGAAACCAAATAGCACAATAGTACATATTACTAAACAAGGTCCACAAAGCACTAATAAACATAGGTTTTGCAAACATAATGTTAGGAATAGACCGGATTTATCAGTAGATTCCTGATAAATCGCTTCTCAGAGTGATAAATCAGCCCAAATGACAAACGTTGAAGATAGTACATAATCTTATCGGGCACCCCATGAGTAGCAATAAATCGGAAGATAAATCATCAATCAGAATATTTCTTGAACAGTCATTCATACTGAGGCTTGGTATCCCTATGTCGTTGGATCAATTGTTACCTTAGTTGCGATTATGATCGCATATGTTGTTGCATTGAAATATTTCACATAGTTTTAATGTATGGTTTAATTAGATGCTCTAGAGAGCTATATGTTTTTCAATGAGAACTATGTATGTACTTTCGTTTTAATGTGATGATGAAATACCTTTGTAACAGATGAGTCATCATCCGAAACCCTGATACTTCGAAAGAGATTGTCCGTTTTGCACACGAAGTGCATCCAGTTTTTTCTGTAACCCTCTCAACTTTTTAGAACATGCTATGTGGGTGAAATGATGATACCATGCCAACTTTCAACCTTTTCAGAGTTCATTTGAAGTGCTTTTCAATTTTAGGGTGATTTAGCGCCAAAAAATCAATAAATGCATAAAAATAGCAAATGAAGTCAGAAAGGGTTGAAAATTGATGATGTGGCTTTGAATGGTGTATTTGAACACACAAAAAGTCTGTAATTCAAATAAGTTCAAAAAATGAAATCCCTTTGTAACAGATGAGTTTTCGTCCGAAACCCTAATACTTCGAAAGCGATTGTCCATTTGGCACACAATGTGCTTCTAGTTTTTGTCGTAACCCTCTCAACTTCTTAGAACATGCTATGTGGCTGAAGTGATGTTACCATGCCAACTTTCAAGATTTTCAGAGTTCATTTGAAGTGCTTTTGAATTTCAGGGTCATTTAGGTCAAAAAAATCAGTAAATGCATGACAAATAGCAAATGAAGTCAGAAAGGGTTGAAAATTGATGATGTGGCTTTGAATGGAACATTTTGAGCACACAAAAAGTCTGTAGTTCAAATAAGTAAAAAAATGTAATCGCTTTGTAACAGATGAGTTTTCGTCCGAAACACTGATTCTTTGAAAGAGATTGTCCATTTTGCACATGAAATGCATCCAATTTTTGCCGCAACCCTCTCAACATTTTAGAACATGCTCTGTGGCTGAAATGATGATACCATGCCAACTTTCAACCTTTTTCAGAGTTCATTTGAAGTGCTTTTCAATTTCAGGGTCATATAGCTAAAAAATCAGTAAATGCATGAAAAATAGCAAATGAAGTCAGAAAGGGTTGAAAATTGATGATGTGGCTTTGAATGGTGCATTTTGAACACACAAAAAGTCTGGAGTTCAAATAAGCACACAAAAATGAAATCCCTTTGTAACAGATGAGTTTTTGTCCGAAACCCTGATACTTCAAAAGAGATTGTCCATTTTGTACACGAAGTGTATCTAGTTTTTGTCGTAACCCTCTCAACCTTTTAGAACATGCTATGTGGGTGAAATGATCATACCAAGTGCACTTTCAACCCTTTCAGAGTTCATTTGTATTGCTTTTCAATTTCAGGGCCATTTAGCTAAAAAAACAGTAAGTGCAATGAAAATAGCAAATGAAGTCAGAAAGGGATGAAAATTGATGATATGGCTTTGAATGGTGCATTTTGAACACAGAAAAAGTATGGAGTTCAAATAAGTTGAAATAAATGAAATCCCTTTGTAACAGATGAGTTTCCGTCCGAAACCCTTATACTTCGAAAGAGATTGTCCATTTTGCACATGAAGTATATTCAGTTTTTGCCGTAACCCTCTCAACTTTTTAGAACCTGCTATGTGGGTGAAATGATGATACCATGCCAACTTTCAACCTTTTCGGAGTTCATTTGAAGTGCTTTTCAATTTCAGGGTCATTTAACTCAAAAAAATCAGTAAATGCATAAAAATAGCAAATGAAGTCAGAAAGGGTTGAAAATTTATGATGTGGATTTGAATGGTACATTTTGAACACACAAAAAGTTGTGTAGTTCAAATAAGTTCAAAAAATGGAATCCCTTTGTAACAGATGAGTTTTCGTCCGAAACCCTGGTACTTTGAAAGAGATTGTCCATTTTCCACCCGAATAGCATCCAATTTTTGCCAGAACCCTCTCAACATTTTAGAACATGCTATGTGGCTAAAATGATGATACGATGCTGCTACGTCTCGAGCTTGCATTGGTTTTCCCCAAAGAGGAGAGGATGATGCAGCACAGTAGCGTAAGTATTTCCCTCAGTTTTTGAGAACCAAGGTATCAATCCAGTAGGAGGTCACGTGCAAGTCCGTCGTACCTGCAAACACGATAGCAACTCGCAACCAACGCTTAGGGGTTGTCAATCCCTTCACGGTCACTTATGAGAGTGAGATCTGATAGAGATAATATTTTTGGTATTTTTGATAGATAGATGCAAAGTAAAAAGTAAAGGCAAAGTAAAAACAAAGCAAGTAAATAAAGTGATATAGATTGATATGATGAGAATAGACCCGGGGCCATATGTTTCACTAGTGGCTTCTCTCAAGAGCATAAGTATTCTACGATGGGTGAACAAATTACTGTTGAGCAATTGACAGAACTGAGCATAGTTATGAGTATATCTAGGCAATGATCATGTATATAGGCATCACGTCCGTGACAAGTAGATCAAAACGATTCTGCATCTACTACTATTACTCCACTCAATGACCGCTATCCAGCATGCATCTAGAGTATTAAGTTAAAAATAGTGTAAGCTTTAAGCAAGATGACATGATGTAGAGGGATAAATTCATGCAATATGATAAAAACCCCATCTTGTTATCCAGCATGCATCTCTGTCACTGAGTAAGGACACCGCAAGATTGAACCCAAAGCCATGCACTTCTCCCATTGCAAGAACTACCAATCTAGTTGGCCCAACCAAACGGATAATTCGAAGAGACTTGCAAAGATAACTCAATCATACATAAAAGAATTCAAAGAAGAATCAAATATTTTCCATAGATAATACTGGATCATAAACCCACAATTCATCGGTCTCAACAAACACACCGCAAAAAGAAGATTACATCGAATAGATCTCTACAAGAGAGGGGGAGAACATTGTATTGAGATCCAAAAAGAGAAAAGAAGCCATCTAGGTACTAGCTATGGACCCTAAGGTCTGAAGTAAACTACACACACACCATCGGAGGGGCTATGGTGATGATGTAGAAGCCCTCCGTGGTGGATGCCCCCTCCGGCGGAGCTCCGGAACAGGCCCCAAGATGGGATCTCGTGGATACAGAAGGTTGTGGCGGTGGAATTAGGTTTTTGGCTCTCCTTTGATCATACGGGGATACATAGGTATATATAGGAGGAAGGAGTACATCGGTGGAGCTCCGAGGGGCCCACGAGGTAGGGGGGCGCGCCCAGGGGGGCGCCCTCCACCCTCGTGACCTCCTCAGAAGCTTCTTGGAGTAGGTTCCAAGTCTCCTGGATCACGTTCGATTGGATAATCATGATCCGGAAGGTTTCATTCCGTTTGGACTCCGTTTGATATTCTGTTTCTTCGAAATACTGAAAAAGGCAAAAAACAGCAATTCTGGGCTGGGCCTCCGGTTAATAGGTTAGTCCCAAAAGTAATATAAAAGTGAAAAATAAAGCCCAATATAGTCCAAAATAGTAGATAAAGTAGCATGGAGTAATAAAAACTTATAGATACGTTGGGGACGTATCAGATGCCAACTTTCAGCCATTTCAGAGTTCAGTTGAAGTGCTTTTCAATTTCTGGGTCATTTAGCTAAAAAAACATCAGTAAATGCATGAAAAATAGCAAATGAAGTCAGAAAGGGTTAAAAATTGATGATGTGGCTTTGAATGGTGCATTTTTAACACACAAAAAGTCTAGAGTTCAAATAAGCACAAAAAAATGAAATCCCTTTGTAACAGATGAGTTTTGGTCCGAAACCCTGATATTTCGAAAGAGATTGTCCATTTTGCACATGAAATGTATTCAGTTTTTTCCGTAACCCTCTCAACTTTTTAGAACATGCTATGTGTGTGAAATGATTATACCATGCCAACTTTCAACCTTTTTAGAGTTTATTTGATGTGCTTTTCAATTTTAGGGTCATTTAGCTCAAAAAAATAGTAAATGCATGGAAAATAGCAAATGAAGCCAGAAAGGGTTGAAAATTTATGATGTAGCTGTGAATGGTGCATTTTGAACACAAAAAAAGTCTGGAGTTCAAATAAGTTCA
Source organism: Triticum aestivum (assembly GCF_018294505.1). Lineage (NCBI taxonomy): Eukaryota > Viridiplantae > Streptophyta > Magnoliopsida > Poales > Poaceae > Triticum > Triticum aestivum. Next base: position 99,801,736 of record NC_057801.1, read on the forward strand.
AATAAATGAAATCTCTTTGTAACAGATGAGTTTTTGTCCGAAACCCTGATACTTCGAAAGAGATTGTCCATTTTGTACACGAAGTTTATCCAGTTTTTGCCGTAACCCTCTCAACTTTTTAGAACATGTTATGTTGGTGAAATAATGATACCATGCCAACTTTCAACCTTTTCAGAGTTCATTTGTTGTGCTTTTCAATTTCAGGGTCATTTAGGTCAAAGAATGAACTAATAGCAAAAAGAATGAACTAGAATTTTTTTATGAAACTCTAATAGCAAAACAATGAACTAAAAATAATCAATGAAAATATTATGTTATGATCAACTAAAACAAAACTTTATTATTCTTCAATAGCAAAAATAATCAACTAAAAAGCTTTAATAAAACTCTAATAGCAAAAGGAATAAACTAAAAAGGTTTATAAACCTGTAGTATTATTGAAACTAAAATTATATAAAATTTATGCAACTTAAATTATCAAAGTATTTTCATAAAGAATTTTTTTTACAAACTTTAATAGCAAACTAAAATAAAAAAAAACTATTTTGATTAAAACACACATTTAAGATAACCTAAAAATTACCAAATTGAATATAATGATAAAACATAGTAATATTAAATAGAAGGAAAAAGAATCACTAAATATCTATTTTTATAGTAAAGTTATTCAGAAACTAGTGATTCACACAAAATTAAAAGAATTCAAATTTAAATTGTTCAAATTTGAAAACTAATGCCACTAGCAGAAAGTTTATAATTTTTGTGACCAAAAAGCAAAAAGAATCACTCAAAAACAATAAGTACAAATAAAATAAAATAAATATAGCAAAATACAACAAAACTGGGAAAAAATGCCACCTACTGGGCCACCACGGCCTGAATACGACTAGAAACCCAACCGGCTTGTTGGGCCAGGATTCAGTCCTGCAGCAGGCCAAGTAGGCCCACAGGCAGAAGAGTGTCAGATTAGGCCCACAAGCCTGCAGTTGAGAGGAGCTCGAGAGGGTGGGCGCATCAGCGCTTATAAACCACTCTCGAGCTCTCTCAGCCAGCAAGGTGGGACTAAACATTTGGCCACGGGCAGCACTAACCTTTGGTCCCGGTTCGTGGCACCAACCGGGACCAATGCCCCCCTTTGGTCCCGGTTCGTGCCATTAACCGGAACCAATGCCCACCTTTGGTCCCGGTTCGTGCCACCAAACCAACCGCTATAAAGAGACCTTTGGGCTGCTATAAAGAGACCTTTGGTCCTGGTTGGTGTCACGAACCATGACCAAAGGGTAGCATTGGTCTCAGTTTGTAATACAAACCGGGACGTAACGCTTTGCTATATAACCAACACTTAGGAATTTTTCACTTCAATCTCGCATTTGCCCCCGATGACACCGACTACATCGACGCCGCCAAGCTGCCCCGCCGCCGCCCTCACGATTGCGGCCGCCACCCCCAACGCCGTCGTCGCCCCTGCCCCATCATTGGCATCGCTGTCGCCGTGCCCTGCCAGCAACCTCGTCGCCGTGTCCCTGCCCCGAGCCCTGGCCGACGCGTCCGATGCCATCGCCGCGCCCCTGCCCCGAGCCCTCGCCAACGGTCTGCGCCGCCCCGCGCTATGGTCCGGCCGACCTCCTTTTCCTCCCTGTCCTCCTCCTTGCTTGTTCATATAATTTTGTTCATATATGATGATGTTGTACAAGATAGATATGATGATGTTGATGATAGATGATGTATGCTTTTTTTTGTTCATATGATGTTTTTTTGCATTTTTAGAAAAATGTATGTATGTTATGGTCCCTGTAAATGTTCATATATATGCAAAAGTTACATTTTTAGAAAAGTTTTATGTATGTATGTTCTCTGTATATGTTCATATGTGCATTTCTAGAAAAACAATTGTGTATGTATTTTCAAATATGCAAAAGTTACATTTAAGAAAAAAATAAAATGTATGTATGTTCATATGCAAAGAATATGCAGAAGTTAGAATTTTTAGGTTGATAGATTTTTTAGTGGATATTGTAGAATATTAACATTTTGAATATGGATGGATGGATGAACATTTTGCATATGGATGGATGAACATTATGTCCATGTCTGTATGTATGGATCTGGATGTCGTTGTCGATCTTCCCCCCCTCCCCGATAACTTTGGCATGAGGGGGGGGGGGGCGTCGGACATGCATGAGGAGGGTTAGAGAGATGTTAATAGTAAGTTTCTCTCGAAACTTTACAAAGTTAAAATGTTACTAAGTTACTAAGTTTTCTCTCGAAACATTACTAAGGTACTAAGATACTAAGTTAAAATGATGTTAATAGAAAGTTTTCTGTCGAAATATTAATAAGTTACTAAGTTAAAATGTTCATATATTTGAAACATATCAAGTGTTATATTTTCTCTCGAAACGCTCCCCGATAACTTCGACATAAGGGGGGACGTCAATCAACCCCCTCTCGCCCGATCAAACTCTCGACTCCACCCAAACCGCGAGTGAGATGTGATAGGTAGTATCTTTTTTTGTTCATAGAAAACTCTGGTAACTCTTCAACATGAGAGGGGACGTCGATCGATCAACCCCCTCTCGCCAAACCGAGACTAAAAAAGCGTTGTCAAGGCCACCCCCTCCCCAAATCGTAGAAGCGTTGTCGAGGCCACCCCAAACCCTAGAAGCGTTATTGAGGCCACCCCCAACCTTAGAACCATCGAGGCCACCCAAATTTACCAAGTTAAAAGAGTGTTATCGTGGCCACCCCAAACTCTAGAAGGTTGTCGAGGCCACCGTACCCCAAACCCTAGAAGCGTTGTCGAAGCCATCCCAAACCGTAGAAGCGTAGAGTCCACTAATATGATTCCTTGTTGTGATATTAGCTAGGTTATGTTCGCCACTAATATATCCATCTCTCATGTTTGTATATTAATTGCCATGTTGTAATATTTGCAGAAACTATGGATCTAAGAGACTTGGAACAAGAAGAATTGTTGGGGGACATCATCCGCGACAGACGTGATGTCTCTTCATATCTCAATGAGACCGACGGTCGGGAAGGAGAGCATGGCAGCTCCTATGATCCAACAATGGAGGAGGAAGGACATGATCATGACGGCTCCGGTGATCGAACAATGGAGGAAGAAGGCGACCATGATAATAGCTCCGCTGACCAAACGGAGGAGGTAGCTGTTGCAAAGTCCGGCAAGGCATATATATTAATTAAGCCTGTGCTGACTAATTTATGCATTAATTGCTTTAGTATGTACATATATTAACACTTCTTTCTTCTTTTATATCCCTTCGGATCGAGCCAAACTTCCATAATGAGACGAGGCCCGAAGAAAATGCTATGCCAGGATGAAAGGATCACGATCACATAAATCGCGGACGATGGCCAACCGATTGAACCCAAGCAGACCAAGGATGCATTTGTTGCTTAGTGCGGAGCTATTTTTAGGGACACCATCCCGATGAGGATCCAACAATGGAATAATCTGGCTAAGGTCGACGACCCTGAAGTTCCTTATGTCAACGATAGACAAAAAGCTGATCTTTTAACCTCACTGAAGGAAAATTTCACCATACCGCCAGAGGAGGATCCGAATAAGCCAGTTATAGAGCCAAAGGTCAAGTCGCATGCTCTTAAGAAGATGGCAGTTCTATTCAGGAGATGGAAGAAAGAGTTGAACACAATGTTTGTCGAGAAAGGAAAGACTCGAGAATTCACCGACCGTTTTGAGAAGATAAGAGATCACTGGCCCGCATTTGTGGCCTACAAGAATTCGGAGAAGGGTAAGAAAATGTCAGAGACAAACAAGAGAAATGTTGCAAAGAAGCTGTATCACCATAACACGGGGTCAGGTGGCTACCTAAAAGCCCGACCATTGTGGGACAAAGCTGAGAATGACCTGATTGCTAAAGGGCTTCAACCAGCAACACTGAACTGGCCAAACCGTTCAAGGACTTGGTTTTTCAGGGTTGGGGGAACTTTGGACCCAGAAACAGGGGAGTGTCGTTGGATGGACGAGCAACTTGCAATACCGTCAAGAAAGGGATGTTCATTCCCGACAGAGAGAAGGACGAGCTGTCTAAGGCCCTCGGGAATCCTGAGCACCCTAGACGAACACAAGGCACACCAGGCTCCGTTGCGTGGGTGCATGGGTTCCCCGGCACAGGAGGTTACATATGCCGAGAGAGAAAGAGGAAAGCAGAGCTAAGCAAAATGCAGAAGGTCAATGCAAGATTAGCGAACCTAGAGGAACTAGCAGCTGCTGGCCAACCATCTCAGCGGCATGAAGCTACCCCTAGAAGCTACCCCGCCATCTCAGCGAAGAAGAAGTGTGGCTTCCACGAAGCTGGCCCAACCCGATTTCACGGCTCCTCGCTACCTCGTGGATACTATCACGGAGACTCAACATTGTGGGCTTATGGCGAAATTGCAGAACCTGACTTGAAAGGCGGTTGTCGGCTTTGTTGTACCTCCTCAAGCTGACGGATCTTTTCACTACCGTATGATTCCACATGGGTATGCTGTTGTGACAGTGGATGAAATAATGGAGGTATTTAAGGAGCTGGAGCTTGAACACCCAAGAGGAAAAGGGGAGATTCATCTGGGAGCTACTTTATGGAGTACATGTATATGGAGGAAGGAGTACATCAAGCTTCCAAACCAGACGCCTCCTCCTCCCGTGAGTCAGGGCACTTCGCCTCCTCCTCCGGCGAGTGATCAGGGAACTCCGCGTCCTCATCCACCTCCTCTCGTGCATGACGGCACTCTGGCTCCTTGTTCGCCTGCTCCGACGAGCACTCCGACTCCTCCGGCGTGTCAGTGGACTCCGCCGCGTCAGTAATGGCAGAAGAGAGAGGTCGCCGCTCCGGCGGCTAGCAGTACAAGCAGAGACGGGAAGCAATTCAAATATGGTCCATCTCTCAAGGCTCTGTAAAAGTTACCATATGAGAGGACCGACAAGGAAACGAGGACATCTGTCGTGCCCAAGTGAGGGACCATTTTGCACGGAAATGTCCACCTCCGAAGGAAATGGTAGGTCCGGTGAAAGTGAAGCTCACTCTCGATGCCCTTAAGTGACCACCACCACCTCCGCCGGATTCCAAATATGTGCACAATATTAAAAGGACATATAAGGAATTGGAGCGGTTGGGAAGTACTTGCAGTGATGCAAGGTTAGCGGAATGAAGAAGTGGGAAAAAAATCCACTGCTCGACAAACATGCGAAGCAATCGTGCCCCCCACTCAAGGTGTCTAGCAATATCGTCGCTAATCATCCCGGGATGGTGCCCGGTACCAATCCCGATGATTACCTGAGAGATGATGTAGAGTTTGAAACAATGGAGATGGACGAATCAAAATACGAGTACATGAAGCCTCTCGCCAAACCTGATCGTCCTCCTCTAGCAACGATGATGCGAAGATTTCATGAATGGTACATGAAAATCTGCAACCAGACTGGGAAGGATACTGTGATGCTGAGAGTTAAAAAGGAGCACGACCTCGTTGGAATTGATCTGTTGTCTATTGAATTTGACGAGTTATTCAGTTATACAATCAAATGGCCCTCGACAAAACACTCGTGACCTGCTACTGTCTGTAAGTACTACTTCCGTAATTAAGTCTCTATATATAGCTCAGCTCTTTCATTGCATGTATATATAATTATCCTCACTATATTATGCAGGTTGAAGATCATTGAATGCATAAAATCACAAATCTATGAAACTGGGTTCATTAACCCAAATATCATACTTTAATGGATGGTTAAACAGAGAGTCACAGATACCCAGGACAACTTGCTACAATCGTTGCTTAAAATCAAAACAAAGAGAAAATACTATTTCCTTACAACTTCAAGTGAGTGTTACTGTCTTGTGCATCTTCGGTTTCCCTTACTGCAGGTTAATTATATTAATCTAATTGATGAGTTATGCATGTGTTCGTAGCTTCCACTTTATTCTGCTAGAGATTAAGCTTGAACGGGGATTAGTAACTGTCTTAGACTTGAGACGAAAAGATCCCTAGGACTGTGCGGACATTACCAAAATGCTCCAGAAGTAAGTTCAATCGATCCTTCTCGCACTATATCGGCAACTTTGTTCATTTTCTGATATAAAGTAAGTATTCTCTTTGTTTGGCAGGGTTTGGAAAGAGTTCACCGCCATTGTTCTGGCACTGCCGACGGAGCTGCGATTTACACACCCGAAAGTAAGTACTACTAGCTCGTTTGCGCACCTCCCTTTGATTCTAGCTAGTTCCATCAAAACCATTAAGCATCCTTGATTATCAGTTTGATTGAACTCTATTTCTCGTAAAGTGCTTGTGGGAGGAAGCCAGAAATCATTTTTGTGGGTACTACGTCTGCGATTTCATCTACAACACGACAATCTCTAAGCGGGGCTACTCTGAAAAACAATATGATGTATGTAAACAAAAATATTCACAATTTTATTTTATTAGCATCACTTGTGTTTAGTTTCATTCATATATCACTAGTGCAGAACCGGGCAATAGCACCGGTTCGTAAGGCCCTTTAGTGCCGGTTCCATAACTGGCACTAAAGTGTGGTCACTAAAGGCCCCCCCTTTAGTACCGGTTCTGCATGAACCGGTGCTAAAGGGAAACCACGTGGCACGAGCCAGCTCCGGGGGCCTGGAGCCCTTTAGTACCGGTTGGTAACACCAACCGGTACTATAAGGTTTGGGGGTTTTTAGTTTTATGGTTTCTTTTTCATTTAATTTTGTGTTTCCATTTTAATTCTTTTTCGTTTGCTGGTATTTTACGATACTACACATTGTAAACGTTATGCATATATATATATAAATAGAATTTCTAGTAGAACCAATCATCGAGTTCAACATGATTGTCATGATATTATAAGCGTTCATATATAACACCACAAAAGCAAATCACTTAAGTTCAGAACGAAGAACACGAACATGAAAGGCCAAGTACTAATTAAGAGCAGCATGAAGAACTAGCTAAATCACTCCTGCTAGCTACTCTCTCTGGTAAAATAGCATAGAACATGTATAGCTCTCCTGATTGATCATACTGGAGCATGCCGATGTACCTGTCTCCTAATCATGGGCTGCGCTTCTCATTGCTGCCCCCTAGTACTTCTCTGCGATCATTAACAATTTTCCTCCAATCTTTCACTATTAAGCATTCATCGCTTATAGAAATCCTGAATGCATTCATGTGCAATGCAGGATATCTTGGCCTTAAGCTAACAATTGACATCTGAACTTTAGTCTCGATCCCCTGAGGCACAACTGTCATCGGGAGTCCCTGTTGAAGAATATCGTATAGTACTTAATTAATATACTCAGCAATGAAAGTTTAAAAAAAATATGTATGCAAAATATGCACTGAGGACAAATAGTAAATATCTTACCATCATTCCTAAATAGATGTGACCGTAGTTCAATACCATCACTATTGGTCGCACGTTTTGAGTACTAACATTTCCAAGTGCAGGAAAAAAATTTGTCTTAACAGTATGAAGATCCTCAAGCCATGAAACATAATGACTTATCTCCTCGCAGTTTAGTTCAGCTCCGGGACAGTAGAAGGTCCTGTCTACCAAGCGCCGGACATGTCTGGTTCAATGGAGATAAGCTGTCAATAGAAATTAGTTGTCAGTTGTTTTTGAAATAAGCAATATCAAAGAAAAAAATATATTTGAGAAGAACTCACATAATGGTAGAACTGGAGGCGTCTGCACATCGACCCATATGTTTCAATTACCTTCAATATCATCTTCCAGACGAATATCAAAGGTGATAACCATACCAGGCTCAAATGCATAAGCCTTGCATAGTGCTTGCCAAGTTTTCATTCAAAATAGGTGTACATGTGTGCATTGTATACTTTGACGTTGAAAGTATAACCATCATGCTCAGTTTTCAGGTAAGCTCTCTTTACCTCCATAGTTTCCATTCTTTGAAACCTATCTTATCCAAGACAAAAATTCTTGCATGGCATGGGATGCGCTAGTAGAATAGTGAAAATTAAAAATTATAAGTCAGGCAAATGAACCATATATAAGTCATGCTTAATTACGAAAACAGACTTGTCCTTGTGACTTACTGTATCGAATTCGAAAGTCTTATCCAGCTTGATGCTGAATCGCCTACCATCAACAAGGAAATTTCTGTCGCACTGGCCGCGCTCGTCTTCACATTATGAGCACATACCGAAATTTTTTCCGTCGTCAGACGACATTTCCTATGTTCATATTAGGCGAAACATTAAACACTTACTAATTCAATTAATTCAACTACTTCTATTAATTCAACTAAGCATTTACTAAAACTAAACTAGTTATATTAATTCAGTTAGTTCAACTAAGCATTTACTAAAAATAAACTAGTTATATTAATTCTATTAGTTCAACTAAGCATTTACTAAAAATAAACTAGTTATATTAATTCTATTAGTTCAACTAAGCATTTACTAAAAATAAACTAGTTCTATATATTAATTCAACTAGTTCAACTAAGCATTTACTAAAAATAAACTAGTTCTATATATTAATTCAACTAGTTCAACTAAGCATTTACTAAAAATAAACTAGTTCAAATATACATCTAACTATAATATTTTAATTAGATAATCAAATCTTAGATACGACAATTTTCTTACTAAAAATAAACTAGTTATATTAATTATTTAACTAGTTCAAATCTCATATACCTAAATAAACTAGTTCGACAATTTTCTGACTAAAAATAAACTAGCTATATTAATTATTCAACTAGTTCAAATCTCACATACCTAGCTAATTAATATCTATTTAAATTTTCTAAAAAACAGAAAACAGAAAACAGAAAATAAGTAAAAAATGTGTGTGTGTGTGTGTGTATGTGTGTAGTGTGTGTATATGTGTGTATGTGTGTGTACGCCGCCCCGTACACCGCCGCCCCATACCTACGAGCGGGGGCGCCAGCGTACGGGGCGAGGGCGGCGGCGTACGGGGCGGGGGCGCCGGCGCGCGGGTGCGAGAGACGACGTACGGGACCGCGGCGACGACGACGGACGGCGGCGGCGTTCGGGGCGGCGGCGCGAGCCGATGACGATGACGGGCGGTGGCGGGGACAGCGACAACGACGACGGATGACGGGCGACGGGCGGCGACGACGGGATCGAGCGGCGCGCGGCGATGTCGAGAGGTTGGAGACGAAAGTGGGGAGATGTAACTGAAATTTTTGTAAGTGCTATATATATAGGATCACCCTTTAGTACCGTTTGGTGGCACCAACCGGTACTAAAGGCCAACTTTGGCCAGGCCAAGAGGCGGGAAGAGCAGGCCTTTAGTACCGGTTGGTGCCATCAACCGGTACTAAAGGGTGATCTGTATTACCGGTTGGAGCCACCAACCGGTACTAAAGGCCTCGCGCTGCCACCCCAAAGTTTAGTCCCACCTCGCCGAGCGAAGGGCAGCCGCACTGGTTTATAAACCCAGCCGTGGCTACCTCTTTGAACTCCTCTATATAGCAGGCTTGTGGGCCTAAATTATGCGCGCTGCCCTGTGAGTCTGCTGGGCCTTTAAGGCCTGTAATTGCATGCCCGTGGCCTAGCAGGCCCACAGGGCAGCGCCCCAATTTTTTTTTTGTTTTTTTCTTTTCTGCTTTATTTTCTTCTATTTATTTCTGCGTAGTTTGTTGTATAGTTTTTTCTTTTCCGTTATATTTATTTTCTTCTATTTATTTCTGAGTAGTTTTTCATCTAGTTTGCCAAAATTCAACATTTTTAGAGTTCATTTTGTAGTGATTTTCAATTTCACGGTCATTTTATATAGTTTTTTTCTTTTCAGCTATAGTTTTTTTCCTGCTATTTTTTCTTTTCTGCAAAACTTGATGGTCAAAGTCTGGAGTTATAACCAAAGTTAAAAAAAAAGAAATGCCGACGTGCAATTAGTTTTTGCCATAACAGAAGAAGTCCGGAGTTGTAATAAGTTATTAAAAAAACAAAAAAGAGGTGCAATGCTCGTTAATTTAATTCAAGCCTTTCAGAATAGTGTAAACTGCACTGTGCATAGCTCCGTGCAGTCTACCATATTCCTGAAGGCTTGAAGCTAAGCAGCGTGAGCATTGAGTCTCTTCTTCATCGTCTCTGCACTCAGGGCTTATAAACCGCTCCTAATCCCTCTCTCTTCGCGAGGTGGGACTAAAAAACAACTTACTAAGAAACTGTAGTACTGGTTCATCCATGAACCGGTACAAAAGGTGCTCGTGCGGCCCCAGCTAGCCTTACCTGACACAACCTCATTAGTACCAGTTCGTGGCACGAACCGGTGCTAAAGTTTCGCCACGAACCGGTACTAAACAGCTCCTCCTGCCTAGCAGTTGGTGCATACTGAACGCAAAAAATATAAGAGCATTTAGATCATGATCTTACATTTCTTTACAGTCTAAATTGTCAATATGATCTTATAACATCAAATATACTTTGATCATCAAAGATCTTTGTGTGTACAATCTGAATTGTCAATATGAGTCATCAACGACTTATAAACCGATGAAGACTCATATTGCGGCCACAAATTCTACACATAGAGTTCAATGAAGACCAAGTGCTTGTGATAGTTTGAGAAATAACATATTTAAGGTGGTAAAAGGCTTGTTAGGGGAGCGAGGTGGGACTAAAAATAGCTTGCCATAACCTCATTAGTACCGGTTCGTGGTACGAACCGGCACTAAATGGTGATGGTGGGGCCATAGCCTGACCACAGGCTGACACAACCTCTTTAGTACCGGTTCGTGGCATGAACCGGTACTAAAGGTTCGCCACGAACCGGTGCTATTGATCGCCGCCACGAACCGACACTAATGTACACATTAGTGCCAGCTGAAATTAAAACCGGCACTATTGTGCTTCACATTTGACCATTTTTCTACTAGTGTATATATATATAGACACACACACACACACACACACACACACACACACACACACACATATATATATATATATATATATGTGTGTGTGTGTGTGTGTGTGTGTGTGTGTGTGTGTGTGTGCGTGTGTGTGTATGTATTGACCCCCTTCTTTAAATTAGATGTGGCAGATGCGGGATGAACTCCCAGCACATGATCGCATACGAGCAATTCAAAAGGAATTGGCGGGATTCTTTCTTGACCACGTCATACATAAAGCCGTAGAATACCATGTGGAAATTGATATAAACCTTAGATGTTAGGGTTTGTAAGAGATCTTACATTGTATATATGTAGCTACTAGCGTTAGAGAGATATACGAAAACTTGTTGTTCGACCAATATTTCTGAGAAAGAGAGGTCACTTCTCTCTGTATATGTTTATGACGATCTTGTGTACTTAATGGTTCCTTAATTTGCTTACTAGCTAGCGTGTCGAGTTCTCTCTATACTTATAGTAGCTAGCCTCGATGAAGCACGGAGATAAAGAGAGGTAACTTCTCTCTATTAGCTAGGTAACACAATATGAAACCCCTAAATTAACCCTCCAAAACCCCTAACCCCCCCCCCTCCTTAAAAAAACAAAAAACCCAATGTTGGAAATGTGCCCTAGAGGAAATAATAAAATGGTTATTATTGTATTTCCTTGTTCATGATAATTGTCCATTGTTCACGCTATAATTGTATTAACTGGAAACTGTAATACATGTGTGAATACATAGACCATACATTGTCCCTAGTGACCCTCTAGTTGACTAGCTCTTTGATCAATGGATGGTTATGGTTTCCTGACCATGGACATTGGATCCCATTGATAACGAGATCACATCATGAGGCGAATGATGTGATGGACAAGACCCAATCCTAAGCATGGTACAAGATCGTGTAGTTCGTCTCCTAAGAGCTTTTCTAATGTCAAGTATCATTTCCTTGGACCATGAGATTGTGCAACTCCCGGATAACGTAGGAATGCTTTGGGTGTACCAAACGTCACAACATAACTAGATGGCTACAAAGGTGCACCACAGGTATCTCCGAAAGTATCTGTTGGGTTGGCACGAATCGAGACTGGGATTTGTCACTCCGTATGACGGAGAGGTATCTCTGGGCCCACTCGGTAATGCATCATCATAATGAGCTCAATATGATTAAGGAGCTAGTCGCGAGATCATGTGTTACGGAACAAGTAAAGAGACTTGCCGGTAACGAGATTGAACGAGGTATGGGGATACCGACGATTGAATCTCGGGCAAGTAACATACCGATGGACAAAGGGAGACAATATGGGTATCCAGATCCCTCTATTGGTTATTGACCGGAGAGGTATCTCGGTCATGTCTGCATGGTTGCCGAACCCATAGGGTCTACACACTTATGGTTCGGTGACGCTAGAGTAATAATTGGAATAGTATGTGGTTACAGAAGGTTGTTCGGAGTCCCGGATGAGATCCTGGACATGACGAGGAACTCCAGAATGGTCCAGAGGAGAACATCAATATATTGGACAAAGGGGATTGGAGTCCGGAGTTGTTCCGAGGGTACCGGGTCACGACCAGTGTGACCGAAAGGAGTTTCGGAGGCCCCGACAAGTATTGGGGGGAGGCTTATGGGACAAGGGGAAGGGGCACACCAGCCCACTAAGGGGCTATGCGCCCCTTCCACCCCATCTCACGTAACCTGGAGAGGTGGGGGCGCCACCCCTAGGGCAGCCGCCCCTTCCGGCTTGGGGGGCAAGTTTCCTAGGGGTGGGGGCGCCTAAACCGATCTAGGGTTTCCCCTGGCCACCGCCCCCTCCTCTAGATCCATCTAGAGGGGACTACCCCCTCTCCCCTTCCCCCTATATATAGTGAGGGGGTGGCAGGGTAGCCATACCCTTCCCCTGGTGCAGCCCCTCCCTTCTCCAACACCTCCTCCTCCTCCGTAGAGCTTGGCGAAGCCCTGCGGGAAAACCACAGGCTCCACCGCCACGCTGTCATGCTGCCAGAGCTCTCCCTCAACTTATCATTTCCTCTTGCTGGATCAAGAAGGAGGAGACGTCCCCGGGATGTACGTGTGTTGAACATGGAGGCGCCGTCCGTTAGGCACTAGATCGGATCTTCCGCGATTTGAATCGCCCGCGAGTACGACTCCATCAACCACGTTCTTGCAACGCTTCCACTTAGTGATCTTCAAGGGTATGAAGATGCACTCCCTTTCTCTCATTTCTAGCATCTCCTAGATTGATCTTGGTGACACATAAGAAATTTTTGGAATTATTGCTACGTTCCCCAACAGTGTCATCATGAGCTAGGTCTATGTGTAGATTCTATCCACGAGTAGGACACAAGTAGTTGTGGGCGATGATTTGTTCAATTTCCTTACCAATACTAATCTTATCTTGATTATGTGGCATTGTCGGATGAAGCGGCCCGGACCGACCTTACACGTACGCTTACGTGTGACGGGTTCCACCGACTGACATGCATTTGATGCATAAGGTGGCTAGCTGGTGTCTGTCACTCCCACTTTCGTTGAATCAGATTCGATGAAAAGGGTCCTTATGAAGTGTAAATAGCAATTGGCATATCACCATTGTGGCTTTTGCATAGGTCAGAAACGTTGTTGCTAGAAACCCATATCAGCCACGTAAAACATGCAACAACAATTAGAGGACGTCTAACTTGTTTTTGCAGGGTACGCTATGTGATGTGATATGGCCAAAAGGATGTGATGAATGATACATGTGATGTATGAGATTGATCATGTTCTTGTAATAGGAATCACGACTTGCATGTCGATGAGTATGACAACCGGCAGGAGCCATATGAGTTGTCTTAATTTATTGTATGTCATGCGTGTCAATGAAAACGTCATGTAATTACTTTACTTTATTGTTAACCGTTAGCCATAGTAGTAGAAGCAATAGTTGGCGAGACAAATTCATGAATACACGATGATGGAGATCATGGTGTCATGCCGGTGACGATGGTGATCATGCCGCGCCACGAAGATGGAGATCAAAGGCGCAAAATGATATTGGCCATATCATCTCACACAATGATTTGCATGTGATGTTTGTCATGTATAGATCTTATTTATTTAGAATGACGGTAGAATAAATAAGATGATCCCTCACTAAAATTTCAAGAAAGTGTTCCCCCTAACTGTGCACCATTGCGAACGTTCCTTGTTCGAAGCACCACGTGATGATCGGGTGTGATAGATTCTAACATTCGCATACAACGGGTGTAAGCCAAATTTACACATGCCAAACATGTAGGTTGACTTGACGAGCCTAGCATGTACAGACATGGCCTCGGAACACGAGAGACCGAAAGGTCGAATATGAGTCGTATGGTAGACGCGATCAACATGGGGCTGTTCACCATTGATGACTAGTCCGTCTCACGTGATGATTGGACACGACCTAGTCGATTCGGATCATGTATCACTTAGATGACTAGAGGGATGTCTATCTGAGTGGGAGTTCATTAAATAATTTGATTAGATGAACTTAATTATCATGAACATAGTCAAAAGGTCTTTGCAAATTATGTCATAGCTTACGCTTTAGTTCTACTGTTTTAGATATGTTCCTAGAGAAAAATTTAGTTGAAAGTTGACAGTAGCAATTATGCGGACTGGGTCCCTAAACTGAGGATTGTCCTCATTACTGCGCGGAAGGATTATGTCCTTAATGCACCGCTCGGTGTGCTGAACCTCGAGCTTCATCTGTGGATATTCCGAACATCTGACATACACGTTTTGATGACTATGTGATAGTTCAGTGCGTAATGCTAAACGATTTAGAATTGACGCGCCAAAGACGTTTTTGAAACGTGGCAGAACATATGAGATGTTCCCGGAGCTGAAATTGTGATTTCAAGCTCATGCCCAAGTCAAGAGGTATGAGACCTCTGACAAGTTTCTTAGCCTGCAAACTAAGGGATAAAAGCATAATCGTTGAGCATATGTGCTCAGATTGTCTAAGTACTACAATCGCTTGAATCAAGTGGGAGTTAATCTTCCAGATGAGATAGCGATGGTTCTACAAAGTCACTGCCACCAAGCTACAAGAGCTTCGTTATGAACTATGACATATCAGGGATAGATATGATGATTCTTGAGCTATTCGCGACGTTTGACACCGCGAAATTAGAAATCAAGTAGGAGCATCAATTTTTCATGGTTAGTAAAACCACTAGTTTCAAGCAGGGCAAGGGCAAGAAGGGATACTCCATGAAATGGCAAATCAGTTGCTGCTCTAGTGAAGAAACCCAAGGTTGAACCCAAACCCAAGACTAAGTGCTTCTGTAATGAGGGGAATGGTCACTGAAGCAGAACTACCCTAGATACTTGGTAGATGAGAAGGCTGGCAAGGTCGACAGAACTATATTGGATATACATTATATTAATGTGTACTTTACTACTACTCCTAGTAGCTCCACGATATTAGATACCGGTTCGGTTGCTAAGTGTTTGTAACTCGAAATAAAAAGCTACCAATCAAATGGGGACTAGCTAAAGGTGAGATGACGATATGTGTTGGAAGTGTTTCCAAGGTTGATGAGATCAAACATCGCACGCTCCCTCTACCATCGCGCTTGGTGTTAAACCTAAATAATTGTTATTTTGTGTTTGCGTTAAGCATAGACATGATTGGATTTTGTTTATCGCAATACGGTTATTCATTTAAGGAGAATAATGGTTACTCTATTTATTTGAATAATACCTTCAATGGTCTTGCACCTAAAAATGAATGGTTTATTGAATCTCAATCGTAGTGATACACATCTTCATGCCCAAAGATATAAGATAGTAATGATAGTACCACCTACTTGTGGCACTGCCATTTGAGTCATATTGGTATAAAACGCATGAAGAAGCTCCATGTTCATGGATCTTTGGACTCACTCATTTTTTAAAAGTTTGAGACATGCAAACCATGTCTATTGGTGTATACGCATGAAGAAACTCCATGCAGATGGATCGTTTGGACTCACTTGATTTTGAATCACTTGATACATGCAAATCATACCACATGGGCAAGATGACTGGAAGGCCTAGTTTTTAGTGAGATGGAACAAGAAAGCAACTTGTTGGAAGTAATACATTTTGATGTGTGCAGTCCAATGAGTGCTGAGGCACGCAATGGATGTCGTTATGCTCTTACTACACAGATGATTTGATTAGATGCTAAGTATATTTACTTGATGAAACACAAAGCCTGAATTATTGAAAGGTTCAAGTAATTTCAGAGTGAAGTTGAAGATCTTCGTGACAAGAGGATAAACTGTCTATGATATGATCATAGAGATGAATATCAGAGTTGCGAGTTTGGTACACAATTAATACATTGTGGAAATTGTTTCACAACTAATACCGCCTCGAACACCATAGTATGATGGTGTGTCCGAACATCATAGGTGCACCCTATTGGATATGGTGCATACCATGATGTTTCTTATTGAATTACCACTATCGTTTATGGGTTAGGCATTAGAGACAACCACATTCACTTGAAATAGGACACCACATAATTCCTTTGAGATGACACCGTATGAACTATGGTTTAGAGAAACTTAAGTTGTCATTTCTTAAAAGTTTGGGGCTGCGACGGTTATGTGAAAAAGTTTTAGCCTGATAAGCTCGATCCAAAAGCGGATAAATGCATCTTCATAGGACACCCAATATAGTTGGGTATACCTCCTATTTCAGATTCGGAAGCAAAAGTGATTGTTTTTAGAAATGGGTCCGTTCTCCAGGAAAAGTTTCTCTCGAAAGAATTGAGTGGGAGTATGGTGGAGACTTGATGAGGTTATTGAACCGTCACTTCAATTAGTGTGTAGCAGGGCACAGGTAGTTGTTCATGTGGCGCCTACACCAATTGAAGTGGAAGCTGATGATAGTGACCATGAAACTTCAGATCAAGTCACTACCAAACCTCGTAGGTTGACAAGGATGTGTCACTAGTAGAAAAGAGGGCTTTGGTCCACCCTGGGTTAGCCCATTAGTCCCGGTTCAATCTAGAGCCGGGACTAATGGGGGCATTAGTCCCGGTTCGTGCGCCTAGCGGCCACGTGGGCCATTTGTCCCGGTTCGTCTAGACCTTTTAGTCCCGGTTAGTGCCACGAACCGGGACTAAAGGGTGTGATGCCCATTAGTACCGGTTCGTGGAACCAACCGGGACTAACCTTTAGTCCCGGTTCGAGCCACCAACTGGTACTAATGGGGTTTGAGGCATTAGTACTGGTTCATGGCATGAACCGGTACTAAAGGTCACATTTTCAAACTCCACCCCCCCATGTGGATCGCCTTTTCAGTTTAAAAAAATAAAAGAAAATGATGAAAATGTCAAAAAATAAAAAAATAGTTTCCCATGTGATATGTGGTCTAGTTGTTGGGAAATTTTGCAAATGTGAATTTCGACTTTATTTGCAAAATCTCTCTAGAATTTAGTAAAATGGGCATAACTTTTGCATACTGACTCGGATGAAAAAGTTTTTTATATGAAAAGTCATCTACTGACCCCGTTAAACATTTTTAGAATCCTCAAAAACCTAACAGAAAAAAAGTTACAGGGCTTTTAAGATCTAGAGTGGAAAAAATCGAAAAAATTTCAAACTGTGGTGAAACAATGGTCAAACTAATTATTCTAGAATATTAGTGTTACTAAATAATTATTTCAGTTATTTTGAATTTTGGTCAAATCTGGTCAAACTGTGGTCAAACAATGGTCAAACTAATTATTCAAGAAATATTAGTGTTACTAAATAATTATTGTTTTTTAAAACAATAGTTTCAAATTCAAACAGTGAAATGCTCACGAAAAATTCCTGAGGGTTAATAGGATTGACATCTTACTATTTTCAGCAAAACAACAAGTGCAGACTTGGAAACGAGGGAGAATAGAACCCGGAAGTTAATCGTGCTCAGGCTGGGGGAGTGGGAGGATGGGTGACGGTTCGGGAAGTTAGATGATTAGGAATGATGAGGGGTGATTAGAGATTAGAGGATAAATTGAGCAGTGATGAGGGGTGGTGATTAGAGATTAGAGGTTAAAATAATTCAGAAAAAAATTCAAAAAAAAATTCAAAATTTTTTTTTCAAAAAAAAACCCATAAAATTTCCTTTAGTCCCGGTTGGTGTTACCAACCGGGACTAAAGGTGGAGCTCCACGTGGCCGCGACCTTTAGTCCCGGTTTGTTTAAGAACCGGCACTAAAGGGGAGAGGCATTAGTAACGACCCTTTAGTCCCGGTTCAAAAACCGGGATTAAAGGGCCTTACCAACCGGGACTAGTGGGGGGTTTTCTACTAGTGTGTACTACTTCAGAGTGGTACGTAATCATGTCTTGGAGGTCATGTTGCTAGACAACAATGAACCTATGAGCTATGGAGAAGCGATGGTGGGACCGGATTCTGACAAATGGCTCGAGGCCATAAAATACAAGAGAGGATCCATGTATGAAAACAAAGTGTATACTTTGGAAGAACTACTTGATAGTCATAAGGCTATTGGGTACAGATGGATTTTAAAAGGGAAGACAGACAATGATGGTATGTGTCACCATTAAGAAAGCTCGACTTGTTGCTAAGATGTTTTCCGACAAGTTCAAGGAGTTGACTATGATGAGACTTTCTCACTCGTAGCTATGCTAAGAGTCTGTTGGAATTATATTAGCAGTTACTGCATTATTTATGAAATCTTGCAGATAGGATGTCAGAACATTGTTTCCTTGACGATTTTCTTGAGTAAAGGTTGTATATGATACAACCAGAAGGTTTTTTTCAATCCTAAAAGATGCTAACAGGTATGCAAAGCTCAAGCAATCCTTGTTAGGACGGGAGTAAGCATCTCGGAGTTGGAATATACGCTTTGATGACATGATCAAAGATTTTGGGTTTATACAAAATTTATGAGAAACCTGTTTTTCCAAAGAAGTGAGTGGGAGCACTATAGAATTTCTGATGAGTATATGTTGTTGACATATTGTTGATCAGAAATGATGTAGAATTTCTGGAAAGCATATAGGGTTGTTTGAAAGTTGTTTTTCAATGGAAAACCTGGATTAAGCTACCTGAACATTGAGCATCAAGATCTAATAGGATAGATCAAAATCGGTTGATAGTACTTTTCAAATGAATACATACTGTGACAAAATTTTGAAGGAGTTCAAAATAGATCGGCAAAGATGGAGTTCTTGGGTGTGTTATAAGGAGTGAGTATTGAGTAAGACTCAGGACCTACCACGACAGAAGAGAGAGAAAGGACGAAGGTCATCCCCTAGGCTTTAGGCATAGGCTCTATAGTATGTTGTGCTGTGTACCGCACCTGAAGTTTGCCTTGCCATGAGTTAGTCAAGGGGTACAAGAGTGATCCAGGAATGGATCACTAGACAACGGTCAAAGTTATCCTTAGTGGACTAAGGGATTTTTCTCGATTATGGAGGTGGTAAAAGAGTGTGTTGTAAAGGGTTATGTCGTTGCAAACTTTGACACTAATCCAGATGACTCTGAGTAGCAAGACGGATTCGTATAGTAGAGCAGTTATTTGGAATAGCTCCAAATAGCGTGTGGTAGCTGCATCTACAAGATGACGTAGAGATTTGTAAAGCACACACGGATCTTAAAGGTTCATACCCGTTGACTAATAACCTCTCTCACAAGCAAGATATGATCAAACCCCATGGGTGTTGGAATCATTACAATCACATAGTGATGTGAACTAGATTATTGACTCTAGTGCAACTGGGAGATTGTTGGAAATATGCCCTAGAGGCAATAATAAAATGGTTATTATTATATTTCCTTGTTCATGAAAATTGTCTATTGTTCATGCTATAACTGTATTACTAGAAACCGTAATACATGTGTGAATACATAGACCACAACATGTCCCTAGTGAGCCTCTAGTTGACTAGCTCGTTGATAAATGGATGGTTATGGTTTCCTGACCATGGACATTGGATGTCATTGATAACGGGATCACATCATTAGGAGAATGATGTGATGGACAAGACCCAATCCTAAGCATGGCACAAGATCGTGTAGTTCGTCTGCTAAGAGCTTTTCTAATGTCAAGTGTCATTTCCTTAGACCATGAGATTGTGCAACTCCCGGATACCGTAGGAAATGCTTTGGGTGTACCAAACGTCACAACGTAACTGTGTGGCTATAAAGGTGCACTACAGGTGTCTCCGAAAGTATCTGTTGGGTTGGCACGAATTGAGACTCGGATTTGTCACTCCGTATGACGGAGAGGTATCTCTGGGCTCATCATAATGAGCTCAATGTGACTAAGGAGTTAGTCACGGGATCATGCGTTATGGAACGAGTAATGAGACTTGCTGGTAATGAGATTGACCGAGGTATGGGGATACCGACGATCGAATCTCGGGCAAGTAACATACCGATGGACAAAGGGAATTCTGTACGGGATTGATTGAATCCCTGACATAGTGGTTCATCCGGTGAGATCATCATGGAACATGTGGGATCCAATACGGGTATCCAGATCCCGCTATTGGTTATTGACCCGATATGTATCTCGGTCATGTCTGCATGGTTCCCGAACCTGTAGGGTCACACACTTAAGGTTCGGCGACACAGGAGTTGTAATGGGAATAGTATGTGGTTACCGAAGGTTGTTCATAGTCCCGGATGATATCCCGGATGTGATGAGGAACTCCGGAATGGTCCAGAGGTGAAGATTGATATATTGGAGGATGGGTATTAGAGTCCAGAATTGTTCCGGGGTACCAGCTAACGACCAGTGTGACCGAAAGGAGTTTTGGAGGCCCCGTCAAGTGTTGGGGGGCCTTATGGGCCAAGGGGAAGTGGCACACCAGCCTACTAAGGGGTTGTGCGCCCCTTCCACCCCATCTCACATAACCTGGAGAGGTGGGGGCGCCACCCCTAGGGCAGCCGTCCCTCCGGGCTTGGGGGCAAGTTTCGTAGGGGTGGGGGTGCCCAAATCCATCTAGGGTTTCCCCTAGTCGCCACCCCTCCTCTAGATCCATCTAGAGGGGCTGGCCCCCTCTCCCCTTCCCCCTATATATAGTGAGGGGGTAGGAGGTCATCCATACCCTTCCCCTGGCGCAGACCCTCCCTCCTCCAACACCTCCTCCTCCTCCGTAGAGCTTGGCAAAGCCCTGTAGGAAAAGCACAAGCTCCACCACCACATCGTCGTGCTGCATGAGGTCTCCCTCAACTTCTCATTTCCCCTTGCTGGATCAAGAAGGAGCAGCCGTCCTCAGGTTGTACATGTGTTGAACACGGAGGCGCCGTCCGTTTGGTGCTAGATAGGATCTTCCGCGATTTGAATCGCCGCAACTATGACTCCATCAACCACGTTCTTGCAACGGTTCCTCTTAGCGATCTTCAACGGTATGAATATGCACTCCCTCTCTCTCTCGTTGCTAGCATCTCCTAGATTGATCTTGGTGACACGTAAGAATTTTTTGAATTATTGCTACATTCCCCAACACCCAGCTCCTGCCAGCTGTTGACGCGTGGAGGCCTTTTGGTCCTGTTTGGTATTACCAACCAGGACTAAAGGTCATCCTGCCTGGGCACCCCGCAGTGGCCATGTGAAGCCCCTTCTGTCCCGGTTCGTATGTGAACTGGGACTAAAGGGCTTGCGCTTTAGTGTAAGACCCGCGAAGCAATATGGAAAATCGGTGTAAGTTTTACGGCCCAAAGTGACGATCCAAGCTCCATTCGATGCGTACCCGACTTTGTTTTTACCGGGTTGTGTTTTACACGGTTAGTCTAGCTACTTGGAGTAAATTGCAGAAAACCACCAGTTTGAGGGTTAGGTCATTAGAAAACACTAGGTTATAGTTTCTGGAAAAAAAGTACCACCTCTCTCGTAAACATTTTGCAAAAACCACTGATCAGCAGATTAGTCTCATTTGAGCACGTTTATGACAGGTGGGTCCATTTTTCACTGATGTGGCATAACGTTTCGTGCTAGATGGGGTTTAATTTGAATTTACAAGCCAGTCCCTAGAGTTTTTCATAGACCCCCCTAAAACAAAAAGAAAAAAGCAATCAACCCCCCACATGCATAAAACCTGTAGCTGGCTTGGGGCGGCGCCGCCCAGGATCTTCATGGAGGAGAGTCAGTATCTACTGCTTATGGAGAGGAGCAGCTCCCCCACTGCCAATGGAGGAGAGGAGCTGCTGCTCCGCCGTACCAATGGAGGAGAGGAGCTGCAGGTCCGTCCCTACCCGAGGAGAGGAGCAGGGAGCTCCGGGTCAGATGAAGTGGTGGATGCGTGGGCGTGGCCATGGCAGTGGTGACGGTGGTGTGCAGTGGCGTTCGGGGTCGTCGATGCTATGGATGAGGGCGGCGACGCCGGATCCAGGCAGAGGGAGAGAGGGTGGGAGTGCCTCCTCGAGTAGGGCCGCCGGCAGTGAGGGAGTCGACGGCCGCGTTGGCTTGATTGGGGATTGGGGATCGAGCAAGAGAAAAACATTTGTGGCGGCGGGCGGTTGGGGAGTGTCAGTATCAAAACCGGCGGATCTCGGTTAGGGGGTCCCGAACTGTGCGTCTAAGGTTATTGGTAACAGGAGGCGGGGGGCACAATATTTACCCAGGTTTGGGCCCTTTCTATGGAGGTAATACCCTACGTCCTGCTTGATTGATCTTGATGAATATGAGTATTACAAGAGTTGATCTACCACGAGATCATAATGGCTAAACCCTAGAAGTCTGGCCTATGATTGTTGTGACTCTAACCCTAGAAGTCTAAACCCTCCGGTTTATATAGACACCGGGAGGGGCTAGGGTTGTACAAAGTTGGTTACCTAGAAAGGAATATACATATCCGAATCACCAAGCTTTCCTTCCATGCTAAGGAGAGTCCCATCTAGACACGGGACGAAGTCTTATATCTTTGTATCTTCATAACCCAACAATCTGGCCAATGTATATATCCGGCTATTCGAGGACCCCCTTAGTCCAGGACTCCCTCAGGGAGCTCCAGCATGGCATAAGGTGCGGCAGCGGCCGGCGCTCGAGATGCCACACCGCCCTCGGACGGCGGTGGGCGGAAGGGGAGCTCCAGCTTGGCGGAAGGCTGCTCCTCGGATGGGAGCAGCTGGTTCGCCCAGTTCTGCAAAATAAGTACCACATACAACCGTAGAGAGTATAATCATTCACGAGTCTAATCCGCTCACAACTTTTTGTAGCGTGGCATCATGCCACTGCCCGGTCATTATTCGAACCATTTTTCAGCCTGCCACTCCGTATTCGAGGTGCGGTTTCACTGGCACGTCTTGTCGAAGCAGAGATCATGTCCCCTTATCATGGGATTCTCATCAATACGGGCATGGGTAACCCAACCGTGTCATATACACGGCGCTTGGGGAATAGGCGAGGGGGAGGCGCATGACTTTTACTGTCTTTATAAGGGGATAAGGATTCATCCTCGTTCACCCACGCCTTGTCCTTCCTCTGCCCATCCACTCCCGAGCTCCAGCGCCCAAGCTCTAGCTTTCTCTGCCCAAAAAAAGCACTCCAACCATGTCCGGATCCGGAGCTGGAGGCAAGTGGATGGCCTCCTCTGTCAAGAAGGAGGACATCAAGAAGCTCAGGGAGGCCAGGTACCTGGCCAAGGACATCGCTCATCAACTTCCAGCCAAGGGACAGATCGTCCCCACCCCGGCGCCCCAGGAGAGGGTGGTGTTTCTCACCCATTTCGTTCGGGGACTGGGATTCCACCTCCACCCGTTCGTCCACGGACTGATGTTTTACTACGGGCTAGACTTCCATGACTTGGCTCCCAACTCCATCCTCAACATATCGGCATTTATTGTCGTGTGCGAGGCCTTCCTCCGCATCCCACCTCACTTCGGCCTATGGCTGAAGACTTTCAATGTGAAGCTAAAGGTGGTGAGCGGCCAACAAGCGAAGTGCGGAGGCACCATGGTGGGAAAAATGCCCAACATCGTTTGGCCCAAAGGTTCCTTTGTGGATACCATGAAGGGGTGGCAATCGGGGTGGTTCTACATCACTAAGCCGCGCAGCACCAACTGGGCGGCGGCCCCCGAATTCTGATCCGGAGTCCCAATGCGGCTCACCTCCTGGCAAGAGAAGGGTCTGGCATGGGGCTCTTCAAACGAGCTACCGGGGCTCCGGATGTGTTGCGAGAACATGATAAGCAAGAAAATCAAGCTTGTCAATGTTATCCAGGGTATGCTCTTCCGCCTGATCCTTCCATGCCAGTGCCCGACTTGCAATTTGTGGGAGTTCGACCCAACCAAGCACCAGACGCAGATGGAGCTCTTCGGCACGACGCATGAAGACATCTGGAAGGTGCTCTTCAAGGCCGGCGAAGTACCACCGCCCATGACCAAGGATCCTGGGCTTAGCTCAACACGTCGGGCTAATCCGGTAAGTTCTTTCGTATTTTCAATGTATATCCTTTACTGGCATATCTGAGGGAGGAATCTAAGCCTCCTACCAATTTTTCAGGCCTGGGTAGAGATAGAGGAGCAGATTAACTATCCAGCTCCACTTCCCGAAGATCCAGAAACGCCTCTTCTGACAAAGATGCTGTTTCCGGCGCCTTATGAGGTGCCAGGGAAGAAGGCCAGGAAAAAGGCCCTGGGGACCAGAAGTGGTCTCCATCGCAAGGGCAATTCGGACGTGACGTCCGAAGACACCGAGACGCACTCCTCCACCGAAGACGACGAGGAAGAGGAGGAGGAAGAAGAGATCCACCCCCTGCTGGGGGAGAAAGAAGAGGAACGCATCCACACATTGGGAGGCCGAGGCATCCAAGAAGGGGAAAACTTCCCTTCCGGACAAGTCCGCATCGGCCACCAACTCATAAGTGTCCGGACAGAGTAATATATCTGGCATTTTTACTTTATTGTTTTTAATGTGCTGGATCATTCACTTGCAGCCCGGCCTAGTCCAACATCGTGCTATATATCCTCCTCTTCAAAGGGATCGCTGGACCCATCAGCGATGAATAGCGAGTCCCATCGGACGGCCTCCTGCCCCAAGGCCGCGGACAACACTGAGGTGTTGTCTTGAAGGATCCTAAGCCAGGGAGAGGATCAGGAGGCCATCCCGGTGGTGCTGGAGGGTGAAACCCCGGTTGCCGAACACATGAGGGAACATACCCCTATGACACTGACGATGGGGGCCGTATCCAATTCGGCCCTCAGCTGAATACAGCTCCGGAAACCCAAGTGGCTCCGGATTCAGGCCGACTGCCTCTTTTGGACAAGGGGGGCGAGCCAACTCCACCGGTGACCTCTGTCCATCAAGAGGCACCGGGCAGATTACTGGAAGCGCTGCAAGGCGCTTCCATTGTGGAAGAACACCGTACTCTTATGAGTACGGTGATTGAGAAGGTCCAGTCCGCCAAAAAACGGACTGACCGAAGCCTTCACTAGCCTTCTAACAGGCTTTGAGGTAAGTAATATAATTGTAAAAGAATATCACAGTGTAGACAGTAGCCCCTGATGCTCTGCCCGGTGTTTGGAAAGAAAATCCGAACAGAGGATCAAAATAATTTTCGCAGGAGTCTAACATAATATATCTATGTGAATAAGCAAGCATCATTGCTAGCTTTTGCCGCTCATACTATGGAGGTCTCCAGACTGAAGCAGAACCTGGAGCGGGCCGAGGAAGAGCTTGGCCTCGTGAAGAAGCAGCTGGAAGAGAACAAAGGTATGTAGTAACTTGTGTGTATATTTAGGAAGGATGAATGGTTCGTATTGACTAAAATGTCATGAACTTTATTAGGGGCTAAGGCCGAGGATAGAGCGGCCAAGGAACACGCCGCATTCGAGAAGCAAGAGGCCTGGGTCAGCGAGGTCCAGCAAGAGCTCCAGGATGCCGTCAAGAAGTACAAGTCCTTGGAGCGTGATTCTAAGACTCAAGAGTCCGAACTTGCCAAGGCCCACCAGAGCGCACAAGATGTCCGAGCCGAAGCCCAGAGCGCCCAGAAGATTACAGTGGGTTAGGCTTTCATTATGCAAAGTAGATATGTGAAGGAAACGTTCCTATTACTTACCAGGATTAGGAGCTCCCCAGGGGCATTTACGGATCTGCCGCGCAACATATCAGATGCTGCAGCATTTTATCGAGCCGAAGAAGGGAGCTCTCACTACAAAAAAAGACACATCCGTGAAATTTTGGGCCGAACGAATTTTTTTTCTGTCATATATATGACACTTCTATGATGATAATTGTGGCAAAACCCGATATCATCATAGATGTAGTGGGCTCCTACTTCTATGACAAAAAATCATGATAGAAAATGGGATTTTCATCCTGGGCGGGCCGGAGACGCAGCTGCATGACATTTTTGAGCCGTCCATGACGGAAAAAACAGTGGTAGAAGCGAGGGAGAGGAAAATTTCGGGGAGTTGCCGGTTATGGTGGGAGGTCGGGGGTGGAGCGATGCGCGTTTCTCTCGTACGTACGGGCGTGTGTGCGAGGCGTTGGCTCTAACTGAAGCCGAGCGAGGCGTTGGGCTCTAACTGAACCCGAGCGATTGCACTGCAGGCTATGCGTTACTGAACCCGAGGGATCGATCGATTGCTGTTAACTGAACCCAATGGAGCGATTTCTTCGCTCCTTCTGCTAACTGAAGCGATCGATTGGAATAACACTGAGCGTTGCGGGGGGAGGGGGTGGATGAACAGTGAGTGGTGGCGTTACCTCTGGATGAACAGGAACCCGTGGTGTGGAGGGTTGGATGAACAGTAGAAGGTGGAGGGGTGGCCGTGGGGGGTGGTTGAACAGGACCTCGTGGTGTGGAGGGCTGGATGAACAGTAGACGGTGGAGGGGTGCCCGTGGAGGGGTGGTTGAACAGTAGCCGGTGGAGTAGCGCGCGGTGGAGGCTGGATGAACAGGAGCCCGTGGAGGCTGGAGGAGGTCGACGGTGGACATGAACAGTATCCCGTGGAGTACCGTTTTGCAGTACGCCACACCCCTCCCCCCCCCCCCCCCGTTTTGACGGTAGCGCTCCAACGCAAGTCCGTTTCGTCTGTTTTGTGGTACGCCACACTACTCCCGATCAACAGGACCCCCGTTTCGACCGTAGGAAGTCCGTTTCGTCCATTTTGCGGTACGCCACACCCCTCCCGATCAACAGGACCCCCGTTTCGACCGTAGGAGGTCCGTTTTGTCCCTTTTGCGGTATGCCACACCCCTCCCGATCAACAGGACCCCCGTTTCGACCGTAGGAGGTTCGTTTCGTCCGTTATGTGGTACGTCAGGCCTCGTTTCCATCGCCTATTCCGTCCAAGCCGGTTGGCTCCCACGCGTTCCGTTGCCTCCCGATGAACACGACGCATTCCGTTGCCTTCCCATGAACACGACGCATTCCGTTGCCTCCCCATGAACACAACACATTCTGTTGCCTCCCCATGAACACGAGCCCTCACCGTACGTATGCGTGACTAGGCGTTCGAGACCCCGCCCGTATGCACACATACGTGGCCGTATTTTCTTTCTTGCACCCTGGTCGCTGTACATACGTGTACATGCTACGTGCGCGCCTCTACTACGACACGTACGTGCCTCTACTATGACACGTGAACGCCTCTACATCGACCAGTATATATGTACGTACAAGTTCGCGACCAGAATGACAATGCTACGTATGCTTCGACCAGGTGGGTCCCGACTATCAGGCAGTTCCTTGCGTGTGAAAATGTAGCTGGTGGGTCCCAGCAGTCAGAGGGGCGAATCGTTTTTTTTGCCCGAACGCACTTCCTTTGCGTGCGAAGATGTAGCTGGTGGGTCCCAGCAGTCACGGGGGCGAATAGTGTTTTTTGCCCAGACGCACTTCCTTGCATGCGAAGATGCAGCTGTTGGGTCCCAGCAGCCAGGGGTGCGAATCGTTTTTTTTGCCCGGACGCATTTCCTTGCATGTGAAGGTGTAGCTGGTGGGTCCCAGCAAACAGGGAGGAAACGTTATTTTCACAAAATATGCTGGCCCGTCCGGTGGGTCACTGCTATCAGGTGGAGGAATAATTATTTTGCGCGTAATAAGGAGGCACTTCCTTGCTGCGGCCGTGGACCCAACTATCAGCCTCTCCACGTACAGTCCACGTCCGATGGAATCCATTCCTTGACCATGTTGACCATGCCGCGCCGAGAGCACCAGGGCGGTGGATGACGGCGAGGCCTAGGAAGGGGACGACATGGAGCCGGGGAAGACGTGGCAGTGGATGCCCACGCGTAGGGGAGTACGAGGGTTCACTGGTTCGCTGCGGTGTGAGGCCGCCACAGAATAACGAGGGGTGTGGGTGATTAGAGGGATGGCCTGGCCAGCGGCGGGAGTAGTAGGGGGCGGTGAGGCCTCCGCCACATCACAGCCAGCCACGGGAGGCAGGAGCACGAGGCACGAGCGGCGCTGGTTTGGGAGGCTGGAGCAAGAAGACCAGAGGTTGAAGAAGCAGTACGGCTGTTGGATGGACATCGTATGGTCACTGGAGCTAGAATCGTGCATATTGACTAAGTTGACAAAGCCCTCCGTCCCCGTCAACTTAGTAGGCCCACAAGTTAGCCTGCCACTATACTGGGTCCCAGCTAACAGGGGGAGTATTCTTTTTTTTTGCGTAATAAGGAGGCACTTCCTTGCGTACGAAGATATAGCTGGTGGGTCCGAGCGGTCAGCGGCGGTAACGTTTTTTTGGCGAAATACTGAGGCCCTTTCGGTGGGTCCCTGATGTCATTATTTTACGCGTAATAAGGAGGCATTTCCTTGCGTGCGGTCGTGGACCCAGCTGTCGTCCTCTCCACGTACAGTCCACTTCAGATGCATGTCGGTCGTTGACCACGTTGACCAGGCCACGCCGAGAGCACCAGGGTGGTGGACGATGGCGAGGCCTAGGAAGGGAACGACACGGAGGCAAGGAAGACTCAACAGTTGTTTCCCACGCGGAGGGTAGTACGACTGAACGAGGGTTTACTGGTTCGTCTGTCGTCGCTGGAGAATAACAGCAGGTGTGGGTGAGTAGAGGGATGGCTAGGCCAGCGATGAGAGTACAATGGGGCAGTGAGGCCTGTGCGGCAGCACAGCCGGCCGCGGGGAGGTGGGAGCAGGCAGTCCCGCTGGTGCTTGTTTGAGCGGCTGGAGCAGGAAGAGCAGAGATTGAAGAAGCACGACGGCCATTGGATGGTCATCCAACCGTCACTGCTTGTGCGTCAACTTTTTTTAGGAAAGCCTCAAATCTGTGGAAAACAGCAAACAACCCATTTGCCATTATTTCTAATAATTTACAGCCCATTTGCTAATTCTTAAAGTTTTTTTTGGAGCCCATATTCATTTTGTTAACATTACAGCCCATATTGTGGCCACGGTTAAAAAAATATACAAAATTTTGCATATTTCGGTGCGGTCCGAACTGTTTTTAATCCCAAAATTTCGACTCACATTCAAACTGATTTTAAAAAGAAATGTATATCAATATAAAATCCAAGAAATTCTCCACGCATAAAATTAATGTAGTTTAAAATCTTGAAATGAAAAAAATATATTTGAAACTAATTGCCGGTTTGATGTGTTTTAAAAATGTACAACCCATTTCTCATTACTGATGGGCCATTTTCTCGGCCAGCCGAATGAAAAGCTCTCCTCGTCTTGAAAGATTTGCAGCCCAACAGGCCTGACAAAGCGACTTAATTGGCAAATCACAAAAAAACTGGGCTGTGGCCGTGGACCCAGCTGTCAGCCTCTCCACGTACAGTACTCTTCCGATGGAAGTCGTTCCTTGACCACGTTGACCACACCGCGCGGAGAGCACCACGGCGGTGGACGACGACGAGGCCTAGGAAGGGGACGACGCGGAGCCGGGGAAGACGCGGCAGTGGAAGCCCGCGCGGAGAGGAGTACGAGGGTTCACTGGTTCGGCTGCGGTGTGAGGCTGCCGTCGCCGCAGGGCCTGGCCAGCGGTGGGAATAGTAGGGGGCGGTGAGGCCTCCGCGGCAGCACAGCCGGCCACGGGAGGCAGGAGCATGCGGCACGACCGGCGCTGCTTTGGGCGGCTGGAGCAAGAAGACCAGAGGTTGAAGAAGCACTACGCCGTTGGATGGACATCGTACGGTCACTGGAGCTAGAATCGTTCATATTGACTAAGTTGACAAAGCCCTTCGGCCCCGTCAACTTAGTAGGCCCACAAGACAGCCTCCCACCAAGGTGGGTCCCAGCTAGCCGGGGGAGTATTCATTTTTTTGTGCGTAATAAGGAGGCACTTCCGGTGGGTCCGAGCTGACAGCGGGGGAACGTTTTTTTCGCGAAATACGGTGGCCCGTCCGGTGAGTCCCAGCAGTCAAGGGGAAATGATTTATTTCGCAAAATACTGGTGGCCCATCCGGTGGGTCCCCGCTGTCAGGTGGAGGAATAATTATTTTCCGCATAATAAGGAGGCACTTCCTTGCGGCTACCGTGGACCCAGCTGTCAGCCTCTCCACGTACAGTACTCTTCTGATGGAAGTCGGTCGTTGACCACATTGACCATGCCGCGCCGAGAGCACAACAATGGTGGACGATCAGGAGGCCTAGGAAGGGGACGATGCGGAGCCGGGACACGGGCGGCAGGAGCAGGCGGTAGCACAGCCGGCCACGGGAGGCAGGAGCAGGCGGCACAACCGACGCTGCTTTGGGCGGCTGGAGCAAGAAGACCAGAGGTTGAAGAACCCGTATGGCCGTTGGATGGACATCATACGGTCACTGGAGTATTGACTAAGTTGACAAAGCCCTCCGTCCCCGTCAACTTAGTAGGCCCACAAGTCAGCCCAACAATATGGTGGGTCCCAGCTAGCAGGGGGGTATTCATTTTTTTGGGCGTAATAAGGAGGCACTTCCTTGCGTGCGAAGATATAGCTGGTGGGTCCAACCTGTCAGCGGGGGGAATGTTTTTTTCGCGAAATACAGAGGCCCTTCCTGTGGGTCCTAGCTGTCAGGTGGAGGAATCATTATTTTGCGCGTAATAAGGAGGCATTTCCTTGCGTGCGGCCGTGGACCCAACTGTCAGCCTCTCCACGTACAGTCCACTTCCGATGGATGTCGTTCATTGACCACGTTGACCAGGTCGCGCCGAGAGCACCAGGGCGGTGGACGACGGCGAGGCCTAGGAAGGGAATGACACGGAGCCATGGAATACTCGGTAGTTGTTTCCCACGCGGAGGAGTACGAGGGTTTACTGGTTTGTCCGCCGTCGCCGGAGAATAATAGCATTTGTGGGTGAGTAGAGGGATGGCTAGGCCAGCGATGGGAGTACGGTGGGGCCGTGAGGCCTGCGCGGCAGCATAGCCGGCCGCGGGAGGAGGGAGCAGGCAGTCCTGCCGGTGCTTTTTTGAGCGGCTGGAGCATGAAGAGCAGAGATTGAAGAAGCACGACAGCCATTGGATGGATATCCAACAGTCACTGGTCTCATGTGTTGACTAAGTTGACAAGGCGTTGCGTGTGCGTCAACCGTTTTTGATGAAAGTATACGCGTCAACCTGTAGTAGGTGCACAAGTCAGCCTCAAATCTGTGGAAAACAACATACAGCCCATCTGCCATTATTTCTAATAATGTACAGCCCATTTGCTAATTCTTAAGATTTTTTTGGGAGCCCATCTTCTTTTTGTTAGCATTACACCCCATATTGTGGCCATGGTTAAAAAGTATATGAAATTTTGCATATTTTGGTGCGGTCAACTGTTTTTAATCCAGAAATATCAATTCACATTCAAACTATTTTGAAAAATAATTTATATAAATATAATATCAAAATAATAGTCCACACATAAAAATCAATGGAATTTAAGATCTTGTAATGAAAAAAATGAAACTAATTCCCGGTTTGATGTATTTTAAAAATGTACAGGCCATTTCTGGGCAAACCGAGTGAAACTCTCCTCGTGTTGAAACATTTGCAGCCCAGCAGGGCCAATAAAGCAAGTAGGCCTTGTTTGGGTATTTCTTTAAAAAAAATAGAACTGGGCTAGCCATTTTCAGCAAGAAAAAAACATACCTGGACTCATGATGTGGTAAACATAAATAAAACTCTGGCTAGACGGGCCACAGCCCCCGCACAGCCCCGTTGTTACCCTGACCCGTCGCTAAAACTAGTATAAATAACAACTGCTTGTTCCTCATTGTCTCAAAAAAACTGCTTGTTCCTCAAAAAAAACTGCGCGACTTGCTGGGTCCATGGTGTCAGCTGCTCGTAGTGTAATTCTCTCGTTTATTGACTACGTTGATGATGGCATGAGCCCCAGATGTCCAACCATTAGGAGGAAAAATATTTTTGGGCTTGTACTGTAGAGGCACTTGCTTGCGTACTGCCATGACGCTGGTGGGTCCCTACTGTCATCCTCTCCACGTACAGTCATCTCCTTGTTCCTCTCGGTTGTTGACGACATTGACAATGCAAGAGGGCGGTGCACCACGCACAGTGAGCGAACCAAGGCCGCAAGGCGGAGGACGACGGTGAGGCCTCGGACGGAACGAACTGGAGCCGTTGAAGATGCGTCGGTCCAGTCGCAGGCGGAGGGGAGTACGAGGGTTGACTGGTGGGGGTGGTGGGGGCTAGTCACTTGGCTTCTGTAATGCACAGTGAGCTCAAGCAGTTGGCATGAGTGATGTTATTTCCCTTGGTTGTGATTTGTTACTGTATTTCACTCCAAATTAAACAAATGGCAAGCCATTTTCCTTGTTTCAAAGAAAATATGATAGTCACAGCCGAGTTGAAAAGGGCAGGAACATCTAACTCCAGCTTACAAACTATACAAAAGCACGAGGGTTGATTGTTCATCAGGTAACCCAGATTGAAAAGGGTAACAACATCTAACTCCAGCACTGTTTTCAGCAGTCATAGTCAAATGGATCGGTCAGGTCCATAGAATGAACATCCTGGATCGTAAAATTTACTGGATTATGACCACAATATGTTGTAAATAGAAGCTCGGCACGTTCAGAAGCTCTTTTGCCCACCTGAAACTCCTTTTTTTTCTCTTCGACATACCCATCCGTCCCCATGATGCTGATAGACTTAAGCCTGATGGATAATAGTAACCTCGCATTCAGCAGGAAGAATGTGACAAATCTTGTGTTTGCACGGTTGGCTACATATCGTTCTAGTGTTATTGTCTTCGATTGAATCTCATGAGAAGTGAGAAAATCCCGATGCTTACGAATCCACCGATTGGTTATAACTTTCTTACCACGTCCTGTTGCCTGAATAGACATGAAAATTGAAAACAGTTAAGGTCTAAAAGATGAGTGTCGAAAGAGCAACAGCTGAACGGTTAATTCTAGTACACTATATGCGGGCTTCCAATGTGCCTGAAATTATCACCTTTATATACAACTTCTCTAGATATGGAAAGCATTGCAGCAAGCCAATAATCTTGTCAGAATCCAGCACCATTGATAGGCCATCCATGGAGAAACTCTTCATTGAGCGTAGACCATAATATTAGTAGAAAATGTGTACTCCAAGATGATATATAAATTATGCGCAGAAATTTAAAATGCAGCATATGGTTACAAGTGTAGATGATAATATAAAGTACCTGAAGAACTGTGGAGCCAAACTCCATATTGAAATGAGCACAGAGATCATGTATTACACTCAAGGTCTCCAGTTTGGGCGCAGAGAGGACAGTTATTTGCAACAATGAATAACTAGAATCAAGGATCAACCTTTGAAGTGAAGGGGCATCTTGGATGATGTGCTGTCGTCCGTCAAAAGAAATTCCAATTCTTACAAGGTTAGGCGACTTTATTTGGAGACAACCGATTCTAACTGTGAAAACAAGCACCAAGCACTCCAGCGCAGGGCAACTGGAGTGGATGATGCTGTGCAATGAGGCCTCCGATATACTAACCCGCACAAGTGAAAGTTTCTTGAGAAATGGGAGTCGAAGGTTTAGTACCAGATTGTCTGGAAGGTAGCACAGCCCAAAGGTGGCGGTGTGGAGAGAGGAGGAAAACCGCGAGATGCACATCGGTGCTGAGGGCACAAGTTCATGGTGTTCTATATGTGGTATGTGATTTGCACGGGAATAGTAGAACTCAAGCAGCTGTAGTTCTGTGAATTCAGGGGATTTCAGCAAGGCGCCCATCATGCAGGGCATGGTATGCTTACTCAGGTAGCATGACGGGATGCAGAGGCTTTGAATGGAGCCCTGGTGGGAGGACATGATGGCTCTGGGGATTTCAAAATCATTAAAGAGAGATAGCTGATGACAGTTGAGATTAAGGGGCATGGCGCGCCATAGAGGGCGCCATCGAATTGAGAGGACTTGGGTGCGGCAGCAATCCTTGGTGGGGAGAAGCGAGATGATCTCCCCAAGAACAGTGTCCAGGAGATCGCTGATGCGGTCCACCCGAGATTCTACGGGTTCCTGGGATCCTATGGGGGCGGGGTCACCGCTTCTCCCCGCGCTGCCGGGTGTGGGATCTACAATAGGCGTCGCCGCTGGCGGGAGCCTCATCTTCTTGGCGCTGGGGTCAGCCGACTCCATTTTCCTCGAGGGCGTCGCGTCGCGCTCACTGATTTGAGCAGAGTAACAAATGATGAGCCTAGTTGTAGTGCGAGCGAAGAAGAAGGGGATCTGGTTTTTTGTTGTAGGAGTGAGGAAGAAGGGGAGCTGGGGTTTTCTGTAGGAATGAGCTGACGTGAGGTGGGTGGGAGAGAGGAGGAAAAAGAGCACCCAGGTTTTTTTTGTGGGGGAGGGGGGTGGTGTGCTGGTTGTGGGTAGCGCCTTTTGAATTGATTTTACTATTTACGAGTGTGGATTGGCTGTTTTATCTTGGGCCCAGAGAAACAATTACTACTAGTACAGTGGAGACACTCTACAGCTACCCAGAAAAACAATTACTACTAGTACAGTGGAGACACTCTACCGCTTCTAGCTCCTCCTAGTCATGAAACGTCTCACTCTACTGAATGTCGTTATACTTTTGTTCACCGACATGCGGGCCATGCAGCGCGCGGGCCCAAATGCCATCCACCAAATTAGCAGGCAGTATTTAGGCGGAGAGTCACCCCGGTCGTAGCGCAGCAGTAACGAGCCGTCGTATCACAAAACCCCACCTCCCCGCAGTCTAAGTTTGACGGACGAAGCAACCATCATTTCACTCCTCGCTAAATCCCCTTCTCCCTCACCGTCTTCAAGAAAGGCAACACTCGCATCTTCCACTGTTCTTCTCCCCCAATGAAGGGAAGGTAAGCGGATCCGTGATGTTGGTATATTTTCGTTCAGAGAAAAAAAT
The DNA here is from genome assembly GCF_018294505.1 of Triticum aestivum. NCBI lineage: Eukaryota > Viridiplantae > Streptophyta > Magnoliopsida > Poales > Poaceae > Triticum > Triticum aestivum. The sequence goes on from NC_057801.1 coordinate 99,836,893, forward strand.
AGAACTTTTTCAAAGTAGTAACCGATCCTCACTCTCTTTTTTGTTTCATTGTCATTGCGATTGTGTTTTCCTTTCAGTGGTCTCCTAGTATTCGTCAGTTTCATGATGGACCAAGGAGAACCAGTTAAAGATCTGCCGATATTGGAGCAGACACGGGAGGCTAATCCCCACGAGACAGAGAGCTCCAAGAAAATGGAGGCAACCACCGAGCCGACCCCAGATACGCTCACGGCCACTACTGAGATGGTCAACGCCCCGTTTGAGGTTACAGCCCCCGTGGCACTGCAGGAGCAGTTTTCCCCCTTCAAGGGTATGCCCCCCCCCGCCCGCTGAGCTGCCCAAGGTGATTTCCTTCTTTGCCGATCTCGATTGTGATTTTTCATCTAAGTATGTGGTTATTTTTTATAGAAAAGGAGGTATGTGGTGATTAATAATGCAAAATTTTATTAGCTTCGATGCCATGCTATACATAGTGGTTTGAATAACTTGTGGTTCTTATACTGAAAAGTAATTCAAAATTCGTTTCTGTTTGAATTAGAGCCCTAATGCAGACAAGGATTGTGTGGTTGTGCATGTCACTCGCTATGAGACGGACGAACTGAATATACGCACTGGGAAAACAGAGTTCTTAGGCTGTTGGATCCTGGAAGCCATTTGCGGTTATACCAATGAAGAGTTGTATTCCAGCCTCACTGTTGTCAAGCGTGTTGTTCAGGGTGTACTAAAGCACAAGAAGTTCAAAGCTATTCCTTCGTTTGTGAGACATACTGTTCTTGTCAAGCTTACGCAGGAATATGACGTGGCATGCCTCCACAAACAAGTTTATCAGTGGCAAGGCCACAAGGTTGTCTTCATTAAGGTTCACAGGATTGAGCTGTTATGGGACGTCCTCGATGATCTTCATGGCAAGGTCCGTCTTGTGTCCATCCCAAATTAGATCGAGGCATGAAATAGTTGCCCCAGCTAGTGTTTAATAGTAGTTTGGATTGTGTCTAATTATCCGAACCTTGCCTGTTATCGACCGCTCTAGGTTAGTGCTCTGTTATGATTTTTATAGGATTTTTTCCTTTAGAGCCAATTGGTTCATAGGAATAGATTCATATACTCTACATTTCAAATGAAATAAACATGATATCATTTCTATAGCTTTAGAGCCACTTGGTTCATATGAATGGATTCCTATACTCCCTTAATTTCAAAGGAAAATAAACATTAGCGTATATTCAATAGAAACATTCCTATGATATGAACCAAATTACATCTCTTTACTAAGCCCTCCTCATAGGAATTGAGATACATGTCATCTCTAGATTTAATAGAAAAGTTCCTATGATGTGAACCAAATGACATCTCTTTTCCAATCCCTACTCATAGGAATTGAGATGCTCAATGTCATCTCTTTCCCTACAACTTCCACGTATGCACCTTCTATTCCTAAATAGATAGTACAACCCACTAGTAGCTTTTTTCCAAAAACATGCAACTATGGCACAAGAACTATATAGTGTGCCAATAACTTTGAAAGATGGTCGCTGGATGAAGCTAACCCGACAGTGCAGAGATGGGCAAATCCGAGCACTATTGGCCGTTGGATATCATCAACATTCCACCAGATCTGCCACATGTACAATTTAGAAGACTCCATGGTTTAACTTAAGTATAATGCACAAACATCAAAACACAAGCACTTATCCTTTGATTATTTTTTTCTAAATGAATTGCCATTATTTGTTTTTTACTTTATGATTTACAATGCACAACCCCATGAATCTTAACATTTTTATAAAACTAATTGATTTTCAATGAGATGAACTATAAGAACTAAACGAACATCTACATCATGCATATATGACTCAAAGCTTTACATGCTATAGTGTGTATTTATTCATAATTTGGTTTCGAAATCTCATGCGTTCAATACATGTGTACCTTACAAGTCTTGAGTAGGGTAGTAAATTTCACGCGGCCTCGGGTATATCAAAATGCAGGGCCCATGCATCATTGCCTTTCGGTCGAACCTATTTCCACAATTTTTTGTACGTGCTATATCTCCACTGGTCCCCGAACCCAAAATGCTGCCTCGTTCCCGTAAAACCAAGCAGCGCACACATATTTAAGGCGTCGACTCGATCACTCGAACCCGTTTACTACGACGTGGCCCCGCACGCCGTAGTACTCCTACAAACCCTACGGCCGCACTCATCATTGATTTTCTTCAAGAGGATGAGGGAGAAGCCGATTTGTAGTGGAGGTGCTTCAAAAAAAGGTTCTGTAGTGGAGACCCCTACCCTAGGGTGCCCTAGGTAGCTGCCGCACGCATCATTGTTTTCTCTTTTCTTTATGCTCTTGCATGCTAGAGTGAAATGATGGTTGCTTCGTCCATCCAGCTTAATGCGGGAAAGGTGGGGCTTTGTGATTTGACCCCTCATCGCTCATTTTCTACTACTGCGGCGCTACGACCGGGGTGCCTCCAATTCCAACTGCTGCTCTGAACTGTAATTTGGTGCATCGCACGTGTAACAAGACGGTAGATGAGCCACATGTCTGCCAAAGTGGTCCTGTTAAGTGTGTCGCCATTTCGTGTGCGGACTGACCCTGCTTGAGTTGCTACGCCAACACGACAGGAGCAGCCTACCACTTGGTTTTGCTCCTTGGTGAATCCCGACTATATTGATCTAAAAAGATACGTGCTGAACTACCCTCTCTGTCTCGGTTTTTTATTTGTAGGCGTCTCGGTTTATAGGGCCTGCACATAGTTCTAGGTCATCCATTTGACTAACTAGATATGAGTGACTATGTCACAAAAAGTATATGACTGGATTCTTATTGGTTGATATGTGAAGAAACAAGAAACGAGGTAGAAGTTAATGCAACGCGCCTTAGTATTGTGGGATTATTTGGTTTTCGTAAGATGACGTGCGTTTGGTTGCAAGGGTGGTCATGAATGGGTTGGGATCGTTTAGAAAATAGAAATGTTTGGTTATAAAGCACATGAATGGTTCGAGTCAAAAAAAGAGAATATGCCTTGAAGATGCTGAACCATTCCACCCAACCAAATCGGTCGAATCAAATGGCCACCCTTTGCATGCATGACTATGTGAGCATGACTGGCGGTCCCGTCTTAAATAATTAGCTCATCTCTTATATTCAGCCAAACACATGAATTTAATGGTTCAATCCAAAAAAAATTGAATGGTCCCAATCCATTCATACGATACCTTCAACCAAACGCATCCGACGAAGGGAGTAGTTGTATCTAAAAGTCTAGGGCAGGGCTTTTCCTGTGCGGTAGGCGGGGCATGATACGTCTCCGTCGTATCTAATTTTCCAAACACTTTTGACCTTGTTTTGGACTCTAACTTGTATGATTTGAATGGAACTAACCCGGACTGACGCTGTTTTCAGTAGAACTGCCATGGTGTTGTTTTTTGTGCAGAAAATAAAAATTCTCGGAATGTCCTGAAACTCCACGGAACACCTTAGAAAAAATAAAGAAAAATCCTCGCAAAAGATGAAGCCCAGGGGGCCCACACCCTTCTCACGAGGGTGGGGGGCGCACCCCTGGGCGCGCGCCCCTACCTCGTGGGCCCCCTGGTGACCCTCCGACGCCAACTCCAACTCCATATATTGGCTTTCGGGGAGAAAAAACAGAGAGAAGAAATCATCATGTTTTACGATACGGAGCCGCTGCCAAGCCCTAATCTCTCTCGGGAGGGCTGATCTGTAGTCCGTTCGGGGCTCCGAAGAGGGGGATTCATCGCCATCGTCATCATCCACCATCCTCAGTCACCAATTTCATCATGCTCACCGCGGTGCGTGAGTAATTGCATCGTAGGCTTGCTGGACGGTGATGGGTTGGATGAGATTTATCACGTAATCGAGTTAGTTTTGTTAGGGTTTGATCCCTAGTATCTATTATGTTCTGAGATTGATGTTGCTATGACTTTGCTATGCTTAGTGCTTGTCACTAGGGCCCGAGTGCCATGATTTCAGATCTGAACCTATTATGTTTTCATGAATATATGTGTGTTCTAGATCCTATCTTGCAAGTCTATAGTCACCTACTATGTGTTATGATCCAGCAACCCTGAAGTGACAATAATCGGGACCACTCCCGGGGATGACCATAGTTTGAGGAGTTCATGTATTCACTATGTGCTAATGCTTTGTTCCGGAATACATGCCTACATTACATTGATGAACTGGAGCTAGTTCTATGTCCCCCTATGTTATGACTGTTACATGATGAACCACATCCGGCATAATTATCCATCGCAAATCCGGTGCCGACAAGTTTTCCATATACTGGTTCTCGCTTATTTAGTTTTCGATTGTTATTGTTACAATCACTACAAAACACCAAAAACATTACTTTTGTTGTCTTTACTTTTGCTACCATTACCACCACTATCATATTACTTTGCTACTAAACACTTTGTTGCAGATACTAAGTTTCCAGGTGTGGTTGAATTGACAACTCAGCTGCTAATACTTGAGAATATTCTTTGGCTCCCCTTGTGTTGAATCAATAAATTTGGGTTGAATACTCTACCCTCGAACACTGTTGTGATCCCCTATACTTGTGGGTTATCAAGACCTTTTTCTGGCGCCGTTGCCTGGGAGCATAGCTCTATTCTTGGAGTCACTTGGGATTTATATCTGCTGGACACTATGAAGAACTTGAAAGATGATCGAACTACTATTTTGCCCTCAACTACGAGGGGAGTTAAGGGATTGCCATCTAGCCTTGCACTAGATTCTCCTTCTGTTATGAGTAAGTTTGCGACACCTAAACCTGCTACTGCTATGAATTCTGATATATAGCATGTTATTGATGATGCCACTTCTGCTATGCATGATACTTATGATGAAACTACTTCTATGCTTGATACTACTGTGCCACTTGGTGAATTTCTTGATGAGCAAATTGCTAGGTCTAGAGAAAGAGAAATTATTGAACCTGAACATGATGATGTTAGTGATGATGAACCTATGCCTGCTATTCCTGAGGGTTATCTTTTTGATGTTGAATCTTCTGCAGCTACTCTTGATTGCCAGGATAAACATGAACTTAAGAGGTTGCTAGTTAAATGGAGTAAAGAATCTTTTAGAGGTAGAATGAAACCCGACCCTGCTTTTGCTACTTCACCCATCTGTGTGCCCGGTCAGGATTATTATGATTTTTCTGTTGATCCAGATATAATTACTTTGGTAGAATCTGATCCTTTTTATGGCTATGAATCTGAAACTATTGTGGCACATCTTACTAAGTTAAATGATATAGCTGCCCTGTTTACTAATAACGACAGATCGCACTACCTTTATTTACTTAAGATCTTTCCGTTCTCATTAAAGGGTGATGCTAAGATATGGTATAATTCTCTTGATCCTGGTTGTGTGCAAAGTCCCCAGGATATGATTTATTAATTCTCTGCTAAATATTTCCCCGCTCATAAGAAACAGGCTGGTTTGAGGGAAATATACAATTTTGTGCAAATAGAAGAAGAGACTCTCCCACAAGCTTGGGGGAGGCTTCTAAAGTTACTTAATGCTTTGCCTGATCATCCTCTTAAGAAACCTGAAATATTTGATATCTTTTATAATGGACTAACTGATGCTTCCAGAGATTACCTAGATAGTTGTGCTGGTTCTCTTTTCGGGGAAAGAACACCGGATGACGCTGAAATTCTATTGAACAATATGTTGGCTAATGAAAATAATTGGGCACCTCCCGAGCTACCTCCTGAGCCAGTTCCTGAGCCAATTACTGAGCCTATTCCTAAACCAACTCTGAAGAAGAGAGGTGTTTTATTTCTCAGTCCCGAAGATATGCAAGAGGCAAAGAAATTTATGAAAGAAAAAGGTATTAAAGCTGAAGATGTTAAGAATTTACTTCCTATTGAAGAAATACATGGTCTTAATTTATCGCCTGTTGAAGAAGTATATGATCTCAATTACTTATTTAATGAAGAACCTCCCGATATCCCGACACAGGTAGTAAAGGTAAATTCTCTCTATAGATATGATAAAGCTGAAGTCCCTCCTACTAAAATTGCTAGTCAGTGCTTGGATGAGTTTGATGACTTCATGTTTAAGCAAGATGACTTTAATGCTTATTTTGGTAGACAATTAAAACAGAATACCTTTATGATTAAATGCTTGGGTGATTATATGGCTGATATTAGAGGTGAACTTAAACTTGTTAGCACATGCTTCTATGGTTACCACTCAAGTAGAACAAGTACTTAAAGCTCAGAAAGAAGCACTTGATGAAATGAATAGTAAGAAAAATGATTATGCTGTTAGAGTGGCTACTAGAACTGGTAGAATGACTCAGGAACCTTTGTATCCTGAAGGCCACCCTAAGAGAATCGAGCAAGATTCTCAGAGAAATAATATTGATGTAACTAGTTCTTCTAAGAGGAAGAAAAATAAAAACGATAGGACTTTGCAAACTTCTAGTGAACCTATTGCTGAACCACCTGAGAATCCAAATGATATCTCTATTTCTGATGTTGAAACACAATCAGGTGATGAACCTGAACCTAGTGATAGTGTTAATGATAATGTTCATGTTGATGCTCAACCTAGTAATGATAATGATGTAGAAGTTGAACCTGCTGTTGATCTTGATAACCCACAATCAAGGAATCAACGTTATGATAAAAGAGACTTCGTTGCTAGGAAACACGGTAAAGAAAGGGAACCATGGGTTCAGAAACCCATGCCTTTTCCTCCGAAACCATCCAAGAAAAAGGATGATGAGGATTTTGAGCGCTTTGCTAAAATGATTAGACCCATCTTTTTGCATATGCGATTAACTGATGTGCTCAAAACAAATCCTTATGCTAAGTATATGAAGGATATTATTACTAATAAAAGAAAGATACCTGAAGCTGAAATTTCCACCATCCTTGCTAATTATACTTTTAAGGGTGGAATACCAAAGAAACTTGGAGATCCGGGAGTAATTACTATACCATGCTCCATTAAAAGAAGTTATGTTAAAACTGCTTTATGTGATCTTGAAGCCGGTGTCAGTGTTATGCCTCTCTCTTTATATCGTAGACTTGACTTGAATTAGTTGACACCTACTGAAATATCTTTGCAAATGGCTGATAAATCAACTGCTATAACTATCGGTATTTGTGAGGATGTGCCTGTTGTGGTTGCAAGCGTTACTATTTTAACGGACTTTGTTATTCTTGATATTCCCGAGGATGATAGTATGTCTATTATTCTTGGAATACCTTTCCTTAATACTGCAGGGGCTATTATTGATTGCACCAAGGGCAATGTCACTTTTCATGTTAATGGCAATGAGCACACGGTACATTTTCTGAGGAAACAACCTCAAGTTTATAGTATCAACTCTATTGGAAAAGTTCCATCAATTATATTGGGAGGTTTTGAATTTCCTCTCCCTACTGTCAAGAAAAAGTATGATATTCTTATTGTTGGGGATTTTCATATCCCCGTTGAGGTAACTTAGTATCATTCGAAATTTCTCCGGTTCCGGGATTATTCAGAATGAGTTTGTTAACAAGACTTGATCAACCTTGTTAGTGGGTTCATTTTGATGATCACGAGATGGATGAAACTAGAAGCACAACCTTCTGTACCCTCTTTATATTTTCTGTTATTTAGTAGAAATAAAGTAAAATAATATTTTTCTGTCTGTTTCCTGACTTATCCGTGCAATATAAAAATATCCCAAAAATAAAAGTCCTCAGAATGCCATGCCAATTTAATATGATTTTTTCGGGAGTATTTGAGAATTTACTGTGCAAAAATCACCATGGGGGGAGCTGCCACTTGGCCACGAGGGTGGAGGGCGCGCCCTACCCCCCTAGGCGCGCCCCCCTGCCTCGTGGGCCCACGGTGGCCCTCCTCCACTTATTCCTGCACCCATCTTCTTCCTCTACCTCACACAAACACGAAAAACCAACTCAATCACGACTTCCAGCCACGTTGCTGTCATTTCGATCTCCTTGCTCAAAGCACCTCTTGCAAAACTGCTTGGGGAGATTGTTCCTTGGTATGTGACTCCTCCATTGGTCCAATTAGTTTTTGTTCTAGTGCTTTATTCATTGCAAATTTGTGCTGCATAGGTGACCATGTTCTTGAGCTTGCATGTCAAATTTATATGGTTCCAAGTAGTTCCAATACTTTATATAGGCTCTAGGCACTTCTGGGAGTTGTTGCTATCACTTTTATTGAAGTTGGTTCACTTTACTTGAAGTTACTAAAAATTTCAGATTGTTTCAGAAATAATGAAGAGACTTTTGAGAGGCTCGTCAAGCCGAAGTTCCAAGGAAAAACAAAAGGAAGAAGAGGAGAAGCCCAAATTTAATTTTCCTCGCACCGCAGAGGTCCGGCTGTGTGAATGGCTTTCCAATGACTTCTTGAGGAGAGCTGGGATTCATGAATATTTCTATTTATTAATTGAGAATGCTGGCCTCACCGACTTCCTCCACGACCAACATCATCAGTATCTCTTACTCACAAATACTTTTGTGCAAAACTTCTAATTTTTCCCTAAGAAATCACTGAAGGAAATATGCCCTAGAGGCAATAATAAAGTTATTATTTATTTCCTTATTTCATGATAAATGTTTATTATTCATGCTAGAATTGTATTAACCGGAAACATAATACATGTGTGAATACATAGACAAACATAGTGTCACTAGTATGCCTCTACTTGACTAGCTCGTTGATCAAAGATGGTTATGTTTCCTAACCATAGACATGTGTTTTCATTTGATTAATGGGATCACATCATTAGGAGAATGATGTGATTGACATGACCCATTCCGTTAGCCTAGCACTTGATCGTTTAGTATATTGCTATTGCTTTCTTCATGACTTATACATGTTCCTGTAACTATGAGAATTATGCAGCTCCCGCTTACCGGAGGAACACTTTGGGTACTACCAAACGTCACAACGTAACTGGGTGATTATAAAGGAGTACTACAGGTGTCTCCGAAGGTACATGTTGAGTTAGCGTATTTCGAGATTAGGTTTTGTCACTCCGATTGTCGGAGAGGTATCTCTGGGCCCTCTCGATAATGCACATCATTATAAGCCTTGCAAGCAATGTGACCAACCGAGTTGGTTACGGGATGATGCATTACGGAACGAGTAAAGAGAGTTGCCGATAACGAGATTGAACTAGGAATTGGATACCGACGATCAAATCTCGGACAAGTAACATACCGATGACAAAGGGAACAACGTATGTTGTTATGCGGTTTGACCGATAAAGATCTTCGTAGATTATGTAGGAACCAATATGGGCATCCAGGTTCCACTATTGGTTATTGACCGAGAATAGTTCTAGGTCATGTCTACATAGTTCTCGATCCCGTAGGGTCCGCACGCTTAAAGTTACGATGACAGTATTATTATGAGTTTATAAGTTTTGATGTACCAAAGTTTGTTCGGAGTCCCGGATGTGATTACGGACATGACGAGGAGTCTCGAAATGGTCGAGACATAAAGATTGGTGTATTGGAAGCCTATGTTTGGACATTGGAAAGGTTCCGGGTGAAATCGGGATTTTTCCGGAACACCGGGGGGTTACCGGAACCCTCCTGTGGGTTAATGGGCCTTAGTGGGCCATGAGGGAGAAGAGGAGGGCCGGCCAGGGCAGGCCGCGCGCCCCCTTCCCCCCTAGTCCGAATAGGACAAGGAAGGGGGGGGGGGCGGCGCCCCCCTTTCCTCTTTCCCCTCCCCCCTTTCCTTCTCCACCAAGGCAAGAGGGGGGAGTCCTACTCCCGGTGGGAGTAGGACTCCTCCAGGCGCACCCCAAGGGGGCCGGCCGCACATCCCCCTCCCTCCTTTATATACGGGGGCAGGGGGCACCCCATAACACACAAGTTGATCTACGGATCGTTCCTTAGCCGTGTGCGGTGCCCCCCTCCACCATATTCCACCTCGGTCATATCATCGCGGAGTTTAGGCGAAGCCCTGCGCCGGTAGAGCATTATCATCATCACCACGCCATCGTGCTGACAGAACTCATCCCCGAATCTCTGCTGGATCGGAGCCCGGGGATCGTCATCGAGCTGAACGTGTGCTGAACTCGGAGGTGCCGTACGTTCGGTACTTGGATCGGTCGGATCGTGAAGATGTACGACTATATTAACCGCGTCGTGCTAACGCTTCCGCTTACGGTCTACGAGGGTACGTGCACAACACTCTCCCCTCTCGTTGCGATGCCATCACCATGATCTTGCGTGTGCGTAGGAAATTTTTGAAGTTACTACGTTCTCCAACAGTGGCATCCGAGCCTGGGTTTTATGCATTGATGTTATATGCATGAGTAGAACACAAGTGAGTTGTGGGCGATACAAGTCATACTGCTTACCAGCATGTCATACTTTGGTTCAGCGGTATTGTTGGATGAAGCGGCCCAGACCGACATTACGTGTATGCTTACGCGAGACTGGTTTTACCGCCGTGCTTTGCACACAGGTGACTAGCGGGTGTCTATTTCTCCAACTTTAGTTGAACCGAGTGTGGCTATGCCCGGTCCTTGCGAAGGTTAAAACAACACTAACTTGACAAACTATCATTGTGGTTTTGATGCGTAGGTAAGAACTGTTCTTGCTTAGCCCATAGCAGCCACGTAAAACTTGCAACAACAAAGTAGAGGACGTCTAACTTGTTTTTGCAGGGCATGTTGTGATGTGATATGGTCAAGACGTGATGCTATATTTTATTGTATGAGATGATCATGTTTTGTAACCGAAGTTATCGGCAACTAGCAGGAGCCATATGGTTGTCGCTTTATTGTATGAAATGCAAAAGCCCTGTAATTGCTTTACTCTATCTCTAAGCGGTAGCGATAGTCGTAGAAGCAATAGATGGCGTAAACGACAACGATGCTACGATGGAGATCAAGGTGTCGCGCCGGTGACGATGGTGATCACGATGGTGCTTCGGAGATGGAGATCACAAGCACAAGATGATGATGGCCATATCATATCACTTATATTGATTGCATGTGATGTTTATCCTTTATGCATCTTATCTTGCTTTGATTGACGGTAGCATTTTAAGATGATCTCTCACTAATTATCAAGAAGTGTTCTCCCTGAGTATGCACCGTTGCGAAAGTTCTTCGTGCTGAGACACCACGTGATGATCGGGTGTGATAGGCTCTACGTTCAAATACAACGGGTGCAAAACAGTTGCGCACGCGGAATACTCAGGTTAAACTTGACGAGCCTAGCATATACAGATATGGCCTCGGAACACAGAGACCGAAAGGTCGAGCGTGAATCATATAGTACATATGATCAACATAGTGATGTTCACCATTGGAAAGTACTCCATCTCACGTGATGATCGGACATGGTTTAGTTGATTTGGATCACGTAATCACTTAGATGACTAGAGAGATGTCTGTCTAAGTGGGAGTTCTTAAGTAATATGATTAATTGAACTTTAATTTATCATGAACTTAGTCCTGGTAGTATTTTGCAAATTATGTTGTAGATCAATAGCTTGTGTTGTTGCATTCATATGTTTATTTTGATATGTTCCTAGAGAAAATTGAGTTGAAAGATGTTAGTAGCAATGATGCGGATTGGATCCGTGATCTGAGGTTTATCCTCATTGCTGCACAGAAGAATTATGTCCTTAATGCACCGCTAGGTGACAGACCTATTGCAGGAGCAGATGTAGACGTTATGAATGTTTGGCTAGCTCAATATGAAGACTACTTGATAGTTTAGTGCACCATGCTTAAAGGCTTAGAATCGGGACTTCAAAGACATTTTGAACGTCATGGACCATATGAGATGTTCCAGGAGTTGAAGTTAATATTTCAAGCAAATACCCGAGTTGAGAGATATGAAGTCTCCAACAAGTTCTATAGCTAAAAGATGGAGGAGAATCGCTCAACTAGTAAGCATGTGCTTAGATTGTCTGGGTACTTCAATCACTTGAATCAAGTGGGAGTTAATCTTCCAGATAAGATAGTGATTGACAGAATTCTCTAGTCACCATCACTAAGTTACTAGAACTCCGTGATGAACTATAGTATGCAAGGGATGACAAAAACAATTCCCGAGCTCTTCGTGATGTTGAAATCGACGAAGGTAGAAATCAAGAAGGAGCATCAAGTGTTGATGATTGACAAGACCACTAGTTTCAAGAAAAGGGCAAAGGGAAAGAAAGGGAACTTCAAGTAGAATGAAAAGCAAGTTGTCACTCCCACGAAGAAGCCGAAAGCTGAACCAAAGCCTGAAACTGAGTGCTTACACTGCAAAGAAAATGGTCACTCGAAGCGGAAATGCCATGAATATTTGGTGGATAAGAAGGATGGCAAAGTGAACAAGGGTATATTTGATATACAGGTTATTGATGTGTGCCTTACTAGTGTTTATAGTAGCTCCTGAGTATTTGATACTTGTTCGGTTGCTAAGATTAGTAACTCGAAACAGGAGTTACAGAATAAATAGAGACTAGTTGAAGGGGAAATGATGATGAGTGTTGGAAGTAGTTCCAAGATTGATATGATCATCATCGCATACTCCCTATACTTTCTGGGTTAGTTTTAAACCTAAATAAATGTTATTTGGCATTTGCGTTGAGCATGAACATGATTTGATCGTGTTTATTGCGATATGGTTATTCATTTAAAGTTAGAGAATAATTGTTATTCTGTTTACATGAATAAGACCTTCGATGGTTATACACCCAATCAAAATAGTTTGTTGGATCTCGATCATAGTGATACACATATTCATAATATTGATGCCAAAAGATGCAAAGTTAATAATGATAGTGCAACTTATTTGTGGCACTGCCGTTTGGGTCATATCGGTGTAAAGCACATGAAGAAACTCCATAAAGATGGATTTTTGGAATCACTTGGTTATGAATCATTTGATGCTTGCGAACCGTGCCTTTTGGGCAAGATGACTAAAACTCCGTTCTCTGGAACAATGGAACAAGCTACTGACTTATTGGAAATAATACATACCGATGTATGCGATCCAATGAGTGTTGATGCTCGTGGCAAGTATCGTTATTTTCTGACCTTCACAAGATGATTTGAGCAGATATGGGTATATCTACTTGATGAAACATAAGTCTGAAATAGTTGAAAGGTTCAAAGAGTTTCAGAGTGAAGTGGAAAAATCATCGTAACAAGAAAATAATGTTTCTGCGATCTGATCGCGGAGACGAATATTTGAGTTACGAGTTTGGTCTTGAATTAAAACAATGTGGAATAGTTTCACAGCTCACGCCACCTGGAACACCACAACGTTATGGTGTGTCCGAACATCGTAACCGCACTTTATTGGATATGGTGCGATCTATGATGTCTCTTACTGATTTACCATTATCGTTTTGGGGTTATGCATTAGAGACAGCTGCATTCACGTTAAAAGGTCACCATCTAAATCCGTTGAGACGACATCGTATGAACTATGGTTTAGAAGTAAACCTAAGCTGTCGTTTCTTAAAGTTTGGAGTTGCGATGCTTATATGAAAAAGGTTTTCAACCTGATAAGCTCGAACCCAAATCGGAGAAGTGCGTCTTCATAGAATACCCAAAGGAAACTATTGGGTACTCCTTCTATCACAAATCCAAAGGCAAAACATTCGTTGCGAAAAATCGGATCCTTTCTAGAGAAAGAATTTCTCTCGAAAGAAGTAAGTGGGAGGAAAGTAGAACTTGATGAGATAAATGTATCTACTCCCTTATTGGAAAGTAGTTCATCACAAGAACCGGTTCCTATGACAACTACACCAACTAGTGAGGAAGCTAATGATATTGATCATGAAACTTCAGATCAAGTTTCTACTGAACCTCATAGGTCTACCATAATAAGATCCGCACCAGAGTGGTACAGTAATCCAATTCTAGAAGTCATGTTGCTTGACCATGATGAACCTACGAACTATGAGGAAGCGATGATGAGCCCAGATTCCGCAAAATGGCTAGAGGCCATGAAATCTGAGATGGGATCCATGTATGAAAACAAAGTATGGACTTTGGTTGACTTGCCCGATGATCGGCAAGCCATTGAGAATAAATGGATCTTCAAGAGGAAGACGGACACTGATAGTAGTGTTACTATCTAAAAAGGTCGACTTGTTGCGAAAGGTTTTCGACAAGTTCAAAGGTGTTGAATACGATGAGATTTTCTCACTCATATCGATGCTTAAGTCTGTCCGAATCATGTTAACAATTGCCACATTTTATGAAATCTGGCAAATGGATGTCAAAACTGCATTCCTTAATGGATTTATTAAAGAAGAGTTGTATATGATGCAACCAGAAAGTTTTTGTCAATCCTAAAGATGCTAACAAAGTGTGCAAGCTCCAGCAATCCATCAATGGACTGGTGCAAGCATCTCGGAGTTGGAATATACGCTTTGATGAGTTGATCAAAGCATATGGTTTTATACGGACTTTTGGAAAGACCTGTATTTAGAAGAAAGTGAGTGGGAGCACTACAACATTTCTGGTAAGTATATGTGAATGACATATTGTTGATCGGAAATGATGTAGAATTATTCTGCAAAGCATAAAGAAAGGAGTTTTTCAAAGAAAGACCTCAGTGAAGCTGCTTACATATTGAGCATCAAGATCTATATAGATAGATCAAGACGCTTGATAAGTTTTTCAATGAGTACATGCCTTAATAAATTTTTTGAAGTAGTTCAAAATGGAACAGTCAAAGAAAGAGTTCTTGCCTGTGTTGCAAGGTGTGAAGTTGAGTAAGACTCAAAACCCGACTACGGCAGAAAATAGAAAGAGAATGAAAAGTCATTCCCTATGCCTAAGTCATAGGTTCTATAAAGTATGCTATGTTGTGAACCATACCTATTGTATACCTTGCTCTGTGTTTGGCAAAGGAATACAATTTTGATGTAATAGTAGATCACTTGACAGCGGTCAAGAATATCCTTAGTGAGGACCAAGGAAATACTTCTCGATTATGGAGGTGATAAAAGAGCCCGTCGTAAAAAGTTACATCGGTGCAAGCTTTTACACCGATCCAGATGACTCTAAGTCTCAATCTGGATACATATTGAAAGTGGGAGCAATTAGCTAGAGTAGCTCCATACAGAGCATTGTAGACATAGAATATTTGCAAAATACATACGGCTCTAAATGTGACAGACCCGTAGACTAAACTTCTCTCACGAGCAAAACATGATCATACCTTAGTACTCTTTGGCTGTTAATCACATAGCGATGTGAACTAGATTATTGACTCTAGTAACCCCTTTGGGTGTTGATCACATGACGATGTGAACTATGGGTGTTAATCATATACAGATATGAATATTGGTGTTAAATCAGATGATGATGTGAACTAGATTATTGACTCTAGTGCAAGTGGGAGACTAAAGGAAATATTCCCTAGAGGCAATAATAAAGTTATTATTTATTTCCTTATTTCATGATAAATGTTTATTATTCATGCTAGAATTGTATTAACCGGAAACATAATACATGTGTGAATACATAGACAAACATAGTGTCACTAGTATGCCTCTACTTGACTAGCTCGTTAATCAAAGATGGTTATGTTTCCTAACCATAGACATGTGTTGTCATTTGATTAATGGGATCACATCATTAGGAGAATGATGTGATTGACATGACCCATTCCATTAGCCTAGCAATTGATCGTTTAGTATATTGCTATTGCTTTCTTCATGACTTATACATGTTCCTATAACTATGAGAATTATGCAACTCCCGTTTACCGGAGGAACACTTTGGGTACTACCAAACGTCACAACGTAACTGGGTGATTATAAAGGAGTACTACAGGTGTCTCCGAAGGTACATGTTGAATTGGCATATTTCGAGATTAGGTTTTGTCACTCCGATTGTCGGAGAGGTATCTCTGGGCCCTCTCGGTAATGCACATCATTATAAGCCTTGCAAGCAATGTGACCAAATGAGTTGGTTACGGGATGATGCATTACGGAACGAGTAAAGAGACTTGCCAATAACGAGATTGAACTAGGTATTGGATACCGACGATCAAATCTCGGACAAGTAACATACCGATGACAAAGGGAACAACGTATGTTGTTATGTGGTTTGACCGATAAAGATCTTCGTAGAATATGTAGGAACCAATATGGGCATCTAGGCACCGCTATTGGTTATTGACCGAGAATAGTTCTAGGTCATGTCTACATAGTTCTCGAACCCGTAGGGTCCGCACGCTTAAAGATACAATGACAGTATTATTATGAGTTTATAAGTTTTGATGTACCGAAGTTTGTTTGGAGTCCCGGATGTGATCACAGACATGACGAGGAGTCTCGAAATGGTCGAGACATAAAGATTGATATATTGGAAGCCTATGTTTGGACATCGGAAAGGTTTCGGGTGAAATCGGGATTTCTCCGAAACACTAGGGGGTTACCGGAACCCTCCCGGGGGTTAATGGGCCTTAGTGGGCCATGAGGGAGAAGAGGAGGGCCAGCCAGGGCAAGCCGCGTGCCCCCACCCCCCCTAGTCCGAATAGGACAAGGAAGGGGGGGCGGCGCCCCCCTTTCCTCTTTCCCCTCCCCCCTTTCCTTCTCCACCAAGGCAAGAGGGGGGAGTCCTACTCCCGGTGGGAGTAGGACTCCTCCAGGCGCACCCCAAGGGGGCCGGCCGCACCTCCCCTTCCCTCCTTTATATACGGGGGCAGGGGGCACCCCATAACACACAAGTTGATCTACGGATCGTTCCTTAGCCGTGTGCGGTGCCCCCCTCCACCATATTCCACCTCGATCATATCGTCACGGAGTTTAGGCAAAGCCCTGCGCTGGTAGAGCATTATCATCATCACCACGCCGTCGTGCTGACAGAACTCATCCCCGAAGCTTTGCTGGATCGGAGCCCGGGGATCGTCATCGAGCTGAACGTGTGCTGAACTCGGAGGTGCCGTACGTTCGATACTTGGAACGGTCGGATCGTGAAGACGTACGACTACATCAACCGCGTTGTCATAACGCTTCCGCTAACGGTCTACGAGGGTACGTGGACAAGACTCTCTCCTATCGTTGCTATGCCATCACCATGATCTTGCGTGCACGTAGGAATTTTTTTGAAATTACTACGTTCCCCAACAATCACCTCCAACAGTAGAGTTTCATTTATATGACGTTGTTAAAGAGATGACATTAGCTGAATTCTGCAAGGTTTGCAGAATACCCTTTGAGGGCACCTTAGATCAACCTCACCGTTACGAACTAGAAGCTTTTATTAACACTATCACGGTGGGAGAAACCAGGAAGGTTTCTGATGCAAGGATCACTAGCATACATTATCCTGTTTTACGCTACTTTGCCTTATTTGCTAGTCGTTGCTTGATTGGACGTGGGAACTGCGGGAACCTTAGTATTCCTGATATTATTATTTTGCTCCATGGTTTATACCGCGATAACTCTGTTAGTATGGGTGGAATTGTTGCTAGACGGTTAAGTCTGAACTGCACTAAGGGCCCCATTTTTGGAGGCATTTATGCTTTGCACCTAGCTGAAGATTTTGAAATACCTATTAGTACTGCGGAGAAAGAAGAAACAGCGTTGCCCCGTGCATATTTAGATTACAAGAGTATGATAGCGCATGATTTTCTTGTTAAGAGTCGCGATGGGGAGCTCAAATTCCAATTATACTTTTATAAACATCACCCTGTGACTATTACTTTGCCTGCTCCTTCTTTGTTTAACTTGTATGCAGAGCCTCACATTGTTCCGTGGTCGGCTGTTCTAGCCTATTGGAACCCTGCACCAGCCCCGGAGCCGGAGCCACAAGATGAGCCTCCACAACTATCTGTTTAGTCTTGGGATCCAGAGGAGGCTGCCAGCCAGTGGCAGTCAGAGTCTTCTTCGTTGCAGTATGACCCCACCTACACCTACGGGTATCCGCCAGGCCATCCCTGGCAATAGACCAACTTAGGCCAAAAGCCTAAGCTTGGGGGAGTACATATTTCCCACCGACATTACATTCGTGTTCACACACACTCATTGTTAGATGTAGGTGCTCATACTCTTTCATTGTATTATCCATGCTAGTTTAAATTTCTTTTTCTTTCTTTCTTCTTGTGTGTTTGTTAAAATTTAAGAAAGACCAAAAAATTAGTTAGTCTACTTTCCATGCTTCTAGTAGTAATTAAAAAGAAAACCCAAAAATATTTCCCGTTCTTCTTTTACTTGTTGGGAGCTTTCCCTTGTAAATAGTTTTTATTTCTTTTCCTTTCTTTGGGGGTCCAGAAGACGATATTGAAAATGCTTAGTGGCTCTTATATGCACGATTGTTTATTTAACGTTGAGCCCATATTACATGTCTTCTCTTGAGTTGAATGCTTGCAGATTCCAGCTTAGTCCAGTGCACGTGCACTCTTATTATTATACACACCATTCGGTCGTGCAAGTGAAAGGCAATAATGATGATATATGATGGACTTATTGGGAAGAGAAAAGCTGGTATGAACTCGATCTCTGTTGTTTTTGTAAATATAATGATTCATCGTTCCTGATTCAGCTATTGTGAAATAAACATGTTTGCAGTGACATTTAGAGATTATAGTTTCTTGTGCCATGCTTGATTAGCTCTGAGTTATAATGGTTTACCTTGCGTGCCAACATGCTATTAGAATGATTATGATGTGGTATGATGGGATGGTATCCTCCTTTAAATGCATTGAGTGACTCGACTTGGCACATGTTCGCGCATGTAGTTGAATCCAATCAACATAGCCTTCATGATATTTATGTTAATGGTGGATTATATCCTACTCATGCTTGTACTCGGTGTGAATTAGTTTTAATGCATGTTTACGACTGATGTCGCTCTCTTAGTTGGTCGCTTCCCAGTCTTTTGCTAGCCTTCACCTATACTAAGCGGGAATACTGCTTGTGCATCCAAACTCCTTAAACCCCAAAGTTATTCCATATGAGTCCACTATACCTTCCTATATGTGGTATTTACCTGCTGTTCCAAGTAAATTTGTATGTGCCAAACTCTAAACCTTCAAATAAACATTCTGTTTTGCATGCTCGAATATCTCATATGTCAACTAGAGCTGCCCTTATCTTCCGTGTTAGGCGGGGTATTCTCAAGAGGAGTGGACTCCGCTCCTCATTCACAAGAAAATGGATGGTATCCGGGATGCCCAGTCCCATGGTTTATGCAAACTAAATCAAAATAACTGCAAACAAAAATCCCCTTGGGACCCGTTGAATGTTGGAGGCACTCGTTGTTTCGAGCAAGCCATGGATTGATGCTTGTGGAGGAAAGGGATTATAAACTTTACCATTCTGTTTGGGAACTGCCTATAATCTGTTTAGCATGGAAGATATCGTCGTCTTTTAGTTGTTATGTTGACAATGAAAGTATACCGCTCAACATATAATTTATCTCTATTTCAAAATCGAGCTCTGGCACCTCTACAAATCCCTGCTTCCCTCTGCGAAGGGCCTATCTATTTACTTTTATGTTGAGTCATTACCCTTCTTATTAAAAAGCACCCACTGGAGAGCACACTGTCGTTTGCATTCATTATTATTGGTTTATATTGGGTATGACTTGACTGGATCTCTTTTACCATGAATTACAATGTTTAGTTAGTCCTTGATCTTTAAAGGTGCTCAACATTTATGTTTTGCGGTCTCAGAAAGGGCTAGCAAGATACCATTTTGTTATATCATATTATGATTATTTTGAGAAAGTGTTGTCATCTGAGTTTTGCTATTATAGCTCGCTAGCTGATTATGTTATTGATATGACTAATTGTGAGACCTACGTGTCATTGTGAGTATGGTTAGTTCATAATAATTGCTGAAACTTGAATGCTGGCTTTTCATGTTTATAACAAGAAGAGCAAACAGAGTTTGTAAAAGTTTTTCTTTTTCTCTTTTAGTTTTTCAACTGAACTGCTTGAGGACAAGCAAGGGTTTAAGCTTGGGGGAGTTGATACGTCTCCGTCGTATCTACTTTTCCAAACACTTTTGCCCTTGTTTTGGACTCTAACTTGTATGATTTATATGGAACTAACCCGGACTGACGTTGTTTTCAGCAGAACAGCCATGGTGTTGTTTTTTGTGCAGAAATTAAAAATTCTCGAAATGTCCTGAAACTCCACGGAACACCTTAGAAAAAATAAAGAAAAATCCTCCCAAAAGATGAAGACCAGGGGGCCACACCCTGCTCACGAGGGTGGGGGTGCCCCCTACCTCGTGGGCCCCCTGGTGGACCTCCGACGCCAACTCCAACTCCTTATATTGGCTTTCAGGGAGAAAAAAATCAGAGAGAAGAAATCATCGCGTTTTACGATACGGAGCCGCCGCCAAGCCCTAATCTCTCTTGGGAGGGCTGATATGGAGTCTGTTCAGGGCTCCGGAGAGGGGGATTCGTCGTTGTCGTCATCATCAACAATCCTCCATCACCAATTTCATGATGCTCACCGCCGTGCGTGAGTAATTGCATCATAGGCTTGCTAGACGGTGATGGGTTGGATGAGATTTATCATGTAATCGAGTCTGTTTTGTTAGGGTTTGATCCCTATTATCCATTATGTTTTGAGATTGATGTTGCTATGACTTTGCTATGCTTAATGGTTGTCAGTAGGGCCCGAGTGCCATGATTTCAGATCTGAACCTATTATGTTTTCATGAATATATGTGTGTTCTAGATCCTATCTTGCAAGTCTATAGTCACCTACTATGTGTTACGATCCGGCAACCCTGAAGTGACAATAATCGGGACCACTCCCGGTGATGACCATAGTGCTAATGCTTTGTTCCGGTTCTCTATTAAAAGGAGGCCTTCATATCCCTTAGTTTCCAATAGGACCCCGCTACCACGGGAGGGTTGGACAAAAGATGTCATGCAAGTTCTTTTCCATAAGCACATATGACTATATACGGAATACATGCCTAAATTACATTGATGAACTGGAGCTAGTTCTGTGTCACCCTATGTTATGACTGTTACATGACGAACCACATCCAGCATAATTATCCATCGCTAATCCGGTGCCTACGAGTTTTCCATATACTGGTTCTCGCTTATTTACTTCTCTGTTGATATTGTTACAATCACTACAAAACACCAAAAATATTACTTTTGTTGTCTTTACTTTTGCTACCGTTACCACCACTATCATATTACTTTGCTACTAAACTCTTTGCTGTAGATACTAAGTTTCCAGGTGTGGTTGAATTGACAACGCAGCTGCATATACTTGAGAATATTCTTTAGCTCCCCTTGTGTCGAATCAATAAATTTGGGTTGAATACTCTACCCTCGAAAACTGTTGCGATCCCCTATACTTGTGGGTTATCAGGGCAGTTCCGCCTAGTCGGTTCGACAGAGACGCGAGAAGACGAGGGAGTAGGTTGCTGCAAACGTAGGGATGTGTGATTTGACAGCGAGTTACTGCTGGACAGGTGGGGCCCCGTGATTTGACTCGCCATTATCATTTTAACTGCGGCACTACGACCGGCGTGAGTCTCCCGATTCCTGACCACCTCCATACAGGTGCCTCTCCCAATGCTCCACCATGTAGTAGTAGAGGCTGGCTCTTGCATGAGGGCCCACTTCTCCACTTTTCCTTGCCTCTCTTTCCTCCACATATGCAAATATGCCATGTAAAGTGCACTATTGTACTTACTTGCTCCTAC
The DNA here is from genome assembly GCF_018294505.1 of Triticum aestivum. NCBI lineage: Eukaryota > Viridiplantae > Streptophyta > Magnoliopsida > Poales > Poaceae > Triticum > Triticum aestivum. The sequence goes on from NC_057801.1 coordinate 99,858,562, forward strand.
AGGTGCTTAAGCTTGCCACATAGGCATAAAGTCTGATGTGGCAAGTCAATCAAGAAGAGAGAGACTAGTTTGGTGACCCAAGGAAGAAACGGTGCTAAGCGCGTGTACCTAGGTGAAAAGACAATTTTGAGTCTATAGCTAATTAAATGAAGCAAACTTAGCAACACCATTTCATTGGAAGAGGTCACTACTTGGCAAATGCAATAAATACTAGTACTCCCTGTGTCCCATTATATAAGAACGTTTTTGACACTACACTAGCTAGTGTCAAAAACGTTCTTATATTATGGGACGGAGGGAGTATGAAGAAAGAGATAGAGAGGAGTAAAAAAATACACTTATAGCCAACCTTATAGCCAACCTTGTTGTAGTATGAGTGACTAAGTGATCACTATGTATGACATGCCAACATCACATAGCCTAACGCACCGTGTTAAATCTCCACGGGCGCGACCACGCGAGTGGCGCGATGGTCGTGGTAGGCACGACCATGATATGGGCTGCTGGCAGCCCTTGGATCTGAGATCAAACGGTCGCATGCTAAGTTGCTAAAATTTTTAAGAATAACCCTCTAGGATAGGATATTGACTCATAGGTCTAGAATCATGCCATGCAACCGTTCGATCTTAGATCCAAGGGCTCTCGGAAGCCCGTATCATGGGAGAATGGAAAGCCACTACCCTGTCATTCGCACGCTGGCAGTTCGCTCCTACTCTTTCCCGCACATCCTTTAATACTACGACAGTTCGCTCCTAGTCGTCCCGTCCATTCACATTACGGCAGTTCCACTAATCCTAACCCTCCTCCCAGATCCATGGCATCCCAAATCTCCCCGATCGGCGGTGAGTACAAGGTTATAACCATCACCGGCGATGAGTTCGACGTCATCTACACCCGTACTTCCGCGACAGTGAAAGGATGCCTTTCTCGCTTTAGACGCATGTTCCTGCGCTTGCCTTACATCAAAGTTGTGTTCGTCTGTATCATGCATCAACAAGTTATGCAGAGCTAATTTTATTCATCTTCTTGTGGTTTTGACTTCATAAGGCAATATCAGAAAATAGGATGGAAAAGAGTAAGTTAGGGGATGTTGGTGGTACTCCACACCGACGCAAATAGAGACTCTCTACATTTGCCTCTACTAGTGCTAATGAAGTTGAAGTCCCAAGTCTACATGATGAGTTCATCTCCCGCACTCCACCATCGTAGGTGCTTGCTCTAAGTTGACAGTGTGATAATTGGTTTCATGTTGCATATGTTGTCTAGCCTGTATTTCTTCTATTTTGATTAAATTGCACCTACTGAGTTTATACGTTATACATGTGCATATGACATGGCTTTCTGTGTCTAGAATACACTAAATCTATCTATCATACCATGGTCTTACATCAAAGTACTGCTGTTGTGTATCCTGCATCAGTAACTCATGATTGGACGCTTTTAACATGGCAATTTGATAGTGGTTGCACCTTGCATTGATTTCTGTTTTACTGCTTCCAATTTTTCGAATTGCCACTTATGAAAAGACACATTTAACTTGGCAGAGTAATATTGGTTGCATCTTTCATATGGTGTCTAGCTTACATTACTTCTATTTTCTTGAAAATCCTTTTGCTTAGTTTGCACATCGTAGCTGTGAATATGTCATGCCGTCCTGTTTTTCTTACATATTCCATCCTCATATGGTTGTCTTACATCAAAGTATTGCTTTCCTGTATCATGCATCAATGAGTTCTGAAGAGTGATTTTATTCTTTTGTGTTGTGGGTACAGCTTGACATGGCAAAGTCAAAAAAGAGCAAGGAAAATAATATAGCAGGGAGTGCTGTTACTCATCGGGTGAAACGGAAAAGGCTCTGCCGTCGAGATTCTGCTGGTACTTATAGTACAGTAGAAGGTCCAAGTCCAGTGGCTAAATCTACAAACACAGTATCACCTGCTCCACCAGCTGCAGCATCCGCTTCAACTGTACCAGCATCTCAACCAGTTACTCGTTCGTTTGCTCCGGAACTAGCCAGTTCCCAAGCTGCCTTCACATCTAACACTACTTCCGAAGCACTGTTGACACAACAGGACTTGGCAAGATCAGATGAACCTCATGAGCATCAACACCAAGACGGTACCTGACCGAGTCAAGTTGCCCTTGCATGCTCCTTTATATGTACTCTCACATTTTGATGTACACTAACACTTTCCATATTCGTTGTTGAACTAGCACCACGGCGCAAGTGGAAACAGACATCAGGGATAATGAATGAAAGATTAACAAAATCTAAAGGAGGAAGAATGGAGATCCATTTTGAAGCAGGTTTAAAAAGGCCACGTGATGCTACAGAGTCAGCCAAGTTATTATCAGAGGCAGCCGTTGTCGTTAGGTGTCATGCGCGTATCCTCCCAACGTGAATCTAGTACAGGAATGAGAAAGACAATACCCAGTTTAACACCTTCCTTGACCATTTATCTGTAATTAATGTTATTCATCGCAATTAGTAATATTGTCTTGCTCTGTCCCATACTTTCTAGCTTCCTCCTAATAAGACTCACATTCTTTTTTCAACAGATGAGGTTCAAGTTGGAGCCGAAAGATGATGCAACTAAACAAGCATGCACTCATGTTTTTCAGTCTGCTCTGCGACAGTATCGGTACCACCTTACAAAATCTCACTTTGAAGTCAAGGCTAACAATGAAATCTCCCAAACAACCTACTTACTCGGGTCTGTGCTTCTGTCACTCACGCCACCCACCATAAGCAAATCATAAACATATTGCAAACCCTACAGCGGGAATCCCTCACGCTTGCGCGACACAGAGGGCACAATAGGACAAAACCAATAATAAAACATGGAACTCAAACCAGTCATAGCAATTCATCAATCACCGATAGGACAATGAAAATCTACTCAGACATCATAGGATGGCAACACATCATTGGAAAATAATATGAAGCATAAGGCACCATGTGCAAGTAGAGGGTACAGCGGGTTGCGGGGGAGTGGACCGCTGTAGATAGAAGGGGTAAGGTGATGGAGATGTTGGTGAATATGATGGAGGTGTTGGTGAAGATCGCGGTGATGATGATAGCCCCCGGCGGCGCTCCGGCGCCACCAGAAGCAAGGGGGAGAGAGCCCCCCCTTCTTCTTCTTCTTCTTCTTCCTTGACCTTCTCCCTAGATGGGAGAATGGTTTCCCCTCTGGTCCTTGGATATCATGGCTTGGGAGGGGCGAGAGCCCCTCCGAGATTGGATCTATCTCTCTGTTTCTGCGTTCTCTGCGTTGGCAGATTCTACCCCTTCACCGTTTCCTTTATATCTGGAGATCCGAAACTCCGATTGGGGTGAATCTTTTTCCCAGATCTTTCTCATAAAATTATATTTCTTGCGCCAGAAGAAGAGCATCAACCGCCTTACAGGTGGACCACGAGGGTCAGGGGTGCGCCTGGGGGGGTAGGGCACACCCCCCTACCTCGTGCCTACCTCGGATACCGTTTCGCATTGATTTTACTTCCAGAAAATCATAAATATTCCAAAAAAATTCTCCGTCCGTCTTTTTCCGTTTGGACTCCGTTCGATATTTGGTTTCTGCGAAACAAAAAACATGCAACAGATAGGAACTGGCACTGGGCTCTAGATCAATATGTTAGTCCCAAAAATAATATAAAAAGTTGCCAAAAAGTATATGAAAGTGAATAATATTGGCATGGAACAATCAAAAATTGTAGATACGAATGAGACGTATCAGCATCCCCAAGCTTAATTCCTGCTCGTCCTCGAGTAGGTAAATTATAAAAAAGAATAATTTTTGATGCGGAATGCAACCTAGCATAATCTTGACCATATGTCTAATCATGGCATGAATATTAAGACACGAGTGATTCAAAGTAATAGTCTATCATTTGACATAAAAACAATAATACTTTGAGCGTACCAATAAAGCAATCATGTCTTTTCAAAACAACAAGGCAAAAGCAAGCTTATCCCTACAAAATCATATAGTTTGGCCATGCTTCATTTTTGTCACACAAAATGCCCCCATCATGCACAACCCCGATGACGAGCCGAGCAATTGGTTCATACTTTTTAATGCGCTTCAGCTTTTTCAACCCTCACTCAATACATGAGCGCAAGCCATGGATATAGCACTATAGGTGGAATAGAATACAATGATGGAGGTTATGTGGAGAAGACAAAAAAGGAGAACGTCTCACATCAACTAGGCGTATCAACGGGCTATGGAGATGCCCATTAATAGATATCAATGTGAGGAGTAGGGATTGCCATGCAACGGATGCACCAAGAGCTATAAGTGTATGAAAGCTCAACAAAAGAAACTAAGTGGGTGTGCATCTAACTTTCTTGCTCATGAAGACCTAGGGCATTTGAGGAAGCCCAACATTGGAATATACAAGCCAAGTTCTATAATGAAAATTCCCACTAGTATATGAAAGTGAATCATAGGAGACAATCTATATGAAGAACATGGTGCTACTTTGAAGCACAAGATATGAGACTCACTACATGAAGAACATGGTGCTACTTTGAAGCACAAGTGTGGAAAAGGAGATAGTAACATTGCCCCCCTTTTTTATGTGGGCTTCTTTGGCCCCCTTTTTTATTTAGGCTTCTTTGTCCTTTCCCTTTTTTTTCTTTTTTTATGGGGCAATGTTCTATAATGATGATCATCACACTTTTATTTAGTTACAACTCGATATTACAACTCGATACTGGAACAAAGATATGACTCTATATGAATGCTTTTGGCGGTGTACCGGGATGTGCAATGATCTAGCGTAGCAATGACATCAAAAATGGAAAAGCCACGAAAACATCATGCTAGCTATCTTACGATCATGCAAAGCAATATCACAATGAATGCTCAAGTCATGTATATGATGATGATGGAAGTTGCATGGCAATATATCTCGGAATGGCTATGGAAATGCCATAATAGGTAGGTATGGTGGCTGTTTTGAGGAAGATATAAGGAGGCTTATGTGTGATAGAGCGTATCATATCACGGGGTTTGGATGCACCGGCGAAATTTGCACCGACTCTCGAAGTGAGAAACGGCAATGCACGGTACCGAAGAGGCTAGAAATGATGGAAGGGTGAGAGTGCGTATAATCCATGGACTCACATTACTCATAAAGAAGTCATATACTTATTGCAAAAGTTTATTAGCCCTTGAAGAAAAGTACTACTACGCATGCCACTAGGGGGATAGATTGGTAGGAAAAGACCATCGCTCGTCCCCGACTGCCACTCATAAGGAAGACAATCAAAGAAACACCCCATGCTTCAAATTTGTCACACAACGGTTACCATACGTGCATGCTACGGGACTTGCAAACCTCAACACAAGTGTCTATAGAATCGACAACCACCCACTAGCATAATTCTAATATCACCATCTTTATATCGCAAAACTATTGCAAGGAATCAAACATATCATATTCAGCGATCTACAAGTTTATGTAGGATTTTATGACTAACCATGTGAATGACCAATTCCTGTCATCTCTCTAAATAGATATAAGTGAAGCAAGAGAATTTAATTCTTTCTACAAAAGATATGCCCATGCTCTAACAAATATAAGTGAATTAAAAGAGCATTGTACAAATGGCGGTTTTCTATGTAAAGAGAAACAGGCAATCCAACTTCAAATGATATAAGTGAAGCACATGAAGCATTCTATAAAGCCATGCTCAAAAGATTTAAGTGAAGTGCAATGAGAATTCTATAAACCAACCAAGGACTATCTCATACCAGCATGGTGCATAAAAGAAAAGTGAAAACTAAATGCAAAAGACGCTCCAAGACTTGCACATAATGCACGAACGAAACGAATTCGAAAACATACCGATACTTGTTGAAGAAAGAGGGGATGCCTCCCCAGCATCCCCAAGCTTAGACGCTTGAGTCTCCTTGAATATTTACTTGGGGTACCTCGGGCATCCCCAAGCTTGAGCTCTTGCCTCTCTTCGTTCTTCTCACATCGAAACACCCTCGATTAGACACTACATCCACACAAAACTTCAACAGAAAACTCGGTAAGATCCGTTAGTATAATAAAGCAAATCACCACTCTAAGTACTGTTGCAAACCAATTCATATTTTGTTTTTGCATTGTTTCTACTGTAATATAACTTCTCCATGGCTTATTCCACTGATATAAATTGATAGATTCATCAAAACAAGCAAACTATGCATCAAAAACAGAATCTGTCAAAAACAGAACAGTCTGTAGCAATCTGAACATCCACCATACTTATGGTACCCCAAAACTTCTACCAAAAATAGGAAAAATAAACAAGTTGTACAGAAAGACAGTGAAAAAGTAATCAGAACCATCTGACGTTCCAGTTAAAAATGTAAAATCGCGCACTACAGCCAAAGTTTCTGTCCTGCACCATACAAACCAACAAGCATTGTAAACATCCTAAAGGAAACCTTGGCACAGTATTTTTATAATACAATGGAATTATACAAGGGGATAATTATTTTTGTTGAAAAGTTTCTGTAATCAAGATTCACAAAGTTTCCGTGAGCATGAACAAAGTTCAAGGAGCTCTCCCACTTCAACAATGCTTGTCTTTCTCACTTTCACTTTCTTTTTTGAAAAGTTTTTAGGTTCCCCTCTTTTTTTAAACTATATGAAAGCACTCAACAGAAATAAATGACTCTCTAAAACTTCCGGGTTGTCTCCCTAGCAGCGCTTTCTTTAAAGCCATTAAGCTAGGCATGTAGTGCTCAAGTAATGAATCCACCCGGATCCCAAGGTTTATCAAAGCCAATTTTAATTAACAATGATTTGTAATTTAGTAGTGAGCACAAAGTAACATATATCATGCAAAAACGAAGTCTAACTCTGTTCCTATGCATCGGCATGTCATAAAAGAACAATTCATGCACACATAGTAAAGGCCAATGCATAGTATAAGCAGTTTCTTGCAATTGTATCGTGTTGGAGACATACAGAGGTGGAGACATAGTTCCTCTCTCATAATAATTGCAAGTAGGAGAAGCAAGCACATGCATATTATATTCATCAAAATCATCATGTGCAATGGTAAAAGTCAACCCATTGTCACGACCGGTTTTTCAATAAAATAATTATTGAGAAAATCGATCTTTAGATCCCAGTATAGGAAAAGTCATCCTCACTGGTAGACAAATACTTGATAAACAGAGGACCAGTAGAATTAAATATATTACAGGGTTGAGCTGAGGCTGCTCAACAAATTATTACAAACTCGCCAATATCTTACATAAGGGCGGTTATGACATAGGGGTGTGGTGGCATGCTACTAGCTCGAGGTAAAAGTGGTGGTGGATAACTTGACTCCTAACTGGCAGCTCATCAAGCATCAAGGTGAGGCTCGATGAAATTTATTCTGGGGTGGCGGAAGCGGATATGATACAGTGACCAAATGCAGGATCGCACGGGACTGACTGGGACTCCTCTAGGCGTCGGACTCGCTATCGAACTCTTCATCCATGAGATCGCCTTCATCAACATCTGGCCAAATCAACAAGCCAGGTGAGTACTTTGAAAGTACACGCAAGACAGTCGGACAAAAGATATAATAAATGTATGCATGAATGCATCATGAACAAAAATAATGATGCTCATCCCAACAATAATATTGTTGCATGACTTGATAAATAAAATAAATAACTGAAAACCGATCGGGTGTCTGGAGCGACGCCTCGAAATGTAAACAAAAAAAAATCATGCCGCAGTCGGGCGTCTAAGCGACACCACATAAAGGGCTTATAAAAGAAATGCCACAGTCGGGCGTCTTAGCGACACCACATAAAGGGCTTAAAAGAAATGCCCCAGTCGGGCGTCTTAGCGACACCACATAAAGGGCTTTAAAAGAAATACCACAGTCGGACGTCTGAGCGACGTCACAGGAAGGGGCTTATAAAAGAAATGCCACAGGTAGACGTTTGAGCAACGTCACAGAAAGGGCTTATAAAAGAAATGCCACAGTCGGACATCTGAGCGACGTCACAGACAGGGCTTATAAAAGAAATACCACAGTCGGACATCTGAGCGACGACACAGACAGGGCTTGATAACAAAAGTAAATAACGAGTATGCCACAGTCGGATGTCTGAGCGACATCACAGAATGGGCTTGATAACAAAAGTAAATAACAAGTATGCTACAGTCGGATGTCTGAGCGACATCACAGAAAGGGCTTATAACAAAAGTAACCAACAGGTTAGTCCATCCACAAGAATAAACTTTTAACCGGGTTTGTACACATGTAGTCCACCGGAGTTTCTGTCAATGAGGCTGATATCTGACAAGATAAGATGAACATAGTACTTGGACAAGTACGAGATGATTTAAAGAATTTGTGACTCTGTAGAGTTTGTACTAACTGACCATAGCCAACGGATTTCCGTAGTCACGAAGGACTAGTTCCATTTACGGTATTTTGGTAGAAACACATTTAACCGGTACACACCCATTTCACCTCACGATGCCAGGAATCACCCTAGGCAACGTCCAAGAAAAACTTTGAGACGGGGAGGTCACAACCTCGAATAGCATGGGATCAAATTTCTATACGCGCGCTCTAAGGGGTGCCCCCCTCTCGGTCCCAACCGGAAACACACATGCCCCCTGACCGGATGACGGGATTTAATCCAGAGCCATGGAACCCTCATCCCGGCCTCTCTACTTGGTATGTACCAGGAAAATGGTTTGCAACTTACTAAGCCATATTCCTTGCGGAAAACAAGTGGCAGTACATGAAGGAAATGAATGGGAATGTGATTTGATTCACTATGACACGGAAGTCAAATAATCTGGCATAAGACTGGCATGTCACAACACTGCCATCTTACCCATCCTCATGCCATCACATGGCCATGCCAATATGTATCCAACAACATATGGCTTTCCGAAACTTACTTTCCACTTCTGTGCATGAAATATAACATTCAAGAAATGTTCATAAACATGCCATGAAACTCCTAAAATGCAAACTGCAGCAAACACTCATCATATCAAGAGTTCAAACATGCTTGCCTGGTTCGGAGTAGTCGGAGTTTAATTGTGTGAAGTTCGTAGCTCCGTCACCTCCTCCGGTATCTACGGTATAAAAAAAATACGCAGGTAACGTAAATACCGCGAGGTGCACAAAAAGTAAACCAAATATTTTTCAAATAAACCTGATAAAAAACTAGACAAAATTTTAAAGAGAACAGAAAAAGACTCAAACAAAAATACGATTTTGTTTAAAAGACATAAGTGTTTTGGTTCAAGGACCTTTCTATAATGAAACAGAAAACTTCCAAGGGGTTCTGCAGAAAAGTCCAAAAAACGGTCCGTTTGAAAGAAAAGAACCGAGAGGCTGACAGGCGGGCTCCACCTATCAGGTTTGACTATTCAAACGAGGCGGCAGCGCTCGACGGTGCCCGAGAGCCGCGGTGGTCGCCGGCGGCGATCCACAGCGAGGCAGGGGGATCGGGGGTTACCTCCGTGCTCAGTGCACCTTTCCGCGTCGGTGTGTGGTGGTAGAGTTCACCGGCGAGCACCACGTCAACTGCGGCCCTTGCTCCGGCGGACGGCGGTTCGGGTGGTCGTGGGTCTCGTCAGAGAGTGCTGCGGAGGACAAATTGAGGTGGGGGTTAGCCTCCTAGAGGTGGTACGAGGCTACGGGCAAGAGTAGGGCGGTGGAGGAGTTCTCACCGAAGAGAACATTGCCGGAGCCCGAGGCGGACGGAGGTGGCCGGAGTTGAGGAAGAAGGGCCCCTCGAGGCTCTTCTAGTGGCTAGGCGGGGTCTGGTGAGGTGGTGGAGTTGTGCGCGGGCGAGAGCAAGCTCGGGGGTGCTATTTATAGCCGGCCCGAGGCGCTGGCCGTGAACGGATAAGTCCGGCGAGCGATTACGGCGGCGCTCTGGCTGGACAGTTGGATTAGGGGCTTGAGCATCGACTAGACGAAGCACTGGTGCCATTCCAGTGTCTAACTCAGCAAGGAAGGGGTGGTTACGGCCTGTCCTCGACCGAACGGCCGCACGACACATCGGCGTTGGCTCTGCGCATGCCAGGCCACGGCGACGGTGCTGCATGCGTGCGCTGGCAAGGAGATGGCCATGCGGAGGTCTCAGGAGGTTTGGGCGGTGCCGTACGGCGTTATGCCGCAGGGTGCCCCCTTGTCGGCCATTACGGTGGTTCTGCCGCCGCAAGACACGCCGACGCAAGTGGGCCAGGGTGCCACCGATGCCAGGAACGAGCCAAGTGCGCGTGTGGTGCTCCGGACAAGGAGGAGGGGCTGTGAGCAATGTGCCAAGTGCACAGTTTACCTATGACTGAAACTCTAACGAAGAAACGACACTGAATTCTGAATTTTACTGAATATGAACAGTAACAGTGCATGCCAGGTGTTCGACAGAATGATGTTGGCATGTAGGGATTTTTCCTTGAGCTGATTTTTGGTGTAGTGGTCTCTCATTGCAACTAGAGATTGCCTGAATTTTGGTGGAATTTTTGGAGAAGTGGAGATATGAATTTCACCAAATTTGACAAATCTGGTCCAAACTTGCAGAGGGTGAAATTTGAAAATTTTGAAAAGAAGAAGAGTGGATCTTGGTGGTTCTAGGTTGTGGTTACCAAGGACCATCCAGAGGAGTTAAATTGAGATCAAATCTAAAAGGCATTAAGGTACTTGCTTTGCAAATTACCTAGGCTCAAAATAAAGGACAGAATTGTTTCGGGAAAAGAAATAAATGAAATGAAATCCAAAAATGGATTTTATTAGTTTGGACAGAATGTTTGGGTTGTTCCAAAGTGGAAGGAGGGGTTTTGGGGGAGTTTTACCATCAGAGGCATGGTAAAACAAGAATGGATCAAAACCAAATAAAAACCCAAAACCAAAAAGGTTTTCTTTTTAGAAGAAACTAAATCCAAGAAAAGATTTTTAGAGGGCAAACTTAGAAGAGGGTTTTTAAGAAGGGTTTAAATGACCTTCTTCAAACCAAGCAAGGCTCTTTCTGAAAACAAAAAAACCACAAAATTTTTTGGAGTGTCACACCCATCAATATAATCCTTAATAAGCACAAACTTCTCCGATATAGTCTAGTTTGGAGAATTCAAAAAGATAATAGGACTATCATGCGTGGGTGCAATAGCAACAATTTCATTCATAACATAAGGAACTATAGCAAGTTCATCTCCATAAGCATAATTCATATTGGCATCTTGGCCACAAGCATAGCAAGCATCATCAAAAAGTGATATTTCAAAAAAATCAACGAGATCATAACAATCATCATAGCAATCATCCTTCGGTAAGAACGAAGGAGAATTAAATAATGTATGAGTTGCAGTGTTACTCTCATTAGAAGGTGGGCATGGGTGATCAATCCGATCTTCCTCCTTTTGTTCTTCGCTCTCCTCATCATCTTTTTCATCCAATGAGCTCACTGTTTCATCAATTTCTTCGTCCATAGCTTCCTGCAAAATATTAGTCTCTTCTTGGACAACGGAGACTTTCTCAATAAGTGCATTAATTTCATAATTGTATTTATAATTCTCATAGCAATATTTGAGGATAGCTAAATTTTCAGATCTATGAACAGCATCATCAAAATCCTCAAACTCTTTACACATAGCTTCAATTTCATAAGCACCCATAAAAGCAAAAAATTCTTCTATTTGTTCCACATCATAGTAATCATATATACCATTAGCATAAGAAGCTAAGGTTTTATTGTCATTAAATTTTCATGAAAAGGGAAGGTGCGGAGAATTCATCCTAGAGCAACAAGTATAATCATATTCCACGCATAGTTGCCAAGCATACCACTTCAATAAATGAATTTGATCCCATAATAGTTTCCCTTTTTGTGTTAAGCGATAATTCCTAAAGTATTCACGTTGATCCAACGTTACTCCCATTATAAAGTTGAATGGGGTTTTCTCAGGATTATCAAAGTAGTATATAACATCTCTCGCATAATGAGAATCGAGGGTTTTAGGAGTTACCCCATAATCATGAGTAGCAAGTACAGCTAATTTTTTTGGTATTTTGCATTCCATATCCATGACTAAAGATAGAAAACAACTAAGTAAAGCAAATAAAAATTACTTAGTGATAAAGCAAACAAGCACACACGAGAATATTCACCCCACGCTATGACTCCCCGGCAATGGCGACAGAAAAAGGTCTTGATAACCCACAAGTATAGGGGATCGCAATAGTTTTTGATAAGTAAGAGTGTCGAACCCAGCGAGGAGCTAAAGGTAGAACAAATATTCCCTCAAGTTCTATCGACCACTGATAGAACTCTACGCACGCTTGACGTTTACTTTACCTAAGTATGAAACTAGAAGTACTTTGTACGTGTTTTCGGGTAAGCTTGCAAGAAAGTAAAGAGAGTGTAAACATAAACTAGGGGCTGTTTAGATAAAGAACAATAAAGTAAATATAGCGAGTGTGGAAAAGTGGTGGTAGGAGTTGTGGAATTGTCCCTAAGCAATTGACTACGTTACTAGACCGGTAATCACTATTGCAATTCTATTTGAGGGAGAGGCATAAGCTAACATACTTTCTCTACTTGGATCATATGCACTTATGATTGGAACTCTAGCAAGCATCCGCAACTACTAAAGATTCATTAAGGTAAAACCCAACCATAGCATTAAAGCATCAAGTCCCCTTTTATCCCATACGCAAACAACCTACTTACTCGGGTCTGTGCTTCTGTCACTCACGCCACCCACCATAAGCAAATCATAAACATATTGCAAACCCTACAGCGGGAATCCCTCACGCTTGCACGACACGGAGGGCACAATTGGACAGCACGAATAATAAAACATGCAACTCAAACCAATCATAGCAATTCATCAATCACCGATAGGACAATGAAAATCTACTCAGACATCATAGGATGGCAACACATCATTGGAAAATAATATGAAGCATAAGGCACCATGTTCAAGTAGAGGGTACAGCGGGTTGCGAGAGAGTGTACTGCTATAGATAGAAGGGGGAAGGTGATGGAGATGTTGGTGAAGATGATGGAGGTGTTGGTGAAGATCGCGGTGATGATGATGGCCCCCGGCGGCGCTCCGGCGCCACCGGAAGCAAGGGGGAGAGAGCCCCCCTTCTTCTTCTTCTTCTTCCTTGACCTTCTCCCTAGATGGGAGAAGGGTTTCCCCTCTGGTCCTTTGCTCCCATGGCATGGGAGGGGCGAGAGCCCCTCCGAGATTGGATCTATCTCTCTTTTTCTGCATTCTCTAGGTTGGCTGATTCTACCCCTTCACCGTTTCCTTTCTATTTGGAGATCAGTAACTCCGATTGAGGTGAATCTTTCGCCCAGATCTTTCTCATAAAATTATATTTCTTGCGCGAGAAGAAGAGCATCAACCGCCTTATGGGTGGACCACGAGGGTCAGGGGCACGCCTGGGGGGTAGGGCGCGCCCCCTACCTCGTGCCCACCTCGGATACTGTTTCGCGTTGATTTTACTTCCAAAAAATCATAAATAGTCCAAAACAAATTTCTGTCCGTGTTTTTCCGTTTGGACTCCGTTTGATATTGGGTTTCTGCGGAACAAAAAACATGCAACAGACAGGAACTGGCACTGGGCACTGGATCAATATGTTAGTCCCAAAAATAATATAAAAAGTTGCCAAAAAGTATATGAAAGTGAATAATATTGGCATGGAACAATAAAAAATTATAGATACGACGGAGACGTATCAATGTGCCTTACAAGTGTATCTTCTTCTAGGCTAACTGTTTGAAGAACAAAACCAACCGTTCTATAGTGAAATTCCAACAGACAACAGGATCTCGTAGCTCTATTGCACATTGCGAGGCTCTTGTAAATAGCTGCTACTTCCTTCTTTTTTGTGTCATATTATTGTATCTATATTGACTTGTTCCAAATACAGCGGAAAGCCCGTGCGGACCAAAAAGAACCTGAACTGAATGCAGTGCAAATCTTCAAGGATTGCCACACCAGCAAGATGAAGGGCATGAGCACACCAGTTCAAGCCGCTGTTGTAAGTCCTTACTCCTCCTGCCTTGAACTGATTGGTACTGTGATGTGTTAGTTTAACTACTTGGTTTGCACCCAATGTCAGTTACTCTGTTCACTTTTATACACAGTTGTCTTAACGTATCATTTCACCATACATGGTTTAAGAGAGATGAAGGATATTCTTTTGGTCTTGATCTGTAATCTAGTTGTTATGTTCACGTGCGCACACAATGATAAAATAGCCTATTTGTTTTATATCTGTTTGCCCATGATATGAATGATGTCATCCTGTGTTCAACCTACTTTCAACCATATCTCTTTATCCTTAGATATTAACGAATGTGAGGAAATAGACAATACAGTAGGCACGCTACATGGACATATGTTCCGAAAGTGATTTTATTATGTAGTTGGCACTACAATACATGCTAATGTATTACAGTAGTTCACCAAAATAAGTTATGTATAAATGTTTAACCTACTTTGTTTCTTTTGTCTCATTAGTAACTCACTGGTACACTAATCTACAAGTTCAAACTTTCAGGAAGCTATGGAACAAATGATTGAACAGCCACAACCACCTGAAGGTGACGAGGCTACTACAGGCACAATGTCACCTCTTGCTGCAGTGCGTCAGTATCTCTCCACTAACAGTGCAAAAAGCACCTTCCTGCACAATTCTGGGTTGGTTGTCAAGGCAACCTCGTCCAAATCGCCTACTGAACAAATCTTCCTGCTAGACAGAGTGATATATCTGTGCCCCAGACACAAGTCCAATCCCTAATGGACGTTGTTTTGGAAACAAGAATAGTGGTTGAGAAATGCCGTCAAGATATGAATGGTGTTGAAACCAGACTATCAGACATTCGCTTCGTTGTTGAAGAGCGATGGCGGAAAAAAGGTGGAGATCATGCTGCTCCATCAGATTCTACAGCCTGAAACATTAGCACTCAGGTCAAATGATTTGTACTTCTATACATCTAATGGTGATTTTATCTAGAAGGACTGTAAACTTTATGCCAACAGGCCTTTTGTTGTATGATTGGAATTTATTTTGTTGTGATACAACATTTATGATGCTGCCACAGGCTGTAGTAATTATGACGCTATTTTTGTATAGTGTAGGTTTATCTTAGTAATGTATTCGGACGAAAGCTTCGTAGGAGCCCAACATGCCAACATTCGTCGGGCCCATTGCAATTGGGCTAAAAACGAATACGGGCCGAAATTCGCATGTAGCCCACTAAAAATATCTGGGCTTAAATTAGCATAAGCTTTCAAATTTTTCTGGTAGGCCTGTGCCCATAGTGGGCCTTTAACAGGCCTAAACATAATTTCGGCCCTATGTAAAAGTAGGCCGTTTACAGGTGTAAATATGTCGAGCCAATAAAAACATGGGCCTTTAATAGACCGAAAGTGAGATTGGGCCCTGATTGTGCCAAATAGTCCACTGGACTTAGAAGGCCGAAAAGGTGGCCCATTTACGATGCGGATATTTGACAGGCCGTAAATGCGCCGACCTAATACACGGGCCTTTAACAGGCCGGAAGTTTGGTCGGGCTAGATTATCGTCATTTTTATATGGGCCGTTAATGGGCCCAATATGGCGTTGGGCCACATATGGCCCATGGTTTACGTCCAGCGTTAACGGGCCGAAAATGACAACAGGCCAAAAGTGGGCCAAATCTATAGTGGGCCTCTAACAGGCTGAATGACAGACATGGCCGAATATGACCCAAATCCTTCACGGTCGTTTATGGGCCGAAAGTTTGATGGCCTATAAATGGGCCCAAATGAAGCCGGACCTTTAACAGGCCAAAAATACACCGGGCCGTAATTCGGCCCAATTACTTAGCGGACTGTTAACAGGCCAGAAGTGACCATGGGCCGCATTGATGACAAGTTTAGACCAGGCCGTTGACGGGCCGATTTGACAGAGAATGTTGGGCCTTTAGCTGCTTCGGCCCATTATGGTCTATAGAATCTTGTGGGCCTTTAGCTGGGCCGGCCCATTGTGGTCTGCAAAATCTTGTGGTCCTTTAGCTGGGCCGGCCCATTATGGTCCGCTAAATTTTGTGGGCCTTTAGCTGGGCCGACCCATTATGGTCCGCTATATCTTATGGGCCTTCGGTTGGGCCGACCAATTTAAACTTTGTGGGCCACTTTTGGGCCGGTCCACATGTCAACATATCATAGGCCCATCTCAACCGTTGGATGAGTGACACCTATGCTAATGCGGAGCTGACACGTGGATCCGTCAGCCAATGAGAATTTTACACGTGGAAAATCGGCATTGGTCGTGGCTGTTAACGGGTTATCGGATCCAAAATCCGACCCGATAGCTTAACGGCGTTCCGTTGCGGTGGATGCCATGTGTTGGTCACCCTTGACAAAAGCACTTCTGTGACGCGTGATTTATCATCATGGAAGTGGACACTTCCGTGATGATAATTTTGGTAATGTCATGGAACACTTCTACGACATCACAGGTATGAATATCTTGATTCTGTCATAAATTTGTCATGGATGTACATGCATGACAAAAAACGCGACCTACTGTGACAAACACGTATCATCACGGAAGTGTATTTTTTTGTAGTGTCTACGGAGAAGCTATTCTCGTCTCAATACCTTAGACCAGAACTTCCGGTGCCCTTTAGCATCCAGGTAAAATAGCTGGTCGTGCTGCATAAGGCGGCCGAACTGGCCATGAAGGACTTAATAGTCCGGCTGTGGCCTACCGAGCCCATGCCTAGCAGCTACTTCGGACTCGTTAAGCGGCTTGTGAGTGCCTGCCCGTGGCTTGAAGCCATCAAGCGATCAGTTTGCATCAAAGGTGCGTGGATGGCCTGTGCCCACGCCAAGGTGCATTGGGCGAAAATGGATGCCAAGAAGCTGATGACCGAGGGGCCGCCTGAGGGCAAGGCGCACCACTGTCCCGAGATGTATTTTGACAGTGTCCTAGAGGGATCCCGCCTTGTGGCGGAGCAATGTGCCAAGGATATCATATTCCCTTGAAAACATTCATGTTATCCTGTCCTATAATTTTAAAAAGTACCATTGTGTAATATAATGTCTGTTAGTTTACAAATTTTACCTCCTGTATGGCCGTTTATGAAATCTAAGAGTTGTACAGTTGTCGGCTTCTGCCCCCACGTAGATAGTACGGGGGTGTTCGGCATAAATATAAACACTCTTTACTCCAAATTTTGGTCCTTAAAGGAGGTGTTTAACGCAATGAACAAGGCAATTGGACTATACGGCTTTATCACCCTCACTTAGCCATAGGAGTTTGACAAATGAAAATTTTGGCGAAGCCCCTGGTATTTGGAAGACCGAAGTTGGGGAGCTATACACGCCTAATCGGCTAAAACCGATTCTTCGCATAAAGCGAACAAAATCGCTAATGATTCGAAAACCTCTCGAACAACTAACCAACTCTCGCCACATCATGACAGTCAGTTTTCGACTTTCTGTACTAAGGTGCTTGTCCGGAAGAACCGGGACACAATCGCACTAGTTCCCCCTTTACTACCCTAGCCGATATAACGGAACGTAAGGTAGTAAGCATAGGAGCCGGGCAACCCAACTATTGACCAAAGACATTATTCGGAGCCGATGCATATAATGCTATAAGTTCGGGGTGCTGAACTATACTATAAAAGTGTTTAGACTTTATTGTCGTGTTGCGGGGCGTGATGAAGCCCCTGGCGAAGTAATACGAACCAGAGTGTGCGGGTGCAACAAGTAATGAATACAAAGACAAGGAAAGAATCAAGTAATAAGCTGACACCAAGAATATTGAGCCGCAAACTATTTTCCATTGTAATTTGATTGATACGTCGGGGCGTATTTGTACAAATAATGCGATAAGAAAGTAAGGCTATTTAACATGCCATGACCAAGGGTGAGCTGCGTGCGGGTACTTAAAATAGGTATAACGATCATTAGCAGAGACCACCAGGGAATTCCCTTGTACGTCGAAGCCCCTTGCCTTCTTGGTGTGTCCGTCCCGCGGTGGGTCCGGTGATCAGGTTATCAGAAAAGCCTCAAGAAGGGAAAAAACTTGAAATAAAGAAAATAAAAGGTGAAGGTATGTGGATCCAGGCACGGTTGAGGCGCATTATGGACCACGGTCTAGCTATGCCTCTGTCCCTGCCCATGGTACTTTCAGTGCGTATTTATGTACACGCGCACTACAAGAAATATGTCAACTTGTGACCTTGACTATTGGTCACTGAAAGGTCATTGTTTTTCATTTGCGACCTTTTTGTGATGAAAAATAGAAGGACAAAAGCTGGCAGTCGTAAACTGCAATTAACGACCTTCTCTGTGAGAATGTCGTAGACATTTATGACCAAACAGAAGGTCATTGAACCCATGACCTTTTGTTTTGGTCACTGGTTGTCTGCCCAGGCCACGTCGAATCCGACGTGGCAATCTGACATGCCAAAATTACAACCAATTGAAAAGGTCGTTGACAAGAGTCAGTCTGGTCCGGTTGAGTGTTTTACATGGGCCGAGCCCATTAATTCAGCCTATTTACTGTATATTTTTCTGTTTATTTTCTCTAGCTACATGGGCCTAGCCCATCAATTCAGACTTTTTAGTTTTTGGGATTCATGCAATTGTTTGGCCCTCGGCCTTTTTGTAGTCCATTTCTTTTTTTGTAAGACTTTTGATTTCATTTTTGAATTTTCTTTTGAGGAACCAGGACAGTGGGAGAGGCTCCCAGTGTCATATATATTAATATTTATAACAAATTACAAGGAGTAGTTACATCATGTACATGTCTCCCCCCATCTCACTTTGGAGTGGGGATAGAAAAGGTCTATGGAGTACAATTAATCAGAGGGTAGGGAATCTAAAAGCAAGAAGATGAAATCCTTCTTGTTGTCTTTTACTCTATATTGGAGGAGACTAAACTCTTCTCTGAATCTGGCGAGCCAGGAGTGGTAGGAGGGGATAATATTTCAGAAAAGTTTGTTGTTCCTTTCCTTCCAAATGCTCCAGGATGCTTGAAGGATGATTTCCATGAACAAAGGCCTGCCCCAAATAATTTTAGCTTGCTCTAGCCAGGCCAATCGAGTGGCCTGATCGACAGGGTCTATCCCAAAGGTTGACCAGCAGTTTCTACTAAATGGGCATGTTAGGATCAAGTGATCTATGTCTTCTTCTTTTTGGCCACATAGTAAGCAGTTCAGGTTTGTACCAATGTTATAGTGTCTTCTCTTCAACATGTTTCTGGTGTTTAATCTGTCAGACAACATAAGCCATCCAAAGACCTTGAGTTTAGCAGAAACTTTTGATTTCCATAGCCAGTGGTAAGTTTTATGGGCCTTCATATCTCTGAAGCAGAATTTGTAGTATTTACTTGCAGAGAAATCAGATCCTTTCCAAGGGTAAGACCATATATCCTTTGCATTTTGGGTGTTATCCAAAGTAATCTGGGCTACCAACCCTTGCATCTCTTGTACTTCCTGTAAAGCTTGTGAGGATAGTGGTAGAAAGAATGCCTGTTCCAAAGATGTTATGGATAAGAATTCTTGGACTGAGCAATCTTCATTCCTTACATAAGAAAATGCTCGAGGATGTGTATCAGAAAGAACTTCCTCCAACCATAGATCTTTCCACATGAGAACATTGCTTCCACAGTTCACTGTAACTTTGGAGATGCCTCTAAAAATAGGAGTAAGCTTGAGAATGTCCCTCCACCAGAATGAACCACATGGATCTGAGGCATGTGGTATTTTGTTGGTATAGTATGTGGACCAGATCAGTTCTACCCAAGGTAGGTCCAGACAGTTGTAAAACTTATGTAAATACTTTAGAAGCAGAGCATCACTTTGCATTTTTAGGTTAATGATTCCAAGCCCTCCACTCTGTTTTGGTCTACAAACTCTGTCCCAGGCCGCCAAAGAGTTACATTTTCACCCTGTTCTGTCTTCTTTGTCCATAGGCATCTCCTTCTTAGTTTGTCAAGGATCTCAAGGATTTTTGGAGGGAATCTTAGTGTACAGAGTGCAAAAATAACCAGTGAGGTGATGACCATGTTTAGTAGGGATAGTTTGGATCCATATGACATCAGGGATAAAGTAGAAGTGAGTCTTCTTTCCATATTGTAGACAATGGGCATTAGGTCCTGGACCGAAGGCTTTAAAGTACCAAGTGGTAATCCAAGGCATGTGAATGGCATCCTGCCAATTGTGCATCCAAAGATTGCGGCCAGGTCTTCACTTAGTGCTTCATCACAGTTGATAGGAATCAAAGTTGATTTGTAAAAGTTAATTTTGAGGCCAATGGAAGTTGCATAGTCAGTGAGAATGTTTTTCATTGTATGAGCTTGATCATGGCAGGCAGGCATGATGATAATAGTGTCATCCGCGTATTGGATGACAGGGTAATCAATTTGGTTTTGCCGAGGGAAAGGTAAATGAAGTAGACCATGTCTGAAGGCATCATTAATGGCTGCTTGTAGTAGATCAGCCGCGAGCACAAAGATAAGGGGAGAAAGTGGATCACCCTGTCGGACCCCACTTTTGCAGGTAAATTGTCTGCCCGGAATTCCATTCAGTAGGACCGAGGATTTGCCAGAAGAGAACAATGACTTGATCCATAAAAGCCATTTGTCATTGAAACCCATGTGTTTCATTATTTCCAACATTGCATCATGCTCAATGGTGTCAAATGCTTTAGCGAAATCCAGTTTAAGGAGCACAATCTTATTTTTGGAGTTTTGGCCCTGGTGTATGTACTCAAATGCCCAAGCAAGACAGTCCTGGATTGCTCTTCCTTTGATGAATCCATATTGATTCCTATGTATAATTTTCAGAATGAGCTTTTGTAGACGATTAGCCAGTAACTTTGTGATCACTTTGAGGCAGCAGTTAAGTAGAGTTATAGGTCTAAAGTCATTAACTGTAGCTGGGGAGGCAATTTTAGGGATCAAGGTGATGTATCCTTCATTAATGCTTTCAAGGTTCAAGGTTCCAGCATGGAATTGATCACATAGGTTGTAGAAGTCTTCCTTAATGATATGCCAACATGACTTGAGAAATAATCCTGTGAAGCCATCTGGGCCTGGAGCTCTATCTGCTGGCATTTCTTTAATGACATTGTCAATTTCCTCTCTGGAAAAAGGAACTGTTAGTTGGTCTAGATCATTCCTCTTTTTTATAATGTTTGCGAGATTAAACTTCATTTGAAATTCTCCTGAGGTTCCCATTCTCTGTTTGAAACTTTGGTAAATTAAAGCTTCTTTCCCAATATGATCTTCAATTGTTGTGCCGTTATCTAGTTGAAGAGAGGCAATATTGTTCCTTCTATACCTCTCAGAAGCCATGGCCTTGAAAAACTTTGGGTCTTCATCACCAAATTTTGCCCATCTAATAGTACATCTCTTTCTCCAATATTGCTTTTGATACTCCAGTAATCTGAGTAGATGATTTTTAAGAATTCTTTGGAAGTTTCTCTCCTGGATTGTGAGATTTCTTTTGTTTTCCAAAGAGTCCAGATCCGCCAGTGCTGAATTAGAGTTATCAATAGCCGAAGCTAGCTTTGAAATTTTTTTACTCCAATTTTTGAGCGCATATCTAAGTGCTTTAAGCTTCGTGGAAATTATTGTGGCATAGTTATCTGAAGGTATATGTTTGTTCCAGGAGGCAGAAATTAAGTCCATTAAACCAGGATGTTGGATCCAGTAAGACTCGAACCTGAAAAGGTTGCTTCTAGGTATATTTGTTTCAATGGATATGACACATGGTATATGATCAGAAACTGGTTTAGAGAGAGGTTTTACAATGGTGTTTGGGTATGTATTAGTCCAGTTAGTTGAGGTGAAGAACCAATCCAATTGTTCCAGCAGTGGATCTTCCTGCATGTTACTCCAAGTAAAAGTTCTTCCTTTGAGTGGGAGTTTAATCACTCCTTGTGTGCGGATGAAATCGTTGAAACTAATCATATCATTAATGTTTCCACCAGGTTTATTTCAATTAGCAGGGCTACGGATGTAGTTGAAGTCCCCAACAAGTAGCCAATCTTCATTAGAGGGAATATTAAGATTAAGTAACCAACTAGTATAGTCCATCCTAGAATCGCCTTGACATGGGCCATATATATTTACCAAAGTCCACATTTGGGCAGATTGGGTGGATTGAAATTTAGTGACAAGAGCAAATTCCTCCTCAATTAGAACCGTGCCAGTAAAGATAGCACTATTCCATAATGTTAGAATACCACCAGAGGCCCCTCTCGAAGGGATGAAAGCATATTTGTCAAAGCGTTTAGGGCAACAAGATTTAATATAGGAATTATCAAAAGAAGTTTTCTTGGTTTCTTGAAGACAAATAACAGAGCAGCCACTAGTAGCAATAGCATTGGATAAAGCCAAAAGCTTGGGGTCTGAGTTCATGCCCCGGATGTTCCAACATAACACATTCCAGTTTGATAGCATAGGCAAAAACAAAAGGAAATAAAGCTGAAACTAAGAAGAAGTGGAAGAAGAGCCAGCCCTCATATCTGCCATAAGCAGATCTTCAGTAACTTCTTCAGGTGGGACAGCACACTGTTGTACAGCAATATGCTGGATTTGCTCAATTGTCATGGGGGGTGGGAGTTCACCATCTTCAGGCTGATCGTCCGTGATCTCAGAGATGACTACAGCAGACAGAGCATTGGGAATGACCCTGGGTTTCACTTTGTAAATCTTGGTCCTGCTGTAAGTAAGAGGAGGCACCTTGAAACCATCATATTTATTGGAGCGAGCACTTCTATGCACACTGGTTACCGAGAGAGGAGCTTTATTCTTGCCATGTTTGTTGCTTGCACCCACCCTTGAAGATCCAGCCTGAGATTCTGAGATTGCCACTTGCAAATCTTCCTGGTTTGTAGGAGTTTCAAAGATATCCACCGCCTGATTGGCAACAATAAAACCCACGTCTTGAGTGTCTTCAGACAGAGTCTACATCTCCTCAGAAGCCAAGGACCAACTATTGACGCTAGTGGTCACTGATCCATCTGCGTCACCCTGAGCAATGCAGGAAGAAACCTGGACAGCACCATTGTATTCAGAAAGTGACAGGGTGATATCCAGTTTGGTTGGCCTCATGCCATAACCATGGGCCCAAGGGCCAATAGTGGCAAGGGAGGGCATGATGGAGCTTGAGAGGAAGTTAGTGATGGGCACATATGATAGGGGCTCAGCAATTAGCAAACCATTCAAGAACTCATTGTCAGCTTGAAACTAAATGTTCATACCAGCATTGGTGACAGAGACCTGGATCTGAATCCTCGGTACCTGAACCTCAGATGTAGGGGCCAACAGTTCATTATTCATCGCAAGAGGTGCCACAATAGGAGAATAAATAGATCCATTCCTCTGGAGAACCTGCACAATAGAGGCCGGTACTAACACTAGAGCATCAGAGTCAGAGTTTGTAGAGGAACTGCTGAGAGAAATTGAGTCATTCCAAGCTGCAAACAGGCTGTCTTGCAGATTGTTAGCTGGAAGAATTCCATCCTAAAATTGCAGACCCTCATGAGCCAGCCACTCCTGGTAATTATATAGACAGGTGGAGCAGGTGGAGGAGGTGCAGGCCATTCTCCCCATTGGGGGTGTATCTCAATATCTTCTTGAGCTGCAACATTTTCACCCACATCCTCTACAACATTGTTTCCAGTACCCTGTTGAGCCGTCCAGTTATTAAGTTGCATCTGATAGAGTTGCTCAACACTGAGGCCTTCGCCATAGAGAGGATGTGGTATCCCATCTGCGGGTGGTGGATCTTCACCAGCCGGAGGAACTTCTGGTAGATGAGCATTCCAATCCGAGCTGCGCAACATTGTAACGCAAACTGTCCAGCAGTGACGATTGCCTCCAAGTTGACGGATAACCAAGCTCTTGGGCACCAACCTGAGATGAATGACTTTAACATGGAGAAGTACTAACTTTCTTTCTCCTCTTGGGTTGTGCCAGTGCGTCAGACTACCAAAGCCATCAACAGATCTATGCAGATAATGGTAGGTTTGGTAATCTTGAGGAAATCCAATGTAAAGAAGCCAAACATCAGGACCATAAGTAGTGAGCCGCATGTTCAGTGCCTCATCATGCGGAACAAAAGAGACTATAGTGTTCATCTCCCCTCTTCCTCAGCATCAAGCTCAAAAGTAGTACCCACAACATTATCCCGCATCAGAGGACTAGGGAAACCGTAAATAGCAATGCCTAGTGGATGATCATCAATTTCAGTCGGAACAAAGTTGGATTCATGCAGAAGACTGGTGATTACTTGCCTCAGAGCAGCCTTATGGTGGAACGGGACATGGCGGTTCACCTCGGCAATGGCGAGAAAGTCGTGGTTGAGAGGAGGCACGGGATGGACCGCCATGTCGCTACGAACAATCCGGTCAGCCGGCCCGAGCTCGATGGTCATCCCCGTCGGGATGTAGGGGTCGACGTTGACAGGAAAGTTCACCATTGGAGCTGGCGGAGAAGCTCTCGAGGCAGGCAAAGCAGGGAGGTGGAATGCGGAACGGTAGCTGGGATTGTCTAAGGCTTCCATATTAGTCTTTGCGCCTCTCTCCCCCTCCAACAAGACGGTTCCAGGTGTCCATATCGGCCGCAGATGTTGCATCGAATTGTTGTAAAATCATTTGTTTTTTTATTCTGGTGAGGGAAGGTAATCAATGAACGATGGCAAGTGGATATCTGCTTCTGATGTGACGTCGAGTTGATAGCACAGGGTGCGTCAGTTTGTTTAGCAAGTGGTGCACCCTTAGGAATACCATCTTGACCAATATTTTCGCCCAAAAACGCATCATCGTGAGAGGGAATCGTGGTGGAGATTCCTTTGGGTTGCCACCAAAGATAGGTACTATCAGGCTTTCCACAGTTATTAGGTAAGTGTCCTAATAGATGGCAATGATGGCAAAATAATTTAGAAGGGCAGAAATCCGTGGAATGTCCTTTAGAGGAGCAAATTATGCAAGAGAAACCTTGATGTACCAAAGTTGAGCTGGTCGCAAGAGGCCGGGCCGGGTTAGGCTCCAAATGTGTGTCCTGGTTGGGCTGAGTATCAACGGCCTGAATGGGACAAAACGGTCCAAGATGGCCTAGTTGGTTGCAGCTGGAGCATATGATGACTTTATTGAGAATAAACTCCATAGATGGAACCGAGTCCAAGGCCCAAACTTTAGCAATATGCGCATCATCATATCCCGCCTTCCGAAAATCCATAATGTGTAGAAGAATAAATTGTGGAATAGACTCCCAATAAGAGGACCGGTAATTAGTAGCAATAAATGTCGATTCAGGCCTTTGAATGTGAGGCTTAATGACTGATTTGAAGTTGCCCAAACAGATAAAATTATGATCTTTGTCATGCAAGGAAATATCCGATTGAAAACTACTTGACTGCGGAGGAAGAAAACCAAACTTTGCAAGCTCCATG
Organism: Triticum aestivum; assembly: GCF_018294505.1. Lineage (NCBI taxonomy): Eukaryota > Viridiplantae > Streptophyta > Magnoliopsida > Poales > Poaceae > Triticum > Triticum aestivum. The sequence continues at coordinate 99,884,014 of NC_057801.1, forward strand.
GCAGAAAAGTTATGTGGAAGATCCTCAGAAGACTGGAACTTAAACCTTGTCTTGATGGCCACAGGAGAACGTGAAACCAACTCAGAGAGATCATGGTCAGAATGCCAACTTTGATCTGAATGAGAATTAAACCAGGCATTGTGCCTATAGAGATTGAAATGACAAACAAAATCTGGCCAGACCCGGTCCTTAAGACCATACACAAAATGACCAACTTTATTTGAGGCCACAGAAAAACGAAACTGCCGACCAGCAAGATGCTTGACATTGAACCCCGAGGAGGATCCACCAATGCAACATTGGAGGGCAAGACCCACTGATTCGATTGAGAGAGGAAAGGAGGCAGAAGAAAAAGCCACCACTAGGAAGAATTCTCTTGCACCTCCGATAGGGGAGAAATGAACGGTAGAACCAAACCTTTTGCGCACATGTGTCTCCACTGCTTGACCAGGGGAGAAATCCCAATGTAGAAGCCCCTCCATTGGTGGAGATTAGAGATCGCCATTGTTGGTGGGAGAGGAGAGTGGGTGAGGTGGGTGAGGTGGGAGGGGAGCCATCTCTTCATTTTTTAAATTGTTCAATGCTTGTTGGGATGTGGCCTCTTTCGGCCCAATTATTTGCTCAATTTGGCCCAAGCTGACTTTAGCCCAATCACACATACATCCAACATTATTTCATTCAAACTAGGAAAACTCCAGGTCAAATTCAAGTCAACCATCATATCACACCACATAACACATCTCCAAGGTTTGCACAACACAAAAAATCATCTCAGGAATACATTTCCTTACAGAGGAATATTTCATAACAGCACAATGTACTGTTTTTCAACAGAACAATACAATGGATTTCATTGCTCTCTCTTGTGAGACATGCTCCAGCTGCCACAACTTGCCATTCTACAATGAGATGTATATAACAATTAACATCTTGAACATTAGAGGAGCTAACGCTCAATCAAGACCAAGGGCTTAATAAAGCCTTATCAAGCATGCATTCGAAATTTAGACAGTTGGTATAGCCTCATCAAGTAGGCAATCAATTATAGAAATTAAAGGAAGATCAGACTTTACAATTACAGTACCATAGGACAAATCCATCAATCCATGAGGCAAAATATGAGTGAATCCAAAAAGAGGCAGAAAGGAATACCGATTTTGATCCAGAGGGGCTCGTGAGCATGGCAATCTTCTGTAACAGGTTGGCCCTAACACACCCTGGATCAGACGCGCTGGGAGCTTGTAGCTTGTCCTTGTCATACTGCTATCCTAAGTAACAGGAAACTCAAAGCAACAATTTAGACTTGATGTTAAACAACAGACACTGCAAATCAATAGCATATTAAGCACCAATTTTCTCAGATGCAAGGAGAAGAGGAGCAAACCGACAAAGAGAGGTGGGACATTTGTCATACCTGTAGATGATGTTCGCAGCCAAGGAAGATACATGGGACAGCCTTACATGTGTGCTTGCTTCACTGGTGCATGCATCACCATAGCACCCAAGCAAGTAGGCATCATCAACATCTCCTCGCCACTTTCCTGGCAACAGAGAAAGAGTCAAAACAAAATATATTAGACCATAATATGACAAACAGAGCACATATCGGTAACTGTAAATCACAAAGTATATCCACAACACCATAAAATAGTCCCAGAAATAGGAGGAGGATGTCTTATCAACAAACTGAACTTAGAAATGAAACTTTGTAATGCTCAAGTTTCACCTAATAGGGATTATAGAATTTTTGATGGGACAAATTCTTCTGGTTGCACTTATCACAGATAGAAGAGTTTATAGTGAACAAACATTTGCAATAAGAGACACAGCCTGGAACATATCAATTTCGAGGTGCAGTTTGTATACAATTGGACATCTCAGGTTGTATACTACTCGTGATAATTCCAGTGATCTACGGAGTCAAGGGGTGCAACTTGTCAATAGCATTTGAGGGTCAGACGCTAATCCACAATGGCAATAGAACTAACAATCAGAGCATCATTATCGATTTCAAAAGAGCAAGCATGATATTGCATAAAAATGAGTAGGTAGCTCTCCAAATGAGTTATGATGCATCAATGAGTTCCAAAAAGATCCTACGGCTCATTTGTTCAAACTATTCCTGATCTCATGGATGCCAACACATGCACTTCTCATGCATGAAGCATTGTAAATATGTAATTGTAGCATAATCTAGAGAGAAGTGCAGGGTAAGAGTGGTGCTACGTAAAAGAAAGAAGAGGATGCTACTAAAGCAACACCACAAATGGGCAAAAACAATTGTGGTTGGGCTAGCGAAGCCGCCCGAGCTGACCAAGTATAGGTAAACTTGGCTCGGACCAAACTCTGCTTGAAGATGAGAATCAAACATTCATCAATGAAGCCAAAAGATGCGAAAAAACATAATTCAGCACCACAATCGAAAAATGTCGCATGAATGAATGTACTTGAGATTATCCTAAATTATTACTGGAGATTAATAAAATATACTTGCCATGCTTCATCCAGAAGACCTAAATTAAACAAACCTGACTTATAAACTTGTGCATCCTACCATTTTAGTTATAGGGAACTTCACTGCCTAGCTGTAGATCAGTGGCTGCTGGAGGAAAGAAGACTCTGGACGCGTTTGGCGCGTGCGACACATAACAATATAAGACCATCAGGCTAAATGAATATGCATCAGGATTTCTTAATCAAATTTGTTCATATCAAGTTCATGAAACTCAAGAAACGACTAACTTCAGTGATGTTGCCGCACAATTAGTAGTACAGTTTTATATAAAACTCAAGAAGGTCTCAGTTTTTACTGATTACTATATTATCTCAGTCAGCGTCAGCTCAAACATGTCTCAGTTTTTTAGAGAAAATAGGCACATAGCAGCTAGGCAGTAATCATGCTATTTACAGATGTTACTAACATGATAAAAGTGCTTGTGTCAATGGAAGATAATAAAATGAAGGCCTAAAGTTATCAAAATAATATACCAACACTATCTGACAATCAACACAAGTGAATCTTGGAATCAAGAAACTTATTTGGAATCTAACAGCAATGTAGTTAATCTTGGAATACTAAGCCTAACTTCTACAAAGTGCGAGGCTCCAAATTCTAAACATATTGCTGAACATAGGCACGAATGTGGAGGTTCCCATTGGGCAACTGTTTTGCCAGCTGGTATTTGTGCGTGGGGTGGTGGCTGCAGGTGAGAAGAGGGTTTAGTAGGTTGCTGTTGTGTATAAGAAGCCTTGGTGGCCTTCTGCTTGTCCTGGTTCTCATCGAAACAACCCAACTGCACGAAATCCTCAATGGACCTGACATGAACCTACAAAGGAAGACAAATAAAAACCTCTTAATAGAGAGAGATCACCACGCAGTTAAGATGGTTATGTCGGGTGGGATGTAAAAAAAATTGGCATCAATGAAGCTAACCCAAGCTCATTTTTTGTAATCATCTGTGTAATTTGGGAAGAGGCTGCATTGTGAGAGCACAGTAGGCAGTATTGATACTAGTACTACACCTTAGAGAGGCCCTTGAGATGGGCCTTCCCCTGTGCATCCTCCAACACCAGGACCTCATGCTCCTTGGGTTTCAGCATCAAAGTTAAATTCATGGTTGACCTAGCATCAACGAGAGCACTGTACTCAACTTACAAATAACGAGACATGACACTACATATGCGTACCACAGACTTCTAGCCTATCATCAAAGTTGAATTCATGGTAGATGTACTAGAAAAATCTAACTGACCCAGAGCACTGCATATGTAGTCAGTACTATCAAAGAATACATGAACGATACATATAGTAAACAGACATAGTGTAGGGAGCACTGCATAACTGTGTGATATCTAAGCTAAAAAGCACTGTATAACTATATGAACTCTATGTTAAAAGGTCCTTGAAAGTGTATGCATGAGACAGAATGGTAATCGGTGTACTCTGCTACTTTACCTACTATACACCCAACATGTGCATAACTACGGTTTGCTATTTCAACACTTTTGAGGATGGAAATGTGAGATATCAATCCTTGGTAGTGATACTTATCTATTCTGTATACTCATAAGGTAGGAACATGCAAGACATAACAACAAAATGATGGTAAGCTGAAACCTGAATGCATAGAGAATTAGATCCCCATCGCAATCCTAATCCGAGAGACCCTGCAATCCATCCATCCATATACAATCAGGTATTTTAATCCACTATAGGCACTTCAGCAGAGAAGAACAGAGAAGAGAATGGAATGGAAGAAGAAGACCTGCAGATCGTGATGGGGAAGAAAGAAGACTGCTGAAGTTGAGCACGCGGGCGTCAGGTGCATCGCCCCTGGCTGTACGGAGGAACAACAGCGGCCGCTGCATCTCCGGTCCCGCAGACGAACGCCAGCGTCGGCACCTTCCTCGACACGATGATGATGCATCGATGTTGACGACGCCATGGTGTAGATGAACGCCAGCAGCTGCTGAGCCGCACGCCGTGGAGCAAGTCCTGGCCGCCGCTGAGGTAGACGCCGTGCCGCACCAGCTGCAGCATGGTGTACATGAACGCCAGCACCGCCGCCGCGACTATGTACCTAATGAGGCAGCCGCCGACACGCCCGCCCCAAACCCCTGACTCCTGCTTGGAATCTGGGCATGGGCGTGGGCGTGGTTGTAGAGGACAGCAGTGGTGGATCTGGGCGCCGCCTGAGCAGCTCGGGAAGGGGAGAGGGTGGGGGCAGCAGTGGTGCGCCGATGGGAGAGAGCCCGCGGTCGCCAGTGCTGAGCAGCACCATGGATCCGAGGGGAGAGGGTGCGTCTTTTCTTTATTGGAGGAGCAAGGGTGCCGGGTGGGCTGGTTGGTTTGGTTGGATGGGGGAAGGGGAAGGGTGAGAGGAGTAGGGCGTCAGGGATGCCATGGATGGCGGCGTGCTCCGCCGGAGGAAGGTGGCGGCCGCGATCTAGAAGGGAGGAGGTGGCATGGTAGTTGATAACTCGCAAGTATACGAGATAGTTGTAGCCTCTTTCGATAAGTAAGAGTGTCGAACCCAATGAGGAGCTAAAGGTAGAACAAATATTCCCTCGAGTTCTATCAACCACCGATACAACTCTACGCAGGCTTGGCGTTCGCTTTACCTAGAACAAGTATGAAATCAGAAGTACTTTGTAGGTGTGATAGGATAGGTTTGTAAGATAATAAAGAACAAGTAAATATAAACTAGGCGCTGTTTAGATAAAGATGCAATAAAGTAAATATAGCGAGTGTGGAAAAGTGGTGGCAGGAGTAGTGAAATTTTCCCTCGGCAATAGACTACGTTACTAGACCGGTAATCACTATTGCAATTCTATTTGAGGGAGAGGCATAAGCTAACATACTTTCTCTACTTGGATCATATGCACTTATGATTGGAACTCTAGCAAGCATCCGCAACTACTAAAGATTCATTAAGGTAAAACGCAACCATAGCATTAAAGCATCAAGTCCCCTTTATCCCATACGCAACAATCCCCTTACTCGGGTTTGTGTTTCAGTCACTCACGCAACCCACTATAAGTGAATCATGAACGCATTGCAACACCCTACAGAGGGAATCCCTCACGCTTGCGTGACACGGAGGGCACCATAGGAGAGCGCTAATAATAAAACATGCAACTCAAACCAATCATAGCAGTTCATCAATCACCGATAGGACAATGGATATCTACTCAGACATCATAGGATGGCAACACATCATTGGATAAAAATATGAAGCATAAAGCACCATGTTCAAGTAGAGGGTACAGCAGGTTGCAGGAGAGTGGACCGCCGGATATAGATGGGGGAAGGTGATGGAGATGTCGGTGAAGATGATGGTGGTGTTGTTGAAGATCGCCGTGATGATGATGGCCCCCGGCGGCGTTCCGGTGCCACCGAAAGTAAGGGGGAAAGAGCCCCCCTTCTTCGTCTTCTTCTTCCTTTACCTTCTCCCTAGATGGGAGAAGGGTTTCCCCTCTGGTCCTTGGCTCCCATAGCGTGGGAGGGGCGAGAGCCCCTCCAAGATTGGATCTATCTCTCTGTTTCTGCCTTCTGGAATTCTGCCCTGGCACCGTTTCCTTCATATTTGGAGATCCGTAACTCCTATTGGATTGAAACCTTCGTCCAGATCATTTTCCAAAAATTATCTTTGTTGCGGCCAAAGAAGGGCATCAAACGCCTTCCGGGTGGCCCACGAGAGTCCAGGGCGCGCCCAGGGGGGGAGGGCGCGCCCCCTATCTCGTGGCCACCCCGGACACCGTTTCGTGTTGATTCTTCCTCCCAAAAATCACAAATATTCCAAAATAATTCTCCGTCCGTTTTTATCCCGTTTGGACTCAGTTTGATATTGGGTTTCTGCGAAACAAAAAACATGCAACAGACAGGAACTGACACTGGGCACTGGATCAATATGTTAGTCCTAGAAAATAGTATAAAAAGTTGCCAAAAGTATATGGAAGTTGAATAATATTGGCATGGAACAATCAAAAATTATAGATACGACGGAGACGTATCAGCATCCCACTACTAGGGAAAAGCCTATACACAGAATCTTATCAGCAGCGCACTTTAAAATAAGGCGATGCTGCTAATTAGCAGTAGCGTGCCCAGCCGAAACTCGCTGCTGAAACAAATATAGCCGTAGCGCGCCCGCTCAAAGACGCGCTGTTGCTATAATTCGCACGAGGCCACCGCGACGCTAGTTATAGAAGCAATGCGTTATAGCGACGGGCGCTACTGCTACATAGCATAGTAGCAGCGCATTTCTCAGATAAGCGCTACTGCTAAGTTTCCTACAAAAATTTAGTCCCACCTCGCTCCGTTAAGAGAGTTTCTACCACCTCAAATATGTTACTTCTCAAACTTTGACAAGCACTTGGTCTTCATTGAACTCTATGTGTAGAATTTGTGGCTGCAATATGAGTCTTCACCTGTTCCTAAACCGGTGAGGACTCATATTGACAAATTAGATTGTACACAAAAAGATCGTTGATGATCAATGTATTTTTGATATATTGAACAAAGTCTATTTTTACATGCTGACACATAGCAGTAGCGCTTTATTATGAAAGGCGCTACTGCTAGATAGCTTAGGAGTAGCGTATTTTCCTACAGCGCGCAACTGCTAAGCCATTCATCTCCCACCCCCATCTCCTCTATCCAATCAACTCACACATTCACACACTCAATCCTCCATTTGCGCCGCGCGCCGGTCCACCCCCGTCGCCCCTCCTCCGTCTGTGCCGCGCGCCGTCACCTCCTCCTCCTTGCTGGACTTGTTACCGGCCTCCTCCTTCGTCCTCCCTCTCCACTCGCCGCTGGCCGGCCCCTCCTCGCTCCGCCTTCCTCCTCCGTCCTCCCTCAACTGGCGACGTCGGCCGGCCCCTCCTCGCTCCGCCTTCCTCCTCCATCCTACTCTCTTCTCCCTCCTCGAGTCGCCCCTCCTTCTCCCTCCTGCCCGCTACATTTTGATTTAGTAGGCTAGTTCATATGCAACATTTTGATTTAGTTGATATAATTTAGTTGATTTAGTAGGATAGTTCATTTAGTTGACTTAGAACATTTTGATTTAGTTGATTTAGTAGGCTAGTTCATTCAGTTGATTTAGTTGACTTAGAACATTTTTATTTAGTTGATTTTGTAGGCTAGTTCATTTAGTTGATTGAGAACATTTTGATTTAGTTGATTTAGTAGGCTAGTTGATTTAGTTGATTTAGAACATTTTGATTTAGTTGATTTAGTAGGCTAGTTGATTTAGTTGACTTAGAACATTTTGATTTAGTTGATTTAGTAGGCTAGTTTATTTAGTTGATTTAGAACATTTTGATTTAGATGATTTAGTAGGCTAGTTGATTTAGTTGATTTAGAACATTTTGATTTAGTTGATTTAGTAGGCTAGTTGATTTAGTTGATTTAGAATATTTTGATTTAGTTGATTTAGTAGGCTAGTTGATTTAGTTCACTTAGAACATTTTGATTTAGTTGATCGTTAGTCCTTTGCTCATATTGCTTTAGGAAAAATGGCGCCACCACCACCACCACCACTATGTCGACTGTGCAAGTCAAGATGCGGCAGCAGCCTTGCAACTGGCAAGCTGTTCGGCATCTACTTCCAACCGAGTTTTCGTCATGCGGCGGTAAGAAATTAGATGAAATGTAATAACTATTTCATTTTTAGTGTTGGCATTACTGCATTGGGTCATTTTGCTTATTTTACACAGATCGTCCCATGCAATGTGAGGTTGAAATTAAACAAGCTGACAGGAGACACTGTGACATTTGAGGCTCCTGGGGGAATGTACACTATGGAGGTCAAGAAAGGACGCAATATGTCGTAGATTGGAGGAGATGGATGGGCCCGTTTCGTCGCTCGCATGCGTCTTACTGGTGGTGAGTTGATCATCTTCTCCTTCCGAGTAGAAAGACCCAAGCTAGCTATCATTTATCTCAATCTGGTGGAAGATGATGTAGATGACGAAGATGATGAAGATGATGAAGACAATGAGGACCCACTCGATGAAGATGATGAGGACCCACTTCATGAAGCCATCATAGCTCAAAGAACAAGGCTGAGTGAGGAGGAGGTGTCCAACCTGTGGGACATCATTCGGCCACGTGCTGACTTTGTCGGGGTGCCATTCGTGACCCGCTTGACAAATACCATGGTTGATCGACATGATATGGTATGTTATACTTACAAATGTAAATTATCCGATGAATTACTTAGTGTACAGTCCAATGATATGGTATGTTGTGTGGAATCTAGTCGATGATATGTTTTAGTGTAGAGTTCGATCACATGCTTATTAGTGTAGAATCTAAGGAAACTATTAACAGTGTAGATAATCCATATGTACTTATTTGCGAGGCTATTTATTAATTTATATGTTTTTCTTATTCAGAAATTGGTAAAGAGCATATCTGTGAGTTATGGTATCGAGCCTGATGAAGAAGGCTCAGTTGGACTACGCCTTACTGCAAGGGGCTCCGTCACGACCTGTACTTACCACGTGGACACGGACGGTCGCACACACTTCACTACTAGAAAAAGGGCTATAGATGGAATGGCCACTAATGGCGCACCTGTGATGTGGTGCGCCATTACTATATTCTAATGGCGCACCATGTCTCGGTGCGCCATTAGTAATATATTACTAATGGCGCACCTGGTGTGTGGTGCGTCATTAGTAGTTTTGAAAAAAAACATAAAAAAATTTGTTACTAATGGTGCACCGTTGTATAGTGCGCCATTACTAATTGACATAGTAATGGCGCACCACATCCGTAGTCCGCCATTAGTAGTTTTGAAAAAAAAAGTAAAAATAAAATAAAAAATATTTGTTACTAATGGCGCACCATGTCTCGGTGCGCCATTACTAGTTTTAACTAGTAATGGCGCACTGTGCACTGGTGCGCCATTACTAAGTTTTTTCAAAAAAAAATTGAAAAAAATATCAATTTTTTTTTCAAAACTAGTAATGGCGCACCGTGGGTGTGGTGCGCCATTACTAGTTAAACTAGTAATGACGCACCACCCCACGGTGCGCCATTACTAACTTGCCCCAACACCGAATGCACACCCCCCTTGTGGATCACCTTTTTAGTTTTAAAAAATAAAATAAAATGATTGAAATGTCAAAAAAAAAAGAACATAAGTTTCCCATGTGATATGTGCTCTAGTTGTTGGGAAAATTTACAAATATGAATTTCGACTTTATTTGCAAAATCTCTCTGGAAATTTGTAAAATGGGCATAACTTTTGCATACGAACTCGCATGAAAAAGTTTTTTATATGAAAAATCATCTACTCGAAAAGTTACATCCAAATTTAACTGGGGGGAACCCCGTTAAACATTTTCAAAATCCCCAAAAACATAACAGAAAAAAATTTACGGGGCTTTCAAGATCTAGAGGCAAAAAAATTCAAAAAATTTCAAACTTACTAGTGGTGCACCGTGGATGTGGTGCGCCACTAGTAACAGAAAAAAATTGGTTTTGAATTTTTTTTTAATTTCCAAAAAATGATACGTAATATGACCGGGAAGTTTGAAATATTTTTCAAAATTTCATCATAGTCATGAACATGAACAAAGTCCTAGACATCAACAAGGTATAACAGGATTGATATGCCAGATATATCAACAAGTGCCTGTGAAGTGAGCTGTTGCTGGGGTTGGATAGAACTCTGAAGTTAAGCGTGCTTGGGCTAGAGTAGTGTGAGGATGGGTGACCTTTCGGGAAGTTTGACCATGGAGTGCGATTTGACCTGAGATTGAGCCATAGTGAACTAAGATTAAGAAAAAACGAAAAAAAAAATTGAAAACAAAATTAAAAAAATATTGAAAAAATATTGTTACTAATGGCGCACTTCTATGTGGTGCGTCATTAGTATACCAGAAACTAATGGCGCACCGTGGGCTATTCTAATGGCGCACCAGCGGTGCGCCATTAGTATACCAGATACTAATGGCGCACCACAGGTGCGCCATTAGAAAAAAAATCTAATGGCGTGGTGCTAGTGGCGCACCTGTAGTGCGCCATTAGTAGCGAAAACATGTGCGCCACTAGCAGCCCTTTTTCTAGTAGTGCTTAAACTAGGTTGGGTGGAAGAAATTCCTTGATGGCAAGAATCTTCGTGTTGGACAGGCCATCCTAATTACTATCAGGAACACCAACCGCCCAGGCTTGAGGATGATGATTGTCTTTGATATCATCTAGCTAGAACTACATATGTGTGTGTGTGGCTATATCATCTCGAACTACATATGTGTGTGTGGCTATATCATCTAGAACTACATATGATGATCGTCGTCGATAAAATCTAGAACCACATATGATGATGGTCGTTGATATGACCTTGTACTGCTTGAGGATGCATGTTGACTATGCATGAAATTGTTATCTAGTACTCCCTTCGTTCCAAATTACTCGTCGTGGTTTGAACTAAAACCACGACGAGTAATTTGGAATGTAGGGAGTACTACCTAGTAATGGTTTATGAATTTGATATCTACTAGCAGTACCTAGTATCTAGTATCTGAAAGGGAAACTAAAAGGGAAAGGGGTAATGGGAAAATGATGAAAGATATAGCAGTAGCGAGGGATGGCGAAATCGCTACAGCTAGTTAATAGTAGCCTGTTCTTAAAAAGCGCTGCTGATATCGTCAACAGTAGTAGCGCGGGTTAGGGCCGCGCTACTACTATGAGTTAGCTGTAGCGCCTTATTAGTAGCGCGGCCACCCGCGCTGCTGCTAGCCTCAAAACACGCGCTACTACTAGGGTTTTCCCTAGTAGTCTCCCCAAGCTTAATTCCTACTCGTCCTCGAGTAGGTAAATGATAAAAAAAGATAATTTTTGATGTGGAATGCTACCTAGCATAATCTTGATCATATGTCTAATCATGGCATGAATATTAAGACACGAGTGATTCAAAGCAATAGTCTATCATTTGACATAAAAAACGACAATACTTCAAGCGTACCAATAAAGCAATCATGTCTTTTCAAAACAACAAGGCCAAAGAAAGCTTATCCCTACAAAATCATATAGTTTTGCCATGCTTCATTTTCGTCACACAAAATGCCCCCATCATGCACAACCCCGATGACAAGCCGAGCAATTGGTTCATACTTTTTAACGCGCTTCAGCTTTTTCAACCCTCACGCAATACATGAGCGCAAGCCATGGATATAGCACTATAGGTGGTATAGAATATAATGATGGAGGTTATGTGGAGAAGACAAAAAGGAGAAAGTCTCACATCGACGCGGCTAATCAATGGGCTATGGAGATGCCCATCAATTGATGTCAATGTGAGGAGTAGGGATTGCCATGCAACGGATGCACTGAGAGCTATAAGTGTATGAAATCTCAACAAAAGAAACTTAGTGGGTGTGCATCCAACTTGCTTGCTCATGAAGACCTAGGGCATTTGAGGAATACCATCGTTGGAATATACAAGCCAAGTTCTATAATGAAAATTCCCACTAGTATATGAAAGTGACAATATAGGAGACAATCTATATGAAAAACATGGTTCTACTTTGAAGCACAAGTGCGTAAAAAGGATAGTAACAATGCCCCTTTTCTTTTTTTTTCTTTTTTTCTTTTTTTGATGGGCTTCTTTAGCCCCCTTTTTATTTAGGCTTCTTTGGCCTTTCCTTTTTTTTATTTTTTTTTTATTTTTTTTTCATGGGGCAATGCTCTATAATGATGATCATCACACTTTTATTTACTTACATCTCAATATTACAACTCAATACTAGAACAAAGATATGACTCTATATGAATGCTTCCGGCGGTGTATCGGAATGTGCAATGATCTATCATAGCAATGACATCAAAAAACGGACAAGCCATGAAAACATCATGCTAGCTATCTTATGATCATGCAAAGCAATATGACAATGAATGCTCAAGTCATGTATATGATGATGATGGAAGTTGCATGTTAATATATCTCGGAATGGCTATGGAAATGCCATAATAGGTAGGTAAGGCGGTTGTTTTGAGGCAGATATAATGAGGTTTATGTGTGATAGAGCATATCATGTCACGGGGTTTGGATGCACCGGCGAAGTTTGCACCAACTCTCGAGGTGAGAAAGGCAATGCAAGGTACCGAAGAGGCTAGCAATGATGGAAAGGTAAAAGTGCGTATAATCCATAGACTCACATTAGTCATAAAGAACTCATATACTTATTGCAAAATTTTATTAGCCCTCGAAGCAAAGTACTACTATGCATGCCCCTAGGGGGATATATTGGTAGGAAAAGACCATCGCTTGTCCCCGACCGCCACTCATAAGGAAGACAATCAAAGAAACACCCCATGCTTCAAATTTGTCACACAACGGTTACCATACGTGCATGCTACGGGACTTGCAAACCTCAACACAAGTGTCTCTACAATCCACAACCACCCACTAGCATATCGCAAAACAAGTGTCTCTTTATATCGCAAGTGTCTCTTTATATCGCAAACCTCAACACAAGTGTCTCTTTATATCGCAAAACTATTGCAAGGAATCAAACATATCATATTCAGCGATCTACAAGTTTATGTAGGATTTTATGACTAACCATGTGAATGACCAATTCCTGTCATCTCTCTAAAAATATATAAGTGAAGCAAGATAGTTTATTCTTTCGACAAAAGATATGCCCACGCTGTAACAAATATAAGTGAAGCAAAATAGCATTCTACAAATGGCGGTTGTCTATATGAATTGAAACAGGCAATCCAAACTTTAAATGATATAAGTGAAGCACATGAAGCATTCTATAAAGCCACACTCAAAAGATATAAGTGAAGTGCAATGAGCATTCTATAAATCAACCAAGGACTATCTCATACCAGCATGGTGCATAAAAGAAAAATGAAAACTAAATGCAAAAGACGCTCCAAGACTTGCACATATCGCACGAACGAAACGAATACGAAAACATACTGATACTTGTTGAAGAAAGAGGGGATGCCTTCCGGGGCATCCCCAAGCTTAGACGCTTGAGTCTCCTTGAATATTTACTTGGGGTGCCTTGGGCATCCCCAAGCTTGAGCTATTGCCTCTCTTCCTTTTCCTCATACCGAGACCTCCTCGTTTAGACACTTCATCCACACAAAACTTCAACAGAAAACTCGGTAAGATCCATTAGTATAATAAAGCAAATCACTACTCTAAGTACTGTTGCAAACCAATTCGTATTTTGTTTTTGCATTGTGTCTACTGTAATATAACTATTTCATGGCTTAATCCACTGGTATAAATTGATAGATTCATCAAAACAAACAAACTATGCAGCAAAAACAGAATCTGTCAAAAACAGAACAGTCTGTAGCAATCTGAACATCCACCATACTTACTGTACCCCAAAAATTCTACCAAAATTAGCAAAACTAAAAAAGTTGTATAGAAATACATTTCAAAAGGAATCAGAACCAAATGACGTTTCAGTTAAAAATGTAAAATCGCGCACTACAGCCAAAGTTTCTGTCCTGCACCGTACAAACCAACAAGCATTGTAAACATCCTAAAGGCAAACCTTGGCACATTATTTTTATAATACAATGGAATTATACAAGGGGATAATTATTTTTGTTGAAAAGTTTCTGTAATCAAGATTCACAAAGTTTTCGTGAGCATGAACAAAGTTCAAGGAGCTCTCCCACTTCAACAATGCTTTTCTCTCTCACTTTCACTTTCCTTTTTGAAAAGTTTTTAGGTTCCCCTCTTTATTTTTTTTTGTTTTTAAACTATATGAAAGAACTCAACAGAAATAAATGACTCTCTAAAACTTCTGGGTTGTCTCCCTGGCAGCGCTTTCTTTAAAGCCATTAAGCTAGGCATAGAGTGCTCAAGTGATGGATCCACCCGGATCCCAAGGTATATCAAAGCCAATTTAATTAACAATGATTTGTAATTTAGTAGTGAGCACAAAGTAACATATATCATGCAACAACAAAGTCTAACTCTCTTCCTATGCATCAGCATGTCATAAAAGAACAATTCATGCACACATAGTAAAGGCCAATGCATAGTATAAGCAGTTTCTTGCAATTTCATCGTATTGGAAACATAAAGAGGCAGAGATGTAGTTCCCCTCTCGTAATAATTGCAAGAAGGAGCAGCAAGCACATGCATATTATATTCATCGAAATCATCATGTGCAATGGTAAAAGGCAACCCATCAATATAATCCTTAATAAGCACAAACTTCTCCAATATAGTGTAGTTTGGAGAATTCAAAAAGATAATAGGACTATCATGCGTGGGTGCAATAGCAACAATTTCATGTTTAACATAAGGAACTATAGCAAGTTCATCTCCATAAGCATAATGCATATTGGCATCTTGGCCGCAAGCATAGCAAGCTGTTGGGGAACGTAGCAGAAATTCAAAATTTTCCTACGTGTCACCAAGATCTATCTATGGAGAGACCAGCAACGAGTAGAAAGAGAGTGCATCTACATACCCTTGTAGATCGCTAAGCGGAAGCGTTCAAGTGAACGGGGTTGATGGAGTCGTACTCGTCGTGATTCAGATCACCGATGATCCTAGTGCCGAACGGACGGCACCTCCGCGTTCAACACACGTACAGCTCGACGATGTCTCCCACGCCTTGATCCAGCAAGGAGAGAGGGAGAGGTTGAGGAAGACTCCATCCAGCAGCAGCACAACGGCGTGGTGGTGATGGAGGAGCGTGGCAATCCTGCAGGGCTTCGCCAAGCACCTACGGGAGAGGAGGAGGTGTCACGGGAGGGAGGGAGGCGCCAAGGGCTCAGGTATGGATGCCCTCCCTCCCCTCCACTATATATAGGGGCAGGGGAGAGGGGGGAGGCGCAGCCTTGCCCCTTCCTCCAAGAAAGGGGTGCGGCTAAGAGGGGGGGGAGGAGTCCATCCTCCCCAAGGCACCTCGGAGGTGCCTTCCCCCTTTAGGACTCTCCCCTTTTTCCTATATCTTGGCGCATGGGCCTCTAGCGGCCGGTGCCCTTGGCCCATGTAGGCCAAGGCGCACCCCCTAGAGCCCATGTGGCCCCCCGGGGCAGGTGGCCCCACCCGGTGGGCCCCCGGGACCCTTCCGGTGGTCCCGGTACAATACCGATGACCCCGAAACTTGTCCCGATGGCCGAAACAGGACTTCCTATATATAAATCTTTACCTCCGGACCATTCCGTAACTCCTCGTGACGTCCGGGATCTCATCTGGGACTCCGAACAACATTCGGTAACCACATACAAGCTTCCTTTATAACCCTAGCGTCATCGAACCTTAAGTGTGTAGACCCTACGGGTTCGGGAGACATGCAAACATGACTGAGATGTTCTCCAGTCAATAACCAACAGCGGGATCTGGATACCCATGTTGGCTCCCACATGTTCCACGATGATCTCATCGGATGAACCACGATGTCAAGGACTCAATCGATCCCGTATACAATTCCCTTTGTCTAGCGGTATGGTACTTGCCCGAGATTCGATCGTCGGTATACCGATACCTTTTTCAATCTCGTTACCGGCAAGTCTCTTTACTCGTTCCGTAACACATCATCCCGTGATCAACCCCTTGGTCACATTGTGCACATTATGATGATGTCCTACCGAGTGGGCCCAGAGATACCTCTCTGTTTACACGGAGTGACAAATCCCAGTCTCGATTCGTGCCAACCCAACAGACACTTTCGGAGATACCTGTAGTGTACCTTTATAGCCACCCAGTTACGTTGTGACATTTGGCACACCCAAAGCACTCCTACGATATCCGGGAGTTGCACAATCTCATGGTCTAAGGAAATGATACTTGACATTAGAAAAGCTTTAGCATACGAACTACATGATCTTGTGCTAGGCTTAGGATTGGGTCTTGTCCATCACATCATTCTCCTAATGATGTGATCCCGTTATCAACGACTTCCAATGTCCATGGTCAGGAAACCGTAACCATCTATTGATTAACGAGCTAGTCAACTAGAGGCTTACTAGGGACATGGTGTTGTCTATGTATCCGCACATGTATCTGAGTTTCCTATCAATACAATTCTAGCATGGATAATAAACGATTATCATGAACAAGGAAATATAATAATAATCAATTTATTATTGCCTCTAGGGCATATTTCCAACAGTCTCCCACTTGCACTAGAGTCAATAATCTAGTTCACATCGATATGTGATTAACACTCAAGGTCACATCCCCATGTGACTAACATCCAAAGAGTTTACTAGAGTCAATAATCAAGTTCACATTTACCATGTGATTAACACTCGATGAGTTCTGGGTTTGATCATGTTATGCTTGTGAGAGAGGTTATAGTCAACGGGTCTGAACCTTTCAGATCCGTGTGTGCTTTACAAATCTCTATGTCATCTCCTAGATGCAGCTACCACGTTTTATTTGGAGCTATTCCAAATAATTGTTCTACTTGGAGCTGTTCTAAATTGTTGCTCCATTATACGTATCCGGTATCTCTACTCAGAGCTATCCGGATAGGTGTTAAGCTTGCATCGACGTAACCCTTTACGACGAACCCCTTTACCACCTCCATAATCGAGAAAATTCCTTAGTCCACTAGTTACTAAGGATAACTTTGACCGCTGTCCTGTGATCCATTCTTGGATCACTCTTGTACCCCTTGACTGACTCATGGTAAAGCACACTTCAGGTGCGGTACACAGCATAGCATACTATAGAGCCTACGTCTTAAGCATAGGGGACGACCTTCGTCCTTTCTCTCTATTCTGCCGTGGTCGAGCTTTAAGTCTTAACTTCATACCTTACAACTCAGGCAAGAACTCCTTCTTTGACTGATCCATCTTGAACACCTTCAAGATCACGTCAAGGCATGTGCTCATTTGAAAGTACTATTAAGAGTTTTGATCTATCCTTATAGATCTTGATGCTCAATGTTCAAGTAGCTTAATCCAGGTTTTCCATTGAAAACACTTTCCAAATAACCCTATATGCTTTCCAGAAATTCTACGTCATTTCTGCTCATTAATATGTCAACAACATATACTCATCAGAAATTCTATAGTGCTCCCACTCACTTCTTTGCAAATACAAGTTTCTCATAAACTTTGTATACACCCAAAATCTTTAATGATCATCAAAGCATACATTCCAACTCCGAGATGCTCACTCCAGTCCTCAGAAGGATTGCTGGAGCTTTGCATACTTATTAGCATATTTCAGGATAGACAAAACCTTCCGGTTGTATCACATACAACCTTTCCTCAAGAATCGTCGAGGAAACAATGTTTTGACATCCTATCTGCAAGATTTCATAAATAATGCAGTAATTGCTAATATAATTCCAACAGACTCTTAGTATCGCTACGAGTGAGAAAGTCTCATCGTAGTCAACTCCTTGAACTTGTCGAAAAAACATCTTAACGACAAGTCGAGCTTTCTCAATGGTGACACTTACCATCATTGTCTGTCTTCCTTTCAAAATCCATATGTACCTAACAGCCTTACGACCATCAAGTAGTTCTTCCAAAGTCTACACTTTGTTTTCATACATGGATCCTCTCTCGGGTTTTATGGCCTTGAGCCATTTATCGGAATCCGGGCCCACCATCGCTTCTCCATAGCTCTTAGGTTCATTGTTGTCTAGCAACATGACTTCCAAGACAGGATTACGTACCACTCTGAAGTAGTACGCATCCTTGTCATCCCACGAGGTTTGGTAGTGACTTGATCCGAAACTTCATGATCACTATCATAAGCTTCCACTTCAATTGGTGTAGGTGCCACAGGAACAACTTCATGTGCCCTGCTACACACTTGTTGAAGTGACGGTTCAATAACCTCATCAAGTCTCCACCGTCCTCCCACTCAATTCTTTCGAGAGAAACTTTTCCTCGACAAAGGACCCGATTCTAGAAACAATCCATATTGCTTTCGGATCTGAGTTAGGAGGTATACCCAACTGTTTGGGTTTCCTATGAAGATACATTTTATCCGCTTTGGGTTCGAGCTTATCAACCTGAAACTTTTTCATATAAGCGTCGCAGCCCCAAACTTTTAAGAAACGACAACTTAGGTTTCTCTAAACCATAATTCATACGGTGTCATCTCATCGGAATTACGTGGTGCCCTATTTAAAGTGAATGTGGTTGTCTCTAATGCCTAACCCATGAACGATAGTGGTAACTTCGATAAGAGACATCATGATATGCATCATATCCAATAGGGTGCAGTTATGATGTTCGGACACACCATCACACTATGGTGTTCCAGGCGGTATTAATTGCGAAACAATTTCCACAATGTCTTAATTGTGTGCCAAAACTCGTAACTCGGATATTCATCTCTATGATCATATCATAGACATTTTATCCTCTTGTCACAATGATCTTCTACTTCACTCTGAAATTACTTGAACCATTCAATAATTCAGACTTGTGTTTCATCAAGTAAATATTCTCAACATCTACTCGAATCATCTGTGAAGTAAGAACATAACGATATTCACTGCATGCCTCAGCACTCATTGGACTGCACACATCAAAATGTGTTACTTCCTACAAGTTGCTATCTTGTTCCATCTTACTGAAAACGAGGCTTTTCAATCATCTTGCCCGTGTGGTATGATTTGCATGTCCCAAGTGATTCAAAATCAAGTGAGTCAAAACGGTCCATTTGCATGGAGTTTCATGCATATACACCAATAGACATGGTTCGCATGTCTCAAACTTTTCAAAAACGAGTGAGTCCAAAGATCCATCAACATGGAGCTTCTTCATGCGTTTTATACCATTATGACTTGCATGGCAGTGCCACAAGTAAGTGGTACTATCATTACTATCTTATATCTTTTGGCATGAAAATGTGTATCCCTACGATCAAAATTCAATAAACCATTCCTTTAGGTGCAAGAGCACTTATTTAGGTTTAATACTAATCTTGATGGTAGAGGGAGCGTGCGATGTTAGATCACATCAAACTTGGAAAAACTTCCAACACATATCGTCAGCTCACCTTTAGCTAGTCTCCGTTTATTCCGTAGCCTTTCGTTTCGAGTTACTAACACTTAGCAACCGAACCGGTATCTAATACCCTGGTGCTACTAGGAGTACTAGCAAAGTACACATTAACACAATGTATACCCAATATACTTCTATCGAGCTTGCCAGCCTTCTTATCTACCAAGTATCTAGGGTAATTCTGCTCTAGTGGTTGTTCCCCTTATTACAGAAGCACTTAGTCTCGGGTTTGGGTTTTACCTTGGGTTTCTTCACTAGAGCAGCAGCTGATTTGCCGTTTCATGAAGTATCCCTTCTTGCCCTTGCCCTTCTTGAAACTAGTGGTTTCACCAACCATCAACAATTGATGCTCCTTCTTGATTTCTACTTTCGCGGTGTCAAACATCGCGAATACCTCAAGGATCATCATATCTATCCCTGATATGTTATAGTTCATCACGAAGCTCTAACAGCTTGGTGGCAATGACTTTGGAGAACCATCACTGTCTTATCTGGAAGATCAACTCCCACTCGATTCAAATGATTGTTGTACTCAGACAATCTGAGCACAAGCTCAACAATTGAGCTTTTCTCCTTAGTTTGCAGGTTAAGGAAGTCATCGGAGGTCTTATACCTCTTGACATGGGCACGAGCCTGAAATCCCAATTTCAGCCCTCAAAACATCTCATATGTTTCGCGATGTTTCAAAAACGTCTTTGGTGCCTCAACTCTAAACCGTTTAACTGAACTATCACGTAGTTATCAAAACGTGTATGTCCGATGTTCGCAACATCCACAGACGACGTTTGGGGTTCAGCATACTGAGCGGTGCATTAAGGACATAAGCTTTCTACTGTCCGCATAATCGCTACTATCAACTTTCAACTATATTTTCTCTAGGAACATATCTAAACAGTAGAACTATAGTGTGAGCTACGACATAATTTGCAAAAACCTTTTGACTATGTTCAGGATAATTAAGTTCATCTTATGAACTCCCACTCAGATAGACATCCCTCTAGTCATCTAAGTGATTACATGATCCGAGTCAAACTAGGCCGTGTCCGATCATCACGTGAGACGGACTAGTCATCATCGGTGAACATCTTCATGTTGATCGTATCTTCTATACGACTCATGTTCGACCTTTCGGTCTCCGTGTTCCGAGGCCATGTCTGTACATGCTAGGCTCGTCAAGTTAACCCTAAGTGTTTCGCGTGTGTTCCGAGGCCATGTCTGTACATTCTAGGCTCGTCAACACCCGTTGTATTTGAACGTCTGAATAAAACACCCGATCATCACGTGATGTTTTGAAACAGCGAACTGTCGCAACGGTGCACAGTTAGGGGAGAACACTTCTTGAAATTGTTGTAAGGGATCATCTTATTTACTACCATCGTTCTAAGCAAATAAGATGTATAAACATGATAAACATCACATGCAATCAAATAGTGACATGATATGGCCATCATCACTTTGCTCCTTTTGATCTCCATCTTCGGGGCTCCATGATCATCATCGTCACCGGCATGACACCATGATCTCCATCATCATGATCTCCATCATCGTGTCTTCATGAAGTTGCCTCGCCAACTATTACTTCTACTACTATGGCTAATGGTTAGCTATAAAGTAAAGTAATTACATGACGTTTAAGTTGACACGCAGGTCACAAATAAATTAAGACAACTCCTATGGCTCCTGCCGGTTGTCATACTCATCGACATGCAAGTCGTGATTCCTATTACAAGAACATGATCAATCTCATACATCACATATATCATTCATCACATCCTTTGGCCATATCACATCACATAGCATACCCTGCAAAAACAAGTTAGACGTCCTCTAATTGTTGTTTGCATATTTTACGTGGCTGCTATGGGTTTCTAGCAAGAACGTTTCTTACCTACGCATGAACCACAACGTGATATGCCAATTGCTATTTACCCTTCATAAGGACCCTTTTCATCGAATCTGATCCGACTAAAGTGGGAGAGACAGACACCCGCCAGCCACCTTATGCAACTAGTGCATGTTTGTCGGTGGAACCGGTCTCACGTAAGCATACGTGTAAGGTTGGTCCGGGCTGCTTCATCCCACGATGCCGCCGAATCAAGATAAGACTAGTAACGGCAAGCATATTGAACAATATCGACGCACACAACTACTTTGTGTTCTACTCGTGCAAAGAATCTACGCAATAAACCTGGCTCTAATACCACTGTTGGGGAACGTAGCAGAAATTCAAAATTTTCCTACGTGTCACCAAGATCTATCTATGGAGAGACCAGCAACGAGTAGAAAGAGAGTGCATCTACATACCCTTGTAGATCGCTAAGTGGAAGCGTTCAAGTGAACGGGGTTGATGGAGTCGTACTCGTCGTGATTCAGATCACCGATGATCCTAGTGCCGAACGGACGGCACCTCCGCGTTCAACACACGTACAGCTCGACGATGTCTCCCACGCCTTGATCCAGCAAGGAGAGAGGGAGAGGTTGAGGAAGACTCCATCCAGCAGCAGCACAACAGCGTGGTGGTGATGGAGGAGCGTGGCAATCCTGCAGGGCTTCGCCAAGCACCTACGGGAGAGGAGGAGGTGTCACGGGAGGGAGGGAGGCGCCAAGGGCTCAGGTATGGATGCCCTCCCTCCCCTCCACTATATATAGGGGCAGGGGAGAGGGGGGAGGCACAGCCTTGCCCCTTCCTCCAAGAAAGGGGTGCGGCTAAGAGGGGGGGAGGAGTCCATCCTCCCCAAGGCACCTCGGAGGTGCCTTCCCCCTTTAGGAATCTCCCCTTTTTCCTATATCTTGGCGCATGGGCCTCTAGGGGCTGGTGCCCTTGGCCCATGTAGGCCAAGGCGCAGCCCCTAGAGCCCATGTGGCCCCCCGGGGCAGGTGGCCCCACCCGGTGGGCCCCCGGGACCCTTCCGTTGGTCCCGGTACAATACCGATGACCCCGAAACTTGTCCCGATGGCCGAAACAGGACTTCCTATATATAAATCTTTACCTCCGGACCATTCCGGAACTCCTCGTGACGTCCGGGATCTCATCCGGGACTCCGAACAACATTCGGTAACCACATACAAGCTTCCTTTATAACCCTAGCGTCATCGAACCTTAAGTGTGTAGACCCTACGGGTTCGGGAGACTTGCAAACATGACTGAGATGTTCTCCGGTCAATAACCAACAGCGGGATCTGGATACCCATGTTGGCTCCCACATGTTCCACGATGATCTCATCGGACGAACCACGATGTCAAGGACTCAATCGATCCCGTATACAATTCCCTTTGTCTAGCGGTATGGTACTTGCCCGAGATTCGATCGTCGGTATACCGATACCTTTTTCAATCTCGTTACCGGCAAGTCTCTTTACTCGTTCCGTAACACATCATCCCGTGATCAACCCCTTGGTCACATTGTGCACATTATGATGATGTCCTACCGAGTGGGCCCAGAGATACCTCTCTGTTTACACGGAGTGACAAATCCCAGTCTCGATTCGTGCCAACCCAACAGACACTTTCGGAGATACCTGTAGTGTACCTTTATAGCCACCCAGTTACGTTGTGACGTTTGGCACACCCAAAGCACTCCTACGGTATCCGGGAGTTGCACAATCTCATGGTCTAAGGAAATGATACTTGACATTAGAAAAGCTTTAGCATACGAACTACATGATCTTGTGCTAGGCTTAGGATTGGGTCTTGTCCATCACATCATTCTCCTAATGATGTGATCCCGTTATCAACGACATCCAATATCCATGGTCAGGAAACCGTAACCATCTATTGATTAACGAGCTAGTCAACTAGAGGCTTACTAGGGACATGGTGTTGTCTATGTATCCACACATGTATCTGAGTTTCCTATCAATACAATTCTAGCATGGATAATGAACGATTATCATGAACAAGGAAATATAATAATAATCAATTTATTATTGCCTCTAGGGCATATTTCCAACACAAGCATCATCAAAAAGGGATATTTCAAACAAATTCAAGGGTTCATAGCAATGATCATCGCAATCATCCTTCGGTAAGCACGAAGGGGAATTAAATAATGTATGAGTTGGAGGGTTACTCTCATTAGAAGGTGGGCACAGGTAGATAATCTGCTCTTCCTCCTTTTGTTCTTCGCTCTCCTCATCATCTTTTTCATCCAATGAGCTCACTATTTTATCAATTTCTTCTTCCATAGCTTCCGGCAAAACATTAGTCTCTTCTTGGACAGCGGAGAAGTCCTCAATATATGGTTTAACATAGGCATTAGAAGCATAATTATCATAACAATATTGAAATATGGCAAAATTTTCAGATTTGTAAAGAGTAGCATCATACTTTTCAATCAAAGAGGCAATCTCATAAGCACCTTTAAAAGCAACAAATTCTTCAATTTGTTGAACATCATAGTAATTGTAAACACCCTTAGCATACGAACATACGATTCCATTATCACTAAACAAGGATTGATAGGGTAGGTGTTTCTTAGGGTCTTCAGAACAGCAAGTAAACTCATATATTTCACATAAATTCCAAGCATAGCATTGCAAACATTGAATTTGATCCCATAATAGTTTCCCTTTTTCAGATATACTGTGTCGCACAAACAAGCATGCTCATCTAAAGATTTGCCCTCAACTAAACTAGTGGGGGTTTCAGCACGAGCACAAAGGGATCGAAGATGATCCAAGTAAAAAGCTTCAGGAGTGTGATAGATTTTGAGTGGTTCTTCAACCACTGGTTCAGTAAGTACAACTATTTTTTTTGGTATTTTGCATTTCCTACCCATAACTAAAGATAGAAAACAACTAAGAACAGCAAATAAAAACTACTTAGTGATAAAGCAAACAAGCACTTACGAGAATATTCACCCCACGCTATGACTCCCCAGCAACGGCGCCAGAAAAAGGTCTAGATAACCCGCAAGTATACGGGATAGTTGTAGCCTCTTTTGATAAGTAAGAGTGTCGAACCCAACGAGGAGCTAAAGGTAGAACAAATATTCCCTCAAGTTCTATCGACCACCGATACAACTCTACGCACTCTTGACATTCGCTTTACCTAGAACAAGTATGAAACTAGAAGAACAAGTAAATATATACTAGGGGCTGTTTAGATAAAGATGCAATAAAATAAATATAGCGAGTGTGGAAAAGTGGTGGTAGGACTTGTGAAATTGTCCCTAAGCAATTGACTACGTTTCTAGACTGGTAATCACTATTGCAATTCTATTTGAGGGAGAGGCATAAGCTAACATACTTTCTATACTTGGATCATATGCACTTATGATTGGAACTCTAGCAAGCATCCACAACTACTAAAGATTCATTAAGGTAAAACCCAACCATAGCATTAAAGCATCAAGTCCCCTTTATCCCATACGCAACAATCCCTTACTCGGGTTTGTGTTTCAGTCACTCACGCAACCCACTATAAGCGAATCATGAACGCATTGCAACACCCTACAACGGGAATCCCTCACGCTTGCGCGACATGGAGGGCACCATAGGACAGCACCAATAATAAAACATGCAACTCAAACCAATCATAGCAATTCATCAATCACCGATAGGACAATGGAAATCTACTCAGACATCATAGGATGGCAACACATCATTGGATAATAATATGAAGCATAAAGCACCATGTTATGGTAGAGGGTACAGCGGGTTCCGGAGAGTGGACGGCTGGATATAGATGGGGGAAGGTGATGGAGATGTTGGTGAAGATGATGGCGGTGTTGGTGAAGATCGCGGTGATGATGATGGCCCCCGGCGGCATTCCGACGCCACCAAAAGGAAGGGGAAGAGAGCCCCTGAGGGAGTTCCGGACTAGGGGGTGTCTGGATAGCCGAACTATCATCATCGGCCGGATTCCAAGACTATGAAGATACAAGATTGAAGACTTCGTCCCGTGTTCGGATGGGAATTTCCTTGGCGTGGAAGGCAAGCTTGGCGATACGGATATGAAGATCTCCTACCATTGTAACCGACTCTGTGTAACCCTAGCCCTCTCCGGTGTCTATATAAACCGGATGGCTTTAGTCGATAGGACGAACAATAATTATACCATAGGCTAGCTTCTAGGGTTTAGCCTCCTTTATCTCTTGGTAGATCCACTCTTGTAACACACATCATCAATATTAATCCAGCAGGACGTAGGGTTTTACCTCCACCAAGAGGGCCCAAACCTGGGTAAAACATCGTGTCCCTTGTCTCCTGATACCATCCGCCTAGACGCACAGTTCGGGACCCCCTACCCGAGATCCGCCGGTTTTGACACCGACATTGGTGCTTTCATTGAGAGTTCCTCTGTGTCGTCACTGATAGGCTCAATGGCTTCTTCGATCACCATCAACGATGCAGTCCAGGGTGAGACCTTCCTCCCCGGACAGATCTTCGTATTTGGCGGCTTCGCACTGCGGGCCAATTCTCTTGGCCGTCTGGAGCAGATCGAAAGCTACGCCCCTGGCCGTCAGATCAGATTTGGAAGATTGAACTTCACGGCTGACATCAGCGGGGACTTGATCCTCGATGGATTCGAGCCACAGCCGAGCGTGCCACACTGTCACGGCGAACATGATTTATCTGTGCAGCCGGATAGTACCCTGGAGGCCGCACTTGAACCCGCTCCGATCTTCAATTCGGAGCCAGCAATGCAGGTCGAGGACGGATGGCTAGACACCGCCTCGGGGGCTGCAACCTCTACGGCGATAGAGCCGAACAATGACCTTGTCCCTCATGAAGCTCGTGACTCCGAGGTGCCGGACTCCTTGCCGGACTCCAAACCTCCCGCGCCCCCTCCGATCGAATCCGATTGGGCGCCGATCATGGAGTTCACCGCAGCGGACATCTTTCAACACTCACCTTTTGGCGACATCTTGAGTTCGCTAAAGTATCTCTCATTATCAGGAGAGCCCTGGCCGGACTGCGGTCAGGACGGTTGGGATGCGGATGATGAAGAAATTCAAAGCCCACCCACCACCCACTTGATAGCCGCTGTCGACGATCTAATCGACATGCTAGACTACGACTCTGAAGACATCGACGGTATGGACGACGATGCCGGAGACGACCAAGAACCAGCGCCTACCGGACACTGGAAAGCCACCCCAACTCATGATGTATACATGGTGGATACACCAAAAGGAAGTGATAATGAGGAAAAACGGGACGTGGCGAAGGACAAATCCCCCAACAAACAACCAAAATGGCGACGCAAGCACCGCTCGAAGACGGGCCTCGGTAAAAACTGCACCCATACGGACCCGGCCCGAGAGTAGGGCGAAGCAGTGGACGACGAACATGCCACCACGCAGCCAGCCGGACATGATGAACTGGACAAGCAACCCATCCCCCGCGAAGACGATCTCACATCACCAGAGCATATGAACCTTCATAAAAGGCTCGTTGCCACTGCAAGAAGTTTGAAGAAGCAAAAGCGGAAGCTCAGAACAGCGGAGGATGCACTCAGAATGAGATGGAGCAAAGTACTCAACACCGCAGATAAATATGGCGCTAGTCACCAGACAAAGAGCTACCCGAAGCGCAAGCTATTGCCTGAATTTGACGAGGAGGCCTTAGAGCCCCCACAGTCAAAAAAGAAAGAAGTCGCCTGGCCGGATAGAGGACCAGATGACAGGCCAAGAGCAACAAGGGGGGCCGCACACAAGCCGACACACGATCAGCATAAAGATCCTTGGAAAAAGGATGACGCAGCCAGGTCTGTCTATGGGCCAAAAAAGAAGACTCCAGGAAGCAACATAACCCGCCGAGCATTTGAAGACAACGGCACACCCAAATACAGGGGCGCCGCACACCCACTATGTTTCACCGACGAGGTACTGGATCATGGATTTCCAGCGGGATTCAAACTCGTAAACATAGAGGCATATGACGGAACAACAGACCCCGGAGTCTGGACTGAGGATTATATCCTACACATACATATGGCCAGAGGAGACGATCTCCATGCCATAAAATACCTACCCCTCAAGCTCAAAGGGCCATCTCGGCATTGGCTTAAAAGCCTCCCAGAAAATACGATTGGAAGTTGGGAAGAGCTTGAGGATGCGTTTCGAGCAAATTTTCAGGGGACTTATGTCCGGCCTCCGGATGCAGACGATTTAAGTCACATAACTCAACAGCCTGGAGAGTCAGCATGCAAATTCTGGAACATGTTCCTCACTAAAAAGAACCAAATAGTCGACTGTCTGGACGCTGAAGCCTTAGCAGCCTTTAAACACAACGTACGAGACGAATGGCTCACCAGACACCTCGGCCAGGAAAAACCAAGAACAATGGCCGCACTAACAAGCCTCATGGCCCGCTTTTGCGCGGGGGAAGACAGCTGGCTGGCTTGATGCAGCACCAGCGACCCGAGTACATCCGAAATCAGGGATGGAAATGGGAAATCACGATGCAGAAAAGATCAGCGCCGGAATAAGGAAAATGGCCCAAATAGTACGACGGTCAACGCTGGATTCAAAAGCTCTCGGCCGAACAAAAAAACACTGCCCCTCAAGGACAACAGTGACGAGCTATCCAACCTAAACAAGATTCTGGATAGACTGTGTCAAATACATGGTACCTCCAGGAAGCCTGCAAACCATACCCATAGAGATTGTTGGGTCTTCAAGCAGTCCGGCCGACTTACCGCCGAACACAAGGGGCTCGACACACCAAGCTAAAGTGACGAACCCCAAAAGCAGCACTCCGGAAAACAGAAGACTTTCCCACTAGAAGTCAAAACAGTGAACTTACTTCATGTGATAACACACAGCACGGCACCTGCCATACTAGGACACCGTCCGCAGACAGGGGATATAACCCACCAAAATTTTCTATAGCAGCACTTCCTTCAAAGGAGTGACGCCAGGCCTTTAAGCCAATTATACATGCTCTGTACCACTAGAGGTTGTGTTCGGTTCATCCGACATCCTCCGTCGCGAAAAGCTCACTCTCCATCACCCCATTTAGCAGTAGCCCTTAAGCACTACTGGGGCGCGAAGCTTTCGCCTGCTTTAATGCAATACCAAATTACGCGTCTCTTACGCTTAAAAATGCCCGGTCCACGTGGCATAATCTCAAAACTCCGAGTGTCCTTCGACCATGGAGAATGTGCGACTGCCTCGATAGCCACACACTAATTACACCTTGCAGGTCAAAGCCCCTAAAAACAGGTCATTTAGACCTCGGACATGGTTAGACGAGTCCGGCGTAACTTAACAAGGGGCTTCCCAGCCGCATACCCCCTTTTATAAGGGGCCGCGCGTATAAATGATGAGAGCCAATAAAGCTCAACTTTCTTCATCTTCAAAATTATACTTTATTTTAATACAACTTTTGCACGATATTTCTTAGAAACTAAGTCCTTCTCTTTTACAGATGAAGCATGTGCTACACCCGTCCAGGATACAGCACAACGGACACACAGGCGCAGACGTGAAGCAGGGAGCCGTTGCAAGGATTCTTTTCAGATTAAGACCCTGCATAAACCTTTCTTACTGTCTCTTGTTGATACACATCCCCCGGTTTCCTACCATAGCCGAGGAGGAGGCTGGCATTTTGGCATCGGCCGCGTCAGAAGTTCCCGCCTGTACCTGGACATTAGGGGCTGAGGGCATTGTTCTGCCCGGTATCATAAAGACCAAACACCTCAGGGAGTGTTCAGCGTCTCGAGTTAGGCCTTATATGCATCAGCTCCGAATCATGTCTTTGGTCAAATGTTGGGTTTGCCCGGCTCCTGTGTTTTGCTGCCTTACATTCCGTATCATCTGCTAACGCGGCACCAGGAGAACTACTGCGATTGTGCCCCAGTTCAGCCGGGCGAGCACCTCAGTAGAGAAAGCCAAAAATTGACTGTCATGATATAGCGAGAGACTGGTCAACCACTCGATCGACCATTGGAATGTTTAGAATTCCTCCGCTTTGACGAAGGACCGCTTCTCGGTCAGGCACATACGCGCCCCGAGTTCAGAGAAGAGCGGTGCCACCAGGGGCTATATAGTAGCCCCACATTTGAGCTCCTATGGCTAAGTGAAAGTGATAAAGCATTATAGTCTGGTTGCCTAGTTTGCTACGCTATCACCTCCTTAAAAGGACCAAGACGTTGGATTAAGTGTGAAAAAGCGCTTTTCTTTTTGCAAACACCCCCGCACCATGTGCGTGGGGGCTGAAGCCAAAGACGGCCATCTTTCAGATTATACATACATATACGGCCGCACAGGAGATAGTTCAATACTTGAACGCACAAGTATAAAAAGCTATTGCATTATAAACATGATCTCGGAAATCATAAATGTCATTCAAACATAACATCTTTTGAGCACTACGACTCTATTAAACGAGCGCCCTGCAGGACTTCCTCAAAATAGTGCTCGGTGGGGAATCGGCTTTTGTCCGAACCACGGGATGCAACAGCGGTGGCACTCCATCTTCTCCTAGTATGTCTTACCACGGGCGAGAGCCACCCGTGCACCTTCTATGCACGCCGACCGCTTCATCGCCCGAATACGCGGCACCGCCCCAAGGAATTGCTGCAACAAGCCAAAATAACTCTTCGGCTTGGGCCTTTCCGGCCACAGATGAGTGACCTCATCCGTCATGGCAAGTCCGGACAATCTATTCAGCTCAGCCCACTCAACCAGCCGATCACTCAACGGAAGTGGACGCTCCGGACTATGGAATTGAGACCAGAAAACCTATTCCATTTCGTGATCCTTCTGGCTTCGGAAGTGCACGACTGCGTCTCCCTCACTCGCTGCCAAGTCCAGATAAGGATCCTACGGAGCATAAAGGGATTTCCAGCCACAATGTCTCCAACCTGACGCAGTTCCTCCTTCATAGCCCGCATCGCACTACGGGCATCCTTGCCTTCGGCGTCGGCCTTCTTCAGGTCCTCTTGCTCCGCTCGGCGTTCTCTTTCAAGAACCTCCTGGCGGTCGGTAGCAACTTTTAATTTCGCGGCCATTCCGGCCATCTCCTCCCTGCTTCGGCAATGAGCAGCCTTCTCGGCTTCTAGCTCTTCCGGTGCCTTCGGGGCAGCCGCCTCGCTTTTTCTGGCTTGCTCCTTGGCCCGAGCAAGTTCTGCTCGAAGGTTTTCCACAGCAGCAGCACCATCTGCATCAAGCATACAAATTGTAAGGAATGGGCGTCAGCTCCCTTACTAGGCGACCGCGGAGCAACCACGTACCTTGTGACTCATCAAGTCATTTATTAACCAGCGAGATGTCCGCATCCACAACGTCGAGTTGCCTCTTTAGCTCGGCAAATCCATCAGTCCGGCTGGCCACCGAACGTTCCGCCACCTGCATAGGAAAGGCGACGATCTATAACTGAGATTATGATCCTCGACATGTTGTCGCTTTCGACAGCATACCAAGTTTCAGGGGCTACTATCTATACAGGGCGCACTCTATGTGCAAAACTGTCAAAAGGTATGTCATTTTTTGTGTACCTCAAACCCCGTCAGCAAACTTCTGATGGCCTCACACAACCCGCTTTCGGCGGACGAGATCCTCTCAATCACCCTACTCATTAACGTGCGGTGATCTTCTGAGATAGACGCCCTCTTGAGCAAATCCTGCAGCTCCACCGGCCGTACTCCAACGGGTGCCGAACTCTCCGGCCCCGCCGGACTCGGGGAGACCCTCCGTGACGAAACCTTAGGGTCGCCCGCCCCGCATGACGGGGCGGTAGATGAAGGCGTTTCGCTCTCCATCATCTCCGGACGAAGGTCTCCCGAAGATGAGCTGTACTGAGATGGGCTGAGATCCGAACTACAAGGTGAAAACTTCGGTTACCCTTAGAAATTAAGCAGGGGTGTCCACTATTACAAAATCCCCCCTTTTTACTTACGGCTCGCTAGAGGGCTGATTCCTCCGAGGAGACAGTACGGCCGGGGCTCTTCCCGGCGCAGGACCTTCCGGTACAGATTTCTTTCCCCGCTTTAAGGCCTTGGCCTCCGGGTCTTCGGAAGCGGTCCTCTTCTCCACCTAGAGGGAAGGACTCTCGATTCCTCCCTTACTGAAAGCCTCCATGGCAGAGGTGGTAGTTTCCCTGTGCCCCCCTTCGCCCTCCTCCGAAGGTGCAACCTCCAACATTTTGATTAACACAGGATCCTGCGTAGTCTCAGGGAGGGGGGCCGGACACCGTATCAGTTTTGCTTGCGCTATCCACTCCTGTCCAGGGATAGCTGGTTAAAAGGCAAACACACGATAAATAAATGGATGGTGTGTCCAGACATGGGGCTAATTACTTGAGTATCCGGGCGATTGCAGCTTAGGCCAGCGTCCTCGGTCAATTCCGGACGCATCTCTTGCGATTTGAAGAACAGTTTGTACATCTCCGCGGGTGTCAAACCCATGAAGTGTTGAAGAGCTCGTGGCCCCTCCAGATTAAATTCCCACAGGACGAGGGGGCGACGTTTGCAGGGCAGTAGGCGCCGGATCAACATAACCTGTACCACTGCGTCCAGATTGATCTCCCTTTCTTGGAGGCCTCGAATCCGGTCCTGCAACAGGGGTACATCTTTGGACGGCCCCGAGTCACGCCCCTTGTTGACCCATTACGTCAGCTATTGTGGAGGGCCCGAGCGAAAGACAGGCGGCGGCCTCTGCCTGCTGCCCCTGGGAGCGGTGATATAGAACCACTCCTGTTGCCACAAGCCGAGCTCCTCCTGAAAAGAGCCCTCGGGCCATGGAGCTTCGGCCCTCTTGCTTATAACCGCCCCGCCGCACTCTGCCTGATGCCCCTCGATCATCTTCGGCTCCACGTTGAAGGTTTTGAGCCACAAGCCGAAGTGAGGGGTAGTGCGGAAGAAGTCCTCGCAGACGACAATGAATGATGAGATGTGGAGGATGGTCTCCAGAGCCAAGTCGTGGAATTCCAGCCCATAGTAAAACATGATCCCCCTCACGAAGGGATCCGTCGGGACGCCTAAACCCCGATGGAGGTGAGACATGAACACAACGCTCTCGCCAGGCTCGGGAGTAGGGATAACTTGCCCTCGGGCAGGCAGCCTATATGAAATCTCGTTGGTTAAGTACCTGGCGTCTCTCAGCTTTGTCGAAGATCGAAAGGAGGGCATCCACCGGCCTCGTAGGTCAGGGCCGGACTTTGTCGAAGATCGAAAGTACCCGAATCTGGAGCCCTGGGTGTTGGAACTCGGGGCGAGGGGCGGATTCGATAGAGGATTGAATAAAAAGAACGGGCCTTGGTCTCATTATAAAGAGGAAGAATACCAAGAGTCATCCCCGTGACCGTTTAGAACCCGCCTTCGATGGAGGGGGCGTGGCAACAGGCGCGGTTGGGTTACCCACGTACGCATTGATGGGAATCCCGGAATAAGGGGAACATGATCTCTGCTTCGACAAGACGTGCCAAGGAAACCGCTTCGCTAAACGCGCTGAGGTGGAACAATGAAAACAATTTGAGTAAAGGCTTGGTAGTGGTGTGACGTCACGCCACAAAAAACGTCAGCAGATTGAACTTGTGTAATATTATTCTCTCGACGGTGGTACATGGAATTTAGTTTTGAAGAGCCGGACACTATCCTGGTGTTCACAATCTTCTATAAATTATTCGGAGGAAGAACCCGCCTTGCAATGCCGAAGAACACATGCGCGCCGGACTCGTCGTCATTGAAGCCTGGTTCAGGGGCTACTGAGGGAGTTTCGGACTAGGGGGTGTCCGGATAGCCGAACTATCATGATCGGCCGGACTCCAAGACTATGAAGATACAAGATTGAAGACTTCGTCCACTGTCCGGATGGGACTTTCCTTGGCGTGGAAGGCAAGCTTGGTGATACGGATATGAACATCTCCTACCATTGTAACCGACTCTGTGTAACCCTAGCCCTCTCCGGTGTCTATATAAACCGGATGGCTTTAGTCCATAGGACGAACAATAATCATACCATAGGCTAGCTTCTAGGGTTTAGCCTCCTTGATCCTGTGGTAGATCCACTCTTGTAACACACATCATCAATATTAATCAAGCAGGACGTAGAGTTTTACCTCCATCAAGAGAGCCCGAACCTGGGTAAAACATTGTGTCCCTTGTCTCCTGTTACCATCTGCCTAGACGCACAGTTCGGGACCACCTACCCGAGATCCGCCGGTTTTGACACCGACAGCCCCCCTTCTTATTCTTCTTCCTTGACCTTCTCCCTAGATGGAAGAAGGGTTTCCCCACTGGTCCTTGGCTCCCATGGCGCGGGAGGGGCGAGAGCCCCTCCGAGATTGGATCTATCTCTCTGTTTCTACCTTCTGGAATTCTGCCCTGGCACAGTTTCCTTTATATCTGGAGATCTATAACTCCGATTGGATTGAAACCTTCGCCCATCGTTTTCCAAAAATTAGCTTTCTTGCGGCCAAAGATGGGCATCAACGGCCTTACGGGTGGCCCACGAGAGTCCAGGGCGCGCCTAGGGGGGGGGCCGCACCCCCCTGTCTCGTGGCCACCCCAGACACCGTTTCGCATTGATTCTTCCTCCCAAAAATCACAAATGTTCCAAAATAATTCTCCGTCCGTTTTTATCCCGTTTGGACTCCGTTTGATATTGGGTTTCTGCGAAACAAAAAACATGCAACAGACAGGAACTGGCACTGGGCACTGGATCAATATGTTAGTCCCAAAAAATAGTATTAAAAGTTGCCAAAAGTATATGAAAGTTGAATAATATTGTCATGGAACAATCAAAAATTATAGATACGACGGAGACGTATCTGTAGTCAGCGGCGGCTGCGTCGCCGCAGAAGCTGCAGAGGAGCATGGTGCGCGGCAGTGGGACGCGGGAGCTTCGAGAGGTGGGAGGGAGAGGGGAGGGGGAGCT
Organism: Triticum aestivum; assembly: GCF_018294505.1. Classification (NCBI taxonomy): domain Eukaryota; kingdom Viridiplantae; phylum Streptophyta; class Magnoliopsida; order Poales; family Poaceae; genus Triticum; species Triticum aestivum. The sequence goes on from NC_057801.1 coordinate 99,918,322, forward strand.
CGATCTGAGGGAGGGAGACGGCAGTGGGAGGGATCGAGGGGAGCGTCGTCGATGCCGGTGGCGAGGAGATGGGGGGAGGAGGGGTGCGATGGGAGGAGGGGATCGATGGGATCTGGGTAGGGTTTGGGTAGGTGGATGCGGGTGGGGTTTTCTTTTTCATTTTCTTTATTTTCTAACATAAATGGATGGATGGATGTGGTATGGAGAGATGGATGGATGGATGGGCGCCATGTCATCGATCCGTGTGACAACGAATTCCACCAATGGGAATAGAGCACATATGATTGTGTTTTTTTCTTTTGTTTTTATTCTACTTTTTCACATGAAAAAAAAATATTGATCTCATATTGTGCACAAGAGTGCATGTTCAAATGCCAAACAATGTTGCCTAAGAAAGTTTTCATTTTCTTTAGATGAAAACTCAATTTTCCATTTTTCGAGTGCCCAAAATGGGATTAATTGTGAACGGCCTACCAAATATTTGTTGCAAAATCAGACCAAGTCAATTTTATAAAATGCTAGGCCATATTTAATGCACAATTGACCAAATGGTTGGGTTTCAAAAGCTTTTATCCACCTCTGGTGAAAAAGACAAATTACCGCCGATTCAGTAGGAAGCGGGTCCAATTTGAACTATGGCTGCCACATAGTTTCCTCTTTATTTTTTCCAAAAATCATTTCTAGGTACATAAGTATCTATTTAATCAGAGAAACATCAAAAGTTTTCCAAGATTCAACCAGTAGCTAGGAACGGTCAAGCCCGTCGTTTTGACAGCATTTTGAAACGGCCATAAAAAATTCAAAAAAATCAAAAAATTGGAAAACCTTCGCATTGTCTCATTATATGTGACCAAGTTTCCAGGAAAAATAATAAACTTGTAATACACCAATTATTTTAAAAAGGTGTACTCCGAAATGAGCTGTCATGCGTGAAGATTCAGGGCTTTCAAGCCAAATGATAAATCTTATGGCCACATTCATGGCATAGTTTGTTCAAATGATATCATATTGTGCACAAGGGTGCATCTTGGAATTCCAAACAATGTTGCCTAAGGGAGTTTTCATTTTCTGTACACGGAAAATTCATTTTTCATTTTTTGAGTGCCTGAAATGAGTTTTTTTTGTGAAGGACCTACCAAATAATTGTTGCAAAATCGAAGCGGGTCAAATTTGAACTGTGGCTGCATCATAGTTTCCTATTTATTTTTTCCAAAAATCATTTCTAGGTACATAAGTATCTATTTAATCAGATAAACAACCATAGTTATCCAAGATTCAACCACTAGCTAGGAACGGTCAAGCCTGCCGTTTTGACCGCATTTTGAAACGGGCATAAAAAATTCAAAAAAAACAAAAAATTGGAAAACCTTCACATTGTGTCATTATATGTGACCAAGTTTTCAGGAAAAATAATAAACTTGTAATACAACAATTATTTTAAAAAAGGGTTCTGAGAAATGAGCTGTCATGCGTGAAGATTCAGGGCTTTCAAGCCAAATGATCAATCTTATGGCCACATTCATGGCATAGTTTGTTCAAATGATATCATATTGTGCACAAGGGTGCATCTTGGAATTCCAAACAATGTTGCCTAAGGGAGTTTTCATTTTCTGTGCATGAAAAATTCATTTTCCATCTTTCGAGTGCCTGAAATGAGTTTTTTTTTTTGTGAAGGACCTACCAAATAATTGTTGCAAAATTGGGCCAAATCAATTTTCTCAAATACTAGGCCATATTTAATGCACAATTAACCAAATGGTTGGGTGTTAAAAGTTTTGATCCACCTCTGGTGAAAAAGACAAATTCCCGCTGATTCTGCACGAAGCGGGTCAAATTTCAACTGTGGCTGCATCATAGTTTCCTATTTATGTTTTCCAAAAATCATTTCTAGGCACATAAGTATCTATTTAATCAGAGAAACAACCATAGTTATCCAAGATTCAACCACTAGCTAGGAACGGTCAAGCCCGCCGTTTTGACCGCATTTTGAAACGGGCATGACAAATTCACAAAAAAACAAAAAATTGGAAAACCTTCGCATTGTGTCATTATATGTGACCAAGTTTTCAGGAAAAATAATAAACTTGTAATACAACAATTATTTTAAAAAGTGTTCTCAGAAATGAGTTGTCATGCATGAAGATTCAGGGCTTTCAAGCCAAATGATCAATCTTATGGCCACATTCATGGCATAGTTTGTTCAAATGATCTCATATTGTGCACAAGGGTGCATCTTGGAATTCCAAACGATGTTTTCTAAGGGAGTTTTCATTTTCTGCACACGGAAAATTCATTTTCCATTTTTAGAGTGCCCGAAATGAGTTTTTTTTGTGAAGGACCTACCAACTAATTGTTGCAAAATTGGACCAAATCAATTTTCTAAAATACTAGCCCATATTTAATGCACAATTAACCAAATGGTTGGGTGTCAAAAGTTTTGATCCACCTCTGGTGAAACAGATAAATTCCCACGGATTCAGTAGGAAGCAGGTCAAATTTGAACTGCAGCTGCCTCATAGTTTGATCTTTATTTTTCCGAAAGTCATTTATAGGTACATAAGTATCTATACAATCAGAGAAACATCAAAAGTTTTTCAAGATTCATCCACTAGCTAGGAACTGTCAAGCCCGCCGTCTTGACCACATTTTGAAACGGGCATACAAAATTCAAAAAAAATTCAAAAAATTGGAAAACCTTCGCATTGTGTCATTATATGTGACCAAGTTTCCAGGAAAAATAATAAACTTGTAATACTGAAATTATTTTTAAAAAGTGTTCTAAAATATGCGCTATCATGCGTGAAGTTTCATGGCTTTCAAGCCAAATGATCAATCCTATGGCCACATTCATGGCATAGTTTGTTTGAATGATCTCATATTGTTCACAAGGGTGCATCTTGGAATTCCAAACAATGTTGCCTAAGTGGGTTTTCATTTTCTGTGCACGGAAAATTCATTTTCCGTTTTTTGAGTGCCTGAAATGAGTTTTCTTTGTGAAGGACCTACCAAATATTTCTTGCAAAATTGGACCAAATCAATTTTCTAAAATACTAGGCCATATTTCATGCACAATTGACAAAATGGTTGGGTGTCAAAAGTTTTGATCCCCCTCTGGTGAAAAAGACAAATTCCCGCCGATTCAGTTGGAAGCGGGTCAAATTTGAACTGCACCTGCCTCATAGTTTGCTATTTATTTTTTCCAAAATTCATTTCTAGTTACATAAGTACCTATTTAATCATAAATACATGGTTTGGTGGCGATACGTTGAGGTTTGGACGGTGGCCGAGGGCCCCAACTCTAAAGCGCGTAAACTCGCATGCCCACCGCGTGGTCACCGCGTGACCGTGGTGTTGCCATGTGTTCTGGGCATCCTAGGCATGTCTAGTGGGTTGGGCACTCCCCAGGTAGGTGCCAGGAAGAAAATCACAACATAAGATTCTGACGAGGAGACCGATCGATGCTCAAACATGAATAAGCAGCCAAGTGTTTGATTAGCGGTACGGTAAATGCACATGGCTAATGGGCGTGAGTTTTGGTTGAGGATGATCAGTTACTAAGAAGACCGTCTTCACAAATTTTCAGCTCAAAAGGAGGAGCCTACATGGTACTTGCTTTGCAAACTACCACATTGGACATATGTACGAATGTTGAAGCTGGGCTCAAAATAATGAATGGATTGAGCTGGCATTTGGTGGAGGATGGTTATTTGGGCATAGGAAAGCACTGTAGAAAATGGATACCATTTGGAGATGCCAAAGTGGTACTTCCTTCACAAAGTGTTTTTTCAAACAGAATAGGAAAATTAATATTTTTGAATTATTTTTGAACTAGGCAAGGAAGGTTTTTTACATATTTGATGAAGATATGACCCAAAGAATTTATGAGATTTTTTGGGAATTTTGGGAATGACAGAAATATAGGTTGCTTCACAACCTAGGGCAAAAACTGCCACATGGACATAACACATAGGCAAAACTGATGAGGTGGCGCCTAGTCATAGCAACCCTCCACAATTTACAAGGTTATGACCATCTATATTGGTCATGATCAGCTAGAAATAAGGTAGCGGACCAGTGCTACCTGCTTTATGACCATTTCATGTAAGGAAATTACGACCTTTCTGACCAAAATGGTCGTTATAGTTTAGGGTTTGGAGCCCCCCGAATAGCTTTTGACCAATTGGTCTGAAATGGTCATAGATCTATGACCAATTCTTCCAGGGTCACTGACAGAAGGTCACTAGTTGACATATTTCTTGTAGTGGCGGCCCAAATTTCACCGCTTGATTGGGACTTTGACGGAGGCCGAATTGCTAGCTGAGCTCTGGACAAGTTGGACGGGTCCTGTTGCAGAGTAGTTCAGACTCGCTTGACGGTGTCTGGGGGCTTTACTTCCGAACTGAGGTTCTTCCTAAGAAGGCTACTCTGTACTTCTGCTGCAAGGGCCGCGGTGTGCTCCTCGGTACGGAGGGAGCGCTCCGTATTTCTATTGACTGTTATAACACCGTGAGGTCCGGGCATCTTGAGTTGAGGTAGGCATAGTGCGTTACCGCATTGAATCGAGCAAATGCGGTTCGTCCGAGCAGTGCATGATAGCCACCGCGGAAGGGGACAATATTGAAGATTAACTCCTCGCTTCGGAAATTATCTGGGGATCCGAAGACCACTTCAAGTGTGATTGAGCCCATACAATAGGCCTCTACACCTGGTATGACACATTTAAAGGTGGTATTTGTGGGCTTGATCCTTGAGGGATCGATACCCATTTTACGCGCTGCATCCTGATAGAACAGGTTCACGCTGCTGCCACCATCCATGAGGACTCGTGTGAGATGGAATCCGTCAATAATTGGGTCAAGGACCAGTGCGGCTGAACCGTCATGATGGATACTAGTCGTATGGTCCCTGCGGTCCAAGATGATCGGACAGGAGGACCATTGGTTAAATTTTGGGGTGACTGGCTCCATTGTGTAGACATCCTTGAGTGCACGCTTGCGCTCCTTCTTAGGGATATGGGTGGCATATATCATGTTCACCGTTTTAACTTGGAGGGGGGGGGGCATTTCTTCTGTCGCCCTGTGTTCGGTGGTCGGGAATCCTCGTCATCGTCCTTGCTTTGCGACCCTTTCTCCTTATTCTCGGCATTTAACTTGCCGGCCTCTTTGAAAACCCAACATTCCCTATTGGTATGATTGGCTGGTTTATCCGGAGTGCCATGGATTTGGCATGGTCGATCTAGTATGCGGTCCAGACTGGATGGGCCCGGATTGCCCCTTTTAAATGGCTTCTTCCGCTGACCGAACATAGAGCCGCTGAATCCGGCTTTGACCGCCGTGTATTTGGTACTATCACTGTTGTTCCAACGCTTATGTCTATTGTGTTGGTGCTTGCCATTGCTGTTTCTGGCTTCAGAAGTGCCAGGTTCGCTTGTGTTGTTGTTGCTACGGGCTAGCCAGGTGTCTTCGCCCACACAGAAGTGGGTCATGAGTGTCGTAAGGGCTGCCATGGACTTCGGTTCTTCCTGGCCAAGGTGTCTGGCCAACCATTCATCGCGGATGCTGTGCTTAAAGGCCGCTAGGGCTTCGGTGTCCGGACAATCGACGATCTGGTTCTTTTAGTTAGGAACCGAGTCCAGAATTTCCTGGGTGACTCTTCGGGCTGTTGGATTATATGACTTAAGTCATCGGCATCCGGAGGTCGGACATATGTGCCTTGGAAGTTGTCGAGGAAGGCGCCCTCCAAATCCTCCCAGCTGCCAATGGAGTTTTCGGGCAGACTGTTTAACCAGTATCTAGCTGGTCCCTTGAGTTTGAGCGGGAGGTATTTGATGGCGTGAAGATCATCACCGCGGGCCATATGAATGTGGAGAAGAAAATCCTCAATCCTCACCACGGGGTGTGTTGTGCCATCATATGATTCAATGTCGTGATGTAGTTCGGATGGAGCTTGAGGGAGTCACGGACTAGGGGGTGTCCGGATAGCCGAACTATCATCTTTGGCCGGACTCCTGGACTATGAAGATACAAGATTGAAGACTTCGTCCCGTGCCGGATGGGACTTTCCTTGGCATGGAAGGCAAGCTTGGCGATAAGGATATGTTGATCTCCTACCATTGTAACCGACTCTGTGTAACCCTAACCCTCTTCGGTGCGTATATAAACTAGAGGGTTTTAGTCCGTAGGACAAACAACAATCATACCATAAGCTACCTTCTAGGGTTTAGCCTCTCTGATCTTGTGGTAGATCTACTCTTGTACTACCCATATCATAAATATCAATCAAGCAGGAGTAGGGTTTTACCTCCATCGAGAGGGCTCGAACCTGGGTAAAAACATCGTGTCCCTTGTCTCCTGTTACCATCCGCCTAGATGCACACTTCGGGACCCCATACCCGAGATCCGCCGGTTTTGACACCGACATTGGTGCTTTCATTGAGAGTTCCTCTGTGTCGTCATCTTTAGGCCCGATGGCTCCTCCGATCATCAACAATGATGCGGTCCAGGGCGAGACTTTTCTCCCTGGACAGATCTTCGTATTCGGCGGCTTTGCACTATGGGCCAATTCGCTTGGCCATCTGGAGCAGATTGAAAGCTACGTCCCTGGCCATCAGGTCGGATTTGGAAGTTTGAACTATACGGCTGACGTCCGCAGAGACTTGATCTTCGATGGGTTCGAGCCGCAGCCAAGCGCGCCGCACTATCACGATGGGCATGATCTTGCTCTGCTGCCGGACAGTGCCCTGGAGGCCGCACAAGTGTCTGCTCTGACCCTTTGCTCGGAGCCGACTGCGCCGATCGAGTATGGGTGGATGTACACTGCCTCGGGGGCTGCTATCTCTATGGCGATTGAGCCGAACACCAACCATGTCCTTTATGAAGCTCGTGACTCCAAGGTGCCGGACTCCTCTCCGGACTCCGAACCTTCCGCGCCCCTGCCAATCGAATCCGATTGGGCGCCGATCATGGAGTTCACTGCTGTGGACATCTTTCAGCACTCGCCCTTTGGCGACATCCTGAATTCGCTAAAGTTTCTCTCTTATCAGGAGAGCCCTGGCCGGATTATGGTTAGGAAGGTTGGGATGCGGACGACGAAGAAATTCAAAGCCCACCCACCACCCACTTCGTAGCCACTGTCGATGACTTAACCGACATGCTCGACTTCGACTCCGAAGACTTCAACGGTATGGATGACGCTGCAGGAGACGACCAAGAACCAGCGCCTATAGGGCACTGGAAGGCCACCTCGTCATACGACATATACATGGTGGACATCCCAAATGATGGGAATGGCGATGGAACAACGGAGGATGACCCCTCCAAGAAACAGCCTAAGCGCCGGCGTCAGCGGCGCCACTCTAAATCCCGCCACAGCAAAAATGGAGATTCCGGCATAGGAGACAATAACACCCCGGACAGTGCCGAAGACAACCCCCTCCAGCAGGATTCAGCGCAGGAGGATGGAGAAGCAAGCCCTCATGAGAGAGTGGTGGACAGAGAGGTAGAGGACGATAATTACATGCCTCCCTCCGAAGACGAGGCAAGCCTCGACGACGATGAATTTGTTGTGCCTGAGGATCCCGTCGAACAAGAGCGTTTCAAACGCAGGCTTATGGCCACGGCAAGCAGCCTCAAGAAAAAGCAGCAACAGCTTAGAGCTGACCAAGACCTGCTAGCCGACAGATGGACTGAAGTCCTCGTGGCCGAAGAGTATGAACTTGAACGCCCCTCCAAGAACTACCCAAAACGCAGGCTGCTACCCTGATTAGAGGAGGAAGCACCTAAACCTACATCACCAGCGCATGATACAGCCGACCGGCCACCTCGTGGCTGCGACAGAGAGTCTTCTCGGCACTCCACTCAAGCTGCACCCCGGTGCTGCTCAAAAAATACCAAGGCGCGGGGAAATGTGCCAGAGTTGCGGGATATATTGGAGGACAAGGCAAGACAAACAAGGTCAATCTACGGATCGTGTGGGCGCCCCACGATGCGTGATGATAATGGTCACGCCGGATATGGCAATTCCGGCCGGGCCGAACATAGTAGACAAACCTCGTTTGAGCTACGTCGTGATATAGCCCAATACAGGGGCGCCGTACACCCACTATCTTCACAGACAAAGTGATGGATCATCAAATCCCTGAGGGTTTCAAACCCTTAACATTGAATCATACGATGGCACAATACATCATGCGGTTTGGATCGAGGACTATCTCCTACATATCCACATGGCCTGCGGTGACGATCTACACGCCATCAAATACCTCCCACTCAAGATTAAAGGACCAGCTCGGCATTGGCTTAACAGCTTGCCAGTAGAGTCAATTGGTTGTTTTGGAAGACCTGGAAGCCGCATTCCTCGACAACTTCCAGGGCACCTACGTGCGACCACCATACGCCGATGACCTAAGCCACATAATTCAGCAGCCAGAAGAATCGGCCAGACAATTCTGGACACGGTTCCTAACCAAGAAAAATCAAATCGTCGACTGTCCGGATGCAGAGGCCCTTGCAGCCTTCAAACATAACATCCACGACGAGTGGCTTTCCCGGCACCTATGACAGGAAAAGCCGAAAACCATGGCAGCCCTCAAAACACTCATGACCCGCTTCTGCGCGGGAGAGGATAGCTGGCTAGCTCGTAGTAACAATATGACCAAGAGCCCTGGTAATTCGGATACCAAGGACAGCAACGGCAGGTCACGTAGCAACACAAGCGCCGCATGAATGGCGATAATGCTGAAGATACGACAGGTTTAGGAACATAAGGGATTCATAGGCTCTAAACCCGGTTAGCGGAAAAAGCCGTTCAAAAGAAATACTCCGGGCCCGTCCAATTTGGACCGAGTACTCGATCGCTCGTGCCAGATACATGGCACCCCCAAAAAGCCAACCAATCACACCAACATGGATTGTTGGGTGTTCAAGCAGGCAGGCAAGCTAACTGCCGAAAACAATGACAAGGGGCTGTATAGAGATGACGAGGAGGAGCCCCGGCCACCGAACAATAGAGGACATAAGGGATTTCCCCCACAAGTGCGGGCGGTGAACATGATATACGCAACCCACATACCCAAAAGGGAGCGGAAGCGTGCACTAAGGGACGTATATGCGATGGAGCCAGTCGCCCCGAAGTTCAACCCGTGGTCCTCTTGCCCGATCACTTTTGATCGAAGGGACCACCCCACTAGCATCTGCCATGGCGGATTCGCTGCATTGCTTCTAGACCCAATTGTTGACGGATTTCATCTCACTAGAGTCCTGATGGACGGCGGTAGCAGCCTGAACCTGCTTTATCGGGATACAGTGCAAAAGATGGGCATAGACCCCTCAAGGATTAAACCCACAAAGACGACCTTCAAAGGTGTCTTACCAGGTGTAGAGGCCAACTGTACAGGCTCAGTTACACTTGAAGTGGTCTTCGGATCCCCGGATAACTTCCGAAGCGAGGAGTTAATCTTCGACATAGTCCCGTTCCGCAACGGATATCACGCACTGCTCGGACGAACCGCATTTGCATAGTTCGATGCGGTGCTGCACTACGCATACCTCAAGCTCAAGATGCCAGGCCTCGAGGAGTCATTACAGTCAATGGAAACACCGAACGCTCTCTCCGAACGGAGGAGCATACGGCGGCCCTCGCGGCAGAAGTACAAAGAAGCCTCTTAAGGCAATTCTCGAGTCCGGCTATTAAACGGCCGGACACCGTCAAGCGCGCCCGGAGTAACCTACAACAAGACCGCCTGACACGTTCCGAGCATGCGTAGCAATGCGGCCCCAACCCCAGCCCTCGCGAAATTGCGAAACTAGTGGCCCAGAATGCGGCTCAACCGCACCAGGGGCTCCCAATTGTGTCATTCTTCTTCTTTTTTTACTTTCAGGACTCCTTTCTCGAGAAGCCCTATCCGGCAGTAGAACCACCGAACACACGATGCAAGAGCCAGGGAAGCAGAAAGCTACGTCGAGTGTACAGGTGGTCTCTATAACGAGCAATATACTTGTTTTACATATAATCCCGCAGCTCGCTTCTGGAGGGGGACATGTCATATAGTCCCGTCCCTTGCTTATCGCACTATTTGTATTGTTCAGCTTTTACCGCAGCTTTCTTGAATAAAAAATGCATATTTTGCCTATTATGGCATTCCTTTTTTTATTTATATATGTTCACTTATGACATGTTGCATCCGTACGCTTTGGTATGTCCAAATACACCAGGGGCTTAAGTACCCCAAAATATGGCGTGATAAGTCCAAACATTTTCACAAGTGCGGCACCTCGGACTTATAGCATTATATGCATCGGCTTCGAATCATGTCTTGGGTCAATAGTTGGGTTTGCCCAGCTCCCATGTTTTGGTACCTTACGTTCCATTATATCGGCTAAGGTAGCACTGGGAGAACCACTGCGATTGTGCTCCAGTTGAGCTGGGTTGAGCACCTCAGTGGAGAAAGCTAAAATTGACTGTCATGATAGGGCGAGAGCCGGTCACTGTTCGAGAGGTTTTTGAGTCCCTAAAGACTTATGCCGCTTAGAGCGAAGAGTCGTCTTTGTCCGGCCCAGGTGTGGATAGCGCCCCGACCTCGGTCTTCCGAATACTAGGGGCTTCGCCAAAATTTAAAATTATAGAATTCTATGGCTAAGTGAGAATGTTCAAGCATTATAGTCTGGTTGCCTTGTTCATTGCATTGAGCGCCTCCCTCGAAGGACCCAAGAATGGGAAAAAGACCGCTCAAGTTTATCCCGAACACCCCAGCACTCGTGGCATGGGGGCAGAAGTCGACGACTCGCCATCTCTCAAATTTAATAAACGGCCACACAGAAGGTAATATTTTAAATTCACAAGCGTTGCTTAGCGCATATGAACAAGTTTTCAAGCGTACATGATAACAAATGCGAGTTTACTCAAAAATTACATCTTTGGAGCATTCACCCACTATAAGGCGGGCACCCTTCAGGACGCCCGTATAATACATCTCGGGCTTGCGATACTCCCTGCCCGGCAGTGGAGCGTCCGTCACAAGCTTCTCAGTGTCCATCTTGCCCCAGTGCACTTTAGCACGGGCAAGGGCCCTACGGGCACCTTCGATACAGATGGAGTGCTTGACGACTTTAATCCACAGACAAGCGTCCACCAGCCGCCTCACCAGCCCGAAGTAGCTCCCAGGCATGGCCTCCTTCGGCCACAGCCGAACTATGAGGCCCTTCATGGCCTATTCGGCCACCTTATGGAGATCGACCAGCTGCTTCAGCTGGTCGCTCAAGGGCACCGGGTGTCCGACCTCAGCATACCGAGACCAAACACCTTCTCCGTCAAGCTCCCCTGCTCGGCCCGGTAGAATGTGGCAGCGTCGGACACACTGCGGGGCAGATCTGCGAATGCTCCAGGAGAGCTCCGGATTCGGGTAAGTAACAAGTAATTCACTTCCACGTGCTTGCTTTGCATGAAGAATGCCTTACCCGCCGCTATCTTCTTTATTGCCTCAATTTCTTGGAGGGCTTTTTGGGCTTCGGCCTTAGCGGCTTTGGTGCTCTCAAGAGCCGAGGAGAGCTTGGACTCTCGAGTCATTGAGTCACGCTCCAAACTCTCGTGTTTTTCCACGAGAGCCGGGAGCTCTTGTCGCACCTCCGCCACCCGCGCCTCCTCCTTCTCTCGCTCGGTGTGTTCCGCGGCCGCATTGCTTTCGGCCTTGGACATCGCTTCCTTCAGGGTCGCCACCTCGTTCGTGGCCCCTGCAATTCTCACGTTATTCCTGTTATTTTTTGCAGCCGCATCTTTTACATACTTCCATAAGGTATTACTTACCTTCCTTGTCCTCGAGCTGCTTCTTGGCAAGGCCGAGCTCGTTCTCGGACCGCTTGAGGCTCTACTTCAATATATCGACCTCTGCAGTCAATGCGGCAGAGGTCAGCAGCGCAGCCTGCATTCCCATATTGACATGCTTATGTTAGACTCCTGTATATATCTTTTTCGGTCCTCAGTTCAGCTTTTCTTTCCGAACACCAAACTGAGCATCTGGGGCTACTGTCTATGCAGTAATATTATTACATATCTTAACTACATACCTCAAAGCCTGTTAGAAGGCTGGCACAGGCTTCAGTCAGCCCGCTCTTGGCGGACTGAACTTTCCGGATCACCACACTCATAACAGTGCAGTGCTCCTCGTCAATGGAGGTGCCGTTAAGCGCCTCCAGCAAATTATCTGGTGCTTCCGGTTGGACGGAGGTCACCGGTCTCGCCCTTCTTATGAAGGGGCCGCCCGCCGGACTCCGGAACCACTGAAGGTTCCAGGGCCGGACTTAGAGCCCTTTCGGGTTTGATCCCCCCTGAGCCCATAGTCCGGGAGGTTGCCTTGCGGCACCTCCGAGACCCCCTCCTCCTGGCTGGGCCCCTTTTGGGACCCCACCTCGGCGTCATCCGCAGCGTGAGGAGAGGAGACGGCCGGAATTGAAGTGTTATTCACGTCCGATGAAGCCAGGGAGTCGCTCGTTGAAGTGTCGAGCCCGTCCTTGGGCGGGCTGCAGGGTTATGTTCGGTGTTAGGAGATTCTATGCGGCAAACGAAATGCCATGAGTTATTCTGGTATCCGGACACTTACGAAGTCACCAGGGGCTTAGTCCTCGGCGGCCACTCCTCTTCATCGTCGTTGGCGTTGGTGGAGTAGTCCGGAGGGAGGGTCCTTCCCTTCTTGTACCCTTCGGCCTCCCCCATTGGGGCGGCCTTCCTTTTCTTCTCTCCCCCCGCTGGGGGAGAGGCCTCTTTTTCCTCCTCCTCGTCTTCACGGAGGAGTCCGCCTCGGAGTCGTTGGACGATGAGTCTGACAACACCTGGCGCCGGGAACTCTTTCGAGTTCTCGTGGCCTTCTTCTTGGCCTTCTTCTCCGGCACCATGTGAGGTGCCGGAACTAGCAGCCCAGTCAATCGGGCGTCCGATGGGTCTTCTGGTAGCGGAGCCGGACAGTTAACCTGCCAGGACTTCTTCTGCCAGGCCTGTCAAAGGTGAGGGAGTTTAGATCCGGCATAGAGTCAAACTATGGAAAATAAGTGTCCTGTAAAGGGTATAATAGCTTACCTCGCCGGCTTGATGCTGCGAGCTGAATCCGTGATCTTCGGTCGCGGATGCGGGAGCCTGGGCGCCCTTAAACAACACCTTCCAGGCATCTTCGTACGTAGTGTCGAAGAGCCTGCTCAAGGCTTGGTGCTGTGCCGGATCAAACTCCCACAAGCTGAAGGCCCGTTGTTGGCATGGGAGGATCCGGCGGATGAGCATGACCTGGACTACGTTGACAAGCTTGATCTTGTTCACAAGGTTTTGGACGCAGGTTTGGAGTCCGGTCAGCTCTTCCGAATTACCCCATGTCAGGCCCTTCTCTTTCCAGGAGGTGAGCCGTGTGGGGATGCTAGATCGGAACTCGGGGGCCGCTGCCCATTCAGGGTCACGCGACTTTGTGATGTAGAACCACCCCGATTGCCGCCCTTTGATGGTTTCCACGAAGGAGCCCTCGAGCCATATAACGTTGGGCATCTTGCCCACCATGGCGCCTCCACACTCCGCCTGCTGGCCCCCCAGTACCTTCGGCTTGACATTGAAGGTCTTCAGCCATAAGCCGAAGTGGGGCTTGATGCGGAGGAAGGCCTCGCATACGACGATGAACGCCGATATGTTGAGGACGAAATTCGGGGCCAGATCATGGAAATCCAGGCCGTAGTAGAAAATGAGCCCCCGGACAAATGGGTGAAGTGGAAAACCTAGTCCGCGGAGGAAGTGGGTGAGGAACACCACCCTCTCATGGGGCCCGGGGGTGGGGATGAGCTGCCCCTTGCTGGGTAGCCGGTGCGCGATGTCGCAGGACAAGTATCCGGCCTTCCGCAGCCTCTTGATGTGCCCCTCCATGACGATGAGGCCATCCACTTGCCTCCCCACTACTAGGAAAAGGCATGCTAGTGGCGCATCAGTTTTGCCTTATAATGGCGCACTACTGGTGCGCCACTAACATCACGCCATTAGAATTAAATTCTAATGGCGCACCACTGGTGCGCCATTAGTATTTGGTGTTCTAATGGCGCACCATGTAGTGCGCCATTAGTATAGGCCACGGTGCGCTATTAGTATTTTTGAATTTTGAAGGCGGGAAAATAGTAGTGGCGCACCGTCTAACCCCCACCGTGCGCCATTGCTATTTTTGAATTTTCAATTTGGATCTGGATCGCGATTTTTTTGCCCATTTTTTGCTTGTTTTTTTTGCTCGATTTTTTGCACGATATTATTTCAAATTTTGTTCCCGTTTTTGGATCTTGTACGTTCTTTTGCCGTGTTCTTTTGCCGGAGAGGAGTTTGCCGGAGAGGAGGAGGAGGAGGTGACCGCAGCATCGCCGGAGAGGAGGATGAGGTCGCCGGAGAGGAGTTCACCGGAGCATCGGAGAGGAGGAAGGAGAAACCATGAGGGGATGGGAGGAGAGGAGGGAGGAGGAGCTCACCGGAGAGGAGGGAGGAGGAGCTCACATGAGAGGAGGGAGGAGGAGCTCACCGGCGATGAGGGAGGAGGATCTCACCGGAGAGGAGGGAGGAGAAACCGTGAGGGGAGGGGAGGGGAGGAGAGGAGAGGAGGGAGGAGGAGGTCGCCGGAGAGGAGGAGGAGGTCACCGGAGAGGAGGAGGAGGAGGTCACCGGAGAGGAGAAGGGTAGTATGGTGGAGGAGAGAAGGGAAGATGGAGTGGAGGAGTGGAGGAGAGGTGGAGTGGAGGAGAGGTGGAGTGGAGGAGAAGAATGAAGAGGTAAGGAGGAGAGGACACGCCCAGCCATATATACGGCATACTAATGGCGCACCGCGGGCAGGTGCGCCATTAGTAACTTTATTTTATTTTTTTGATTTATTTTGAATTTTGACGGCGGGAAAATACTAATGGTGCACCATGGGCAGGTGCGCCATCAGTAACTTTTTTTTATTTATTTGACTTATTTTGAATTCTGAAGGCGGGAAGATACTAATGGCGCACCAGATCTTAAAAGGCCCGTAACTTTGAATTTTTTTGAATTTTTTTGCCTCTCCAGATCTTAAAAGGCCCGTAACTTTTTTTCTGTTTAGTTTTTGAGGATTTTGAAAATGTTAAAAGGGGTCCCCCCCCCCTTAAATTTGGATGCAACTTTTCGAGTTGATGATTTTTCATATAAAAAACTTTTTCATTCGAGTTAGTATGCAAAAGTTATGCTCATATTTACAAATTCCAGAGAGATTTTGCAAATAAAGTCGAAATTCACATTTGCAAATTTTCCCAACAACTAGACCACATATCACATGGGAAACTTATTTTCTTTTATTTTTTTGACATTTCCATCATTTTCTTTTATTTTTCTAAAACTGAAAAGGCGATCCACAAGGGGGGGGGGTGCATTCGGGGGAATTTTAGGGCCAAAATACTAATGGCGCACCGTGAAAGTGGTGCGCCATTAGTAGTTGAAATTAGTAATGGCGCACCACTCCCACGGTGCGCCATTAGTAGTTTTGAAAAAATTATAAAAAAAATTTTACTAATGGCGCACCGTGGGATGTGGTGCGCCATTAGTATTTGCACACTAATGGCGCACCAACACATGGTGCGCCATTAGTATTTAGTAATGGCGCACCACATGTACAGTGCGCCATTAGTGTCCATCCCATCTATAGCCCTTTTCCTAGTAGTGCCCGCTCCAGTCATGGCTGGGGAAGGTTGAGGCGAGATGTGCGGACTTGGGCGCTGGAGCTCGGGTGCGCGGAAATGGATAAGCAAAGGAGGAGGAAGGCATAGGTAAAAAGGTGGATCCTTATCCCCTTATATGGACAGACGAAGCTACGTGTCCCCACCAGCCTGGTAAAACTCGCTTATCTCCCAAGTGCCGTAATCAATGGCGCGGTTGGGTTACCCACGCCCGTATTGATGAGAATCCCGGAATAAGGGGACACGATCTCTGCTTTGACAAGACGTGTCAAGGAAACCGCCTCGCTAAACGCGCTGAGGTGGGACAGTGAAAACGATTCGAATAAAGGCTTGGCCATGGTGTGATGTCACGCCACAATATACGTCAGCAGATTGAACTTGTGTAAATATTATTCTCTCTACGGTGGTATGTGGAACTTATTTTGCAGAGCCGAACACTATCCTTGTGTTCAAAATCTTCTATGAAGTATCCGGAGGAGGAACCCGCCTTGCAATGCCGAAGACAATATGCGCGCCGGACTTGTCATCATTGAAGCCTGGTTCAGGGGCTACTGAGGGAGTCCCGGACTAGGGGGTGTCCGGAGAGCCGAACTATCATCTTCGGCCGGACTCCTGGACTATGAAGATACAAGATTGAAGACTTCGTCCCGTGTCCGGATGGGACTTTCCTTGGTGTGGAAGGCAAGCTTGGCGATAAGGATATGTAGATCTCCTACCATTGTAACCGACTCTGTGTAACCCTAACCCTCTTCGGTGCCTATATAAACCAGAGGGTTTTAGTCCGTAGGAAGAACAACAATCATACCATAGGCTAGCTTCTAGGGTTTAGCCTCTCTGATCTCGTGGTAGATCTACTCTTGTACTATCCATATCATCAATATCAATCAAGCAGGAGTAGGGTTTTACCTCCATCGAGAGGGCCCGAACCTGGGTAAAAACATCGTGTCCCTTGTCTCCTATTGCCATCCGCCTAGATGCACAGTTCGGGACCCCCTACCTGAGATCCGCCGGTTTTGACATTGACAGAGCTCGTCTGCGGTTTTCGGCCCGGACGTGGTTATGTTGCTCACGCTCCGCCAGATGGCCATCGTTGTGCATCGAGGTGCGCCCCCGTGATCCATAGATTGATCTTGTCTGACCTGTTCTCTTCTCCAAATCGCGTCACAGGTCATGTGTATATCCCCGAGCTGTTGTATTTCTGTTTGTTCGGCGAGGTAGTGCGGGATGGTATTCGGCTTGAGGTGCCGCTTTGTCCTGGCCACGTGGTGGTCGGTCAGCCGTATTGTACCTTGGTAGGACGGGCTCCAGTGCCTCATTGTTCAACTGTGGTAACAGTTTGCGCTTTGGGTAGCTTTTGGTTGGGCACTCGAGGCCATATTCCTCGGCTGCCAGGACGTCAGTCCGTCTTTCATTAAGCAGATCTTGATCAGCTTGAAGCTGCTTCTGCTTCTTTTTCAGGCTTCTTGCAGTGGCAATTAGGTGACGCTTAAAGCGTTCCAGTTCGGCGGGCTCTTCAGGCACGATGAAATCTTTGTCACCAAGGCTAACCTTGTCCATGGAGAGCAGAAGGTAGTTGCTATCCTTCGAGTCTTCGTTCATGGCCTGTTTGCCTGGGCTGACTCGCCCGTCATCCCGTTCGTCCTGTTCAGAGGTTGGCTCAATGGGGTCTTCATTGTTTTCGACACCGTCCGGAGTGTTGTCCTCTTCTGTGACGGTATTGCTGTTTTTACCGCGGAGTGCCTTGGAGCGGCGCCGCTGACGTCGGTGTTTCGACTGTATCTCAGGAGGTTTATCCTCGACTGGATTTTAATCATCGACGATGTTTACTTTGGGTGTATCCACCATGTATATGTCGTACGAGGAGGTGGCTCTCGAACGCCCTGTAGGCAGTGGTTCCTAATCCTCTCCAGCATCGTCGTCCATACCATCGATGTCTTCGGATTCGTAGTCAAGCATGTCGGTTAAGTCGTTGACAGTGGCTATAAAGTGGGTGGTGGGTGGGAAACAGAGTCCTTCGTCGTCCGCTTCCCATTTGAACCGGACATAGTTCGGCCGAGAATCCCCTGATAGGGAGAGAGATTTCAATGAATTTAACACGTCGCCAAAAGGCGAGTTCTGAAAGATGTCCGCAAAGCTAAACTCTAAGACCGGTGCCCAATTAGGTTCAATGGACGCGGATGCACGCAATCCGGAATCCATGGCCGGAGACGAGTCCGGGGTTCCGGTGACACAAGCCCCGGTCGATGCTGGGTCTGTGTGCGGCTCGAGTGCCGCCGAGTCTGTGGCCTCCGTGGCGGGGTTAAGTTTCCCATCTTCAGACGACACAGTCCGCTCCGGATCTAGGGCCAGGGCGGTCACAGGTGTTATATCCTGTGTGTGGCCCGATGACATATATAGGTCACGTTCATCGTAGTGGCCGGGGACAGCCGTCATGGGCTCGAATCCGTCGAAGATCAAGTCTCCGCGGACATCATCCACAAAATTCAGGCTTCTGAATCTGACCTGATGGCCAGGGGCCTAGCTATCGATCTGCTCTATATGGCCAAGCGACTTGGCCCGCAGTGCGAAGCCACCGAATACGAAGATCTGTCCGGGGAGGAAGGTCTCCCCCTGGACTACATTGTTGTTGATGATTGATGGAGCCATCAAGCCTATCTTCGACGACACATCGGAACTCTCAATGAAAGCACCAATGTCGGTGTCAAAACCGGCGGATCTCGGGTAGGGGGTCCTGAACTGTGCGTCTAAGGTTAATGGTAACAGGAGGCGGGGGACACAATGTTTACCCAGGTTCGGGCCCCTCTATGGTGGTAATACTCTACTTCCCGCTTGATTGATTTTGATGAATATGAGTATTACAAGAGTTGATCTACCATGAGATTGTAATGGCTAAACCCTAGAAGTCTAGCCTATGAGATTATGATTGTTGTGACTCTAACCCTAGAAGTCTAAACACTCCGGTTTATATAGACACCAGAAGGGGCTAGGGTTGTACAAAGTCGGTTACATAGAAAGGAATATACATATCCGAATCGCCAAGCTTGCCTTCCATGCTAAGGAGAGTCCCATCCGGACACGGGACCAAGTCTTCTATCTTTGCATCTTCATAACCCAACAATCCGGCCAATGTATATAGTTCAGCTGTCCGAGGACCCCTTAGTCCAGGACTCCATCAGGGAGCTCCATCATGGCAGAAGGTGCGGCAGCGGCCGGCGCTCGAGATGCCACACCGCCCACGGCCGGCTATGGGCGGAAGGGGAGCTCCAGCATGGCGGAAGGCTGCTCCTCGGATGGGAGCAGCTGGTTTGCCCAATTATGCAGCAGGGATGGTGTCTCCGGCCACCGGCGCGAAGTTCCGCGGCGGGGACGGTGTCTCCGGCCAACTCACGAAGTGGGGGGTCTGGGGGGCACCAGGAAGAAGGTTGGGGGCTTTTTTGATTTAAAACTCATTTAACGCCGTCATCCTCAAACCATTATGCCACGTCAGCAAAAAGTGGGACTCACCTGTCATAAACACGCTCAAACGAGTCTAATCCGCCGATCAATGGCTTTTGCAAAATGATTACACAAGACGTGGTGTTTTCTGCAATAGAATTGTAACATAGTGTTTTTTGCAAACCTAGCCTTCAAAGTGATGGCTTCGTGCAAGTTACTCGGCTACTTGGAAAAGACAACCCAGTCAGGCCATAATTCGTGCGTCTTCGTCCTTGATTGTTGGCTGTAGCCCCTTTACATCAAAATATAGCGCCAGGCCATAATTCGTGCGTGTTCGTCCTTGATTGTTGGCTGTATGCCTCTTTACATCAAAATATAGCTACTTCATGCGTTGCACTCGCACTACTTACTATACCTCTAGTAGTCTAGTACGTTTTGCAGTAGTGCATGTGCATGCATGCAACTGCAAACAAGTTTTGCCATCTTCTGTGACTGTGAATCAAAAAAGTTCTGAAGCTCAGGGCACGCCAATCATGATTTATCGATCATGCATTCAACTGACATAGGGGATTGGGTTTAAAGAAGGTTGTAAAAATAAGTGGCTAGTAGCTACAAGCTACAGACCGATGTACGTACGTGCAGTGCGGTTCTGCCATCGCCGAATCTTTGATCACATTCGTCCACACCGTAATCACAGATCGACAAATATAGCACCTGAACCTCTTGATCCACGGAAAGCCGAGGCTGGAAAGAAGTACATTCGTGCATGCATGTATCGATGAACAAAACACAAGAGAGATTGGTGATTGCGATGCCGCACGCGCGATCAGCCATGCAGAAGCATCGAGGCGTCGAAGAACTGGGCGACAATGGCCGGGCGCATCCGCTCCACCGCGGCCTCCGCCATGGCCAGATCGTCGATCGCGCAGCGCAGGAGCTGCTCGGCCGCAGGTGCCCAGACGTGGGCGACTGCTCGCGGCGATGGCGGCCTGAGCATGACGTGGAAGACGCCGAGGGCCGCATGGCCGTGCGACTTGGCGGAGTGTAGGCACAGCAGCGCTGTCTCCGCGTGGCGGGCAGCGTCGGCGTGGTGGAGTTGCGACCTGTCCCGCCACCATGGCGTGTTGACCTGGAGCCCGATGTGCGCAACGCAGAGGGAGAAGACGTTGCCCAGTACGGCGTGGAACCTGCTGATGCGCTTGATCCGGCCGATGGCGAGGTCGATGATGGGGCCGCCTGCTGAAGCGCCCTGGCCGGCGTTGGGCAGGGGATGCACGCCCGGGCGGAATCTGCGGCAGTCCACTAAGGCCAGGCGGTACTGCTGGCGGGCGCGAATGATTGCCTCGACTACTGCATTCGTCCCGTTGATGTAGGTGATGCTGCGAGCCGACACCTGCGCCGCCGTGTTCCTCCACTGTTCCATTGCCGGCGTCGGCTCTCTCTCTCTCCTTCTCTCTCTCTCTCTCTCTCTCTCTCTCTCTCTCTCTCTCTCTCTCTCTCCCTCCCTCTCTCTCTCTCTCTCTCTCTCTCTGACGCCGTTAATAGGAGGAGACGTGGAGCTATTTGTTACTTGTGCTTCTCGTGGTCAGCTGAGGCTATTTGTACAGCACCACCCGCCGGCCGGCGAGGTAGTTTCTGGAGACGGTGGGGTTTACGGTGTGGTGGCCCCTGCAGGATGGAGCACGCGTGCAAGTGAAACTGTCGTTGTCACGCAGAATCCATCGCGGGTATATAGCGAGCTAAAGTAGCTTCTGACCGACTGAACCTCTGGTCCCATCTACAACGGACCCGCTTGTCTGTGAACATATTGTGTCATGGCCCTGGTAGGTTGCCAAGTTAGGGGCCTGTCTAACCAGGCTGGCTATTTCAGCGAGAAGGGCCTCCAGGACGGAGAGTGGAAACAAGGGGGCGTCTATAGGTCAGTTTGCCTAAATTATTTTCCTCGTACATGTGCTGCTCAAGTGCATAGAAAATTCAACCCAACACCAGGGCCCCGCTGTACTGGGCTGACTGATAGGGCTCGTGTGACCCATCCACTGACAAAGCCTCGTGACTGGCCCACCACTTGGCAGAAGCCATGCACCCGCACGCTCGGTGGTGATTACATTCATGTGCAAGCCTACACCTATTTTGCCCTGACTTCATAATTGTACTACTTCGACTTAATTAGTAATGAATTTGTAAACGCGATAGATAATCACAAATATTGACACTGGCTGCCGGTACAAAATCTCCGTCTCCCTTTTCGACCTAACATAAAATGTACTTCCTCTTCCTCCGTTCCTAAATACTTGTCTTTCTAAGCATTTCAACAAATGACTACATACGAAGCAAAATGAGTGAATCTACACTTTAAAATATGTCTACATACATCCGTATGTAGTAGTCATTTGAAATGTCTAGAAAGACAAGTATTTAGGAACGGCGGGAGTATAACAGTATTTTCTGTCCCCTACCAGAAAATAACATGTTTTTATAATTCCAATAGAAATCATCTGGAATATATATGTAAGCACGTAATATATTTTCTGTTGTCCGGGGAGAATTTGTCTGCAGCGTTCTTTCTAAGGAAACTATTTTTTAAATATTAAACATAAAATGGTTTAAAAATTGACAGTAAAATGCCATGTTACAAAACAACATAAACAAAGAAGCCATGTTACAAAACAACATAAACAAAGGAAAGCTTTCTTCTCATCAAGAATGAATTGTGGAAATAGTTTACCCCTTAAATAAACAACAACAAATAATTTTTTAAATATTGTACAACTGTACCTAACATGATCAAACCATAAAGACATGTATTAAAGTCTTCCCTTTCATGCGGGAATTAGAATTTATTGCAAACTTGTACACAAAATATACAAAATTTGCACTCTTCTATACTCTGAAAAAATAATTATGAAGTGGATGCGGGTGCGGATGGCAAGTTGGGTGGCCAAGAAGGCCAGCGCGGACATGTTTGCCACGCTGCCCACCACGACCTGGAGTTCGACGGCGGCGGCGTGGAGTTGCTCTTCCATGGCTTGCCGGCCCGATCGACAGCGTCGGGGTTCCGGCCGTGAAGCATGAACCAGACAGTGGCTAGGAGGGTGAAGGCACTCTCCACCCCGCGGAGCACGTCCTAGGCATGCTCCCTTGCGGCCTCGAGCCTGCTCAGAGTGAGCCAATCGTCGTGGTCGCCCGGCCACGGCGGACGTCACCAATGCCAGCTACCGGCCTCGACGGACGGGCCCGCAGCCATGGAGCGCCAGGAGCTCGGCCACCACCGTGCTGAATATGACACCGGAGAGGTAGACGGATGCGTGCTCGACGTGGATCATCGTGGAATGCAACAAGGTGTACCGCGAGACGTGTGATTCTGGATATGGTCCACCCGCACCCACGCTCGGTGCCATCCGATTAATACTACTCCCATGGGGATACGAGCCAGCTTATCACTCAAACTTCAAAGATTAAGCTAATTCTAGAATGGTATCGGGGAACAGGGCTATGCCTTTTCTTTTCTGAATCTACATGGGCCCAAGCAGCGCCCCAATGCTAATTCCCCTCCTGGTTGTCCCAAGCAAATAAACCAATTAGTTTATTTTTGGATATTTATTTATATAATGGCTACATTGCATGCATAGTACATCGATGTTTTGTATGTGTGTTCATGTTATTTTTTTCATGCAAAAAGGATACTTTGTATTCTTAGAAGAAAAAACTCTTGTGCTCTAAAAAAAAGAAAGATTTCACGCGCTTTCACATAACTATCTCTATCCTGTTGTTGCTATGATTTTATTTTTCAAGAAATTACTCAAAAGATATAGATGACCCAAATAACCATGTTGATGTATAAACACCTAAAAAATGAATAACAATGCTATTGCGCATAACGAGGCAATACAAAATCTTGAACAGTGAAAAAACTAGTACATGCACCGATGCAAGTTCCTATTTTATTCCCTATGGCACTTGCCATGCAGTAGGTTTATTAGCAACACTAGGGCTGTTAAACCGTGGTTGACTATTCTTGCCATACAAATATGATAGACATTAGGCTCAAATCCCCAAATATGATGTTAGATGATGTACGACACCAGACACTAGTAGAAAACAGGGCCTTTCGTTCAGGCCAGATAAGCCCATTAGTCCCGGTTCTGTCACGAACCGGGACCCATGGGGGCATTGGTCCCGGTTTGTGAGGCCAGGGGGCCTGCCGGGCCTCGTGGGGGCATTGGTCCCTGTTCGTCTGGCCCCTTTGGTCCCGGTTGGTGTGACGAACCGGAACCAATGGGCCTCACTCCTGGCACACCACCATTGGTCCCGGTTGGTGGCTTGAACCGGGACCAAAGGGTGACCTTTAGTCCCGGTTCAAGCCATGACCGGGATCAATGGTGATCCTATATATACCCCCTCGCCGGCGAGCAGAGCACTCCACATTGCTCTGTTTTTTCTGGCCGGCGAGGGGAGGGCTCTGTGGTGCTCTAGCTCACCTCCTATGCACATGAGGTGTTCGATTTAATGCCCGAGCCACATTACTTAAGCCTTCTCCTCTCCAAGCTCGACCTCCAAGCTCCATTCTCCTCAATATTTGTCTAGGTTTAGCGGTCCGTCGCGTCCCGTCCCCGTCTTCACCGTCGTCGATCGCCCGCGCCGATCTCATCGCCGGCACCACCGTGGTGAGCCTCTTGTTCTTATCTTCTTACTGAAAGGGAAAAAAATCTTGCTTGTATGTTTAGATAGATACTTGTATAACTTTCTTACTTTTATTATTGCTTCCTATTATATAGTGCGATGGTTTTGGTATCCGCCCCCATCGGCCCTCGTCCTGTCTATGATTCGGATGTGGTATATATTATCTTTTATAACTATTTGGTTCATTTATTGTTTATGACAATTATGCCAACCAACATGACATAGATTTTATTCATCTAGGAGGTATGTGAACCAGAAATTCCAACCGACCCTATTGTCGAGAGGTTAAATTTAGTTGAAGAAGAAAACAATTTCTTGAAGGAAATAATAAAAAAATAAGGAGGAGAAGATGATATTGGAGTTGCATGTTGCGGATGTCGTCGATGATCACAAGATCAAGATGGATGCATTGCGCTTGATGATTAGAATGGTTAGAAAATATGCCATTCATACCGAGGCTTGGTATCATTATGCCGTTGGATCAATTGTTACCTTGGTTGCGATTATGATCGCATTTGTTTTTGCATTGAAAAGTTTTACATAGTTTCAATGTATGGTTTAATTAATTAGATGCTCTGAAGAGCTATATGTTGTGCAATGAGAATGATGTATCTACTTTGGTTTTAATGTGATGATGAACTTCTATTAATTTGGTCACTTGATTATCTATTCATGATGTTCTGTAATGGTTTTTGACACACTTAATTATATATAATGCACGCAGATGAACCGACAATGGATGTACGGTGACAG
The DNA here is from genome assembly GCF_018294505.1 of Triticum aestivum. Taxonomy (NCBI): domain Eukaryota; kingdom Viridiplantae; phylum Streptophyta; class Magnoliopsida; order Poales; family Poaceae; genus Triticum; species Triticum aestivum. The sequence continues at coordinate 99,942,879 of NC_057801.1, forward strand.
ACACATCTCCGAGTACATTAAGGGCGTGCATAATTTTCTCGAAGTGGCTGAGGCAAACAAGAAGAATGGTTTTATGTGTTGTCCATGCCCTATATGTGGCAATACGAAGTCTTACTCTGACTCGAAAACCATTCATACCCACCTTCTTTATAAGGGTTTCATGCCACACTATAATGTTTGGACCAAGCACGGAGAAACAGGGGTTATGATGGAAGACAACAAAGAAGAAGAGGACGATGACAACTATGTGCCCCCTGAATACAGTTATGCTGCAACATGGGAAGCTGTTGAAGATCAAGAGGAACCACACGATGTGCCCGATGATGATCTTCGCCGGGCCATTGTTGATGCAAGGAGACAGTGCGAAAGTCAAAAGGAGAAGCTGAAATTCGATCACATGTTAGAGGATCACAAAAAAGGGTTGTACCCCAATTGCGAAGATGGCAACACAAATCTCGGTACCCTACTAGAATTGATGCAGTGGAAGGGAGAGAATGGTGTACCTGACAAAGGATTTGAGAAGCTACTGAAAATATCGAAGAAGAAGCTTCCAAAGGTTAATGAATTTCCCGACAGTACGTATGCAACAAAGAAGGTTGTATGCCCTCTAGGATTGGAGGTGCAGAAGATACATGCATGCCCTAATGATTGCATCTTGTACCATGGTGTGTACGAGGATTTGAATGCACGCCCGGTATGTGGTGCATTCCAGTATATAATCAGACGAGATGACCCTGGTGATGTTGACGGCGAGCGCCCCGGGAAGAGGGTTCCTGCCAAGGTGATGTGGTATGCTCCTATAATACCACGGTTGAAACGCCTGTTCACAAACAAAGAGCATGCCAAGTTGATGCGATGGCATAGAGAGGACCATGAGAAAGATGGGAAGTTGAGAGCACCCGTTGACGGGTCAAAGTGGCGAAAAATCAAGAGAAAGTACTGGGAGGAGTTTGAGGTGACACAAGGAACGTATGGTTTTGTTTAAGCGCGGATGGCATTAATCCTTTTGGGGAGCAGAGTAGCAAACGCAGCACCTGGCCCGTGACTCGATGTATCTATAACCTTCCTTCTTGGCTGTGCATGAAGCAGAAGTTCATTATGATGCCAGTTCTCATCCAAGTCCCTAAGCAACCCCGTAACGACATTGATGTGTACCTAAGGCCATTAGTTGAAGAACTTCTACAACCATGGATTGGAAACGGTGTACGTGTGTGGGATGAGCACAAACATGAGAAATTTGACCTGCATGCATTGCTATTTGTCACCATCAATGATTGGCCTACTCTCAGTAACCTTTCAGGACAGACAAACAAGGGATACCACGCATGCGCGCACTATTTAGATGGCATCGAAAGTATATACCTGGCCAAATGCAGGAAGAATGTGTACCTGTGGCATCGTCGATTCCTTCCGACCAACCATCAATGTCGAAAGAAAGGTAAGCATTTCAAAGGCGAGGCAGATCACCGGAAGAAGCCCGCCATGCGTACCGGTGATCATGTACTTTCTATGGTCAATGATTTAAAAGTAATCTTCGGGAAGGGTCCCGGCGGACTATCTGTTCCGAATGACGTTGAGGGACGCGCACCCATGTAAGAAGAAATCTATATTTTGGGATCTACCCTACTGGAAAGTCCTAGAGGTCCCCTCTTCAATCGACGTGATGCACGTGACGAGGAACCTTTGCGTGAACCTGCTAAGATTCTTGGGCATGTATGGGAAGACAAAAGATACACCGGAGGCACGAGAAGACCTGCAACTTTTGCACAAAAAAGACGGCATGCCTCCAAAGCAGTATGAAGGTCCTGCCAGCTACGCTCTTACCAAATAAGAGAAAGAAATCTTCTTTAAATGCATGCTCAATATGAAGGTCCCGTTTGGCTACTCGTCGAATATAAAGGGAATAATAAATATGGTAGAGAAAAAGTTCCAGAACCTAAAGTCTCATGACTGCCACGTGATTATGATGCAACTGCTTCCGGTTGCATTGAGGGGGCTTCTACCAGAAAACATTCGATTAGCCATTGTGAATCTATGTTCATTCCTCAATGCAATCTCTAAGAAGGTGATCAATCCAGAAATCCTACCAAGGTTAAGGAGTTATGTGGCGCAATGTCTTGTCAATTTCGAGCTGGTGTTCCCACCATCCTTCTTCAATATCATGACGCACGTCCTAGTTCATCTACTCAACGAGATTGTCGTTCTGGGCCCTGTATTTCTACACAATATGTTCCCCTTTGAGAGGTTCATGGGAGTCCTAAAGAAATATGTCCATAACCGCGCTAGGCCAGAAGGAAGCGTCTCCATGGGCCATCAAACAAAGGATGTCACTGGGTTTTGTGTTGACTTCATTCCTGACCCGAAGAAGATAGGTCTCCCTCAATCGCGGTATGAGGGGAGACTGGTTGGAAAAGGCACGCTAGGAGGGGACTCAATAATATGTAGGGACGGGCATTCTTGGTCTCAAGCACACTACACGGTTCTACTGAATTCTACCTTGGTGACCCCGTATGTCGATGAACACAAGAACATTCTGCGCTCCAAACACCCAGACCAGTGTGAAGACTGGATTACATGTGAACACATCAGGAGTTTTGGCAGTTGGTTTCAAACACGTCTCAGGTGTGACAACACTGTTTCTAATGACTTGTACTCGTTGGCGAGGGAACGATCTTCGACCGTAATGACTTACAAAGGGTACGAGATAAATGGGAATACAATTTACACGATCACCCAATATCAAAAGAGCACCAACCAAAACAGAAGTGTCTACTTTGATGCAGAAACCGAGAGGGGAAAGGACACATGTTATGGTTACATAGTGGACATATGGGAACTTGACTACGGAGTAGATTTTAAGGTCCCTTTGTTTAAATGCAAATGGGTCAATCTGTCAGGAGGCGGGTTACAGGTAGACCCATAGTACGGAATGACAACAGTGGATCTGAACAATCTGGGGTACACAGATGAACCATTCGTCCTAGCCAATGATGTGGCGCAGGTTTTCTATGTGAAGGACATGTCTACCAAACGGAGAAAAAGAAAAGATAAGGAAGCGGATACATCATACGATGGGCCAAACCGCCACATAGTTCTTTCAGGAAAAAGAGACATCATGGGATTGGAGGGCAAGACAGACATGTCTGAAGATTATGAAAAGTTTCATGAAATTCCTCCTTCAAAGCCAAGGCTGACCCAAGCACCTTGTTAAACGATGAAGATTATTCATGGTTACGGCGCAATAAGCACAGGCACAAGCAAAGAAAAAGTTAAGATTTTCTATCAACAACTATTATGATGATGCCTTTGATCTTGAATATCACTGCAGTTACATGTGAACAAATGAAATGCCTTTGTAACACATGAGTTTTCGTCCGAAACCCTGATACTTCCAAAGAGATTGTCTGTTTTCTACACGAAGTGCATCTAGTTTTTGTCGTAACCCTCTCAACTGTTTAGCACATGCTATGTGGGTGAAATGATGATACCTTGCCAACTTTCAACATTTTCAGAGTTCATTTGTAGTGCTTTTCAATTTAAGGGTCATTTAGCTCAAAAATAATCAGTACATGCATGAAAAATACCAAATGAAGTCAGAGAGGATTGAAAATTGATGATGTGGTTTTGAATGGTGCATTTTGAACACACAAAAAGTCTGGAGTTCAAATAAGTTCAAAAAAAGGAATCCCTTTGTAATAGATGAGTTTTCGTCCAAAACCTTGATATTTCGAAAGAGATTGCCCATTTTGCACACGAAGTGCCACTAGTAGAAAAAGGACCATTTGTCCGTTTCGTAAGGGCCTTTTGTCTCGGTTTAAGAACCGGGACTAAAAGGTCGGTACTAATGCCCTTGGCCTTTAGTACCAGTTCTTACACGAACCGGGACAGATGGGCCTCCACGTGGCCACCGCGGGCAGCCTAGGCAGGTGGGCCGTTGGTCCCGGTTGGTGACATAAACCGGGACCAAAAGGCATCCACGCATCAGCAGCTGGCTGGAGCTGAGGTTTTTTTTGAAAGGGGCTGGTTTAGGGGGTTTGGGGGTTAATTTAGGTTGTTATTAGCTAGATAATAGAGAGAAGTGGCCTCTCTTATATCTTCGTGCTTGGTTACCAATGCTACTGCTATGTTCATTTCACCCACTGATATATAATAACTCTTCATGCTCGCATCATACATCATCATATATAATAACAAGTCCTACTAATCATGCATCATCATACAACTTCTACACGTTATTAATAACAAGTCATACGATCATCATCCTCATAGTCATCGAACCCAACCCTACTTAATTGTTCTTAGCACATGATCATCAGTATCAGGTAGGACCTAAACACCCTTAAGGTAAAATAGCGTAAAACAATATAGACCCTGACTCTCCATTATGAAGAATGGAGATCATCCTGTCTCCAATTCTTGCGCTTCGCTTCATTTTGCTTCCAAGAACCTCCTTACGACTGTCCATAAATTTTTTCCATTCTTTGATTGTCATGTCTCCACTTCTTTTAGAAATCCGGTATGGACAGTTGAGATTCGTAGGATAACCTGGTTGTATGTTCAAAACATCAAGGTGACCATGCGTATACATCAAATGAGGCACACAATCATTCGGGATTATCTGTTGAGAAACATAGTAATAACTTCATAGTTAGCAATGATGTATTAGTTTTAGAAGTATGCAAAAGATGCATTGATGTCATAATAGTAAAAAAATCTTACCAGGGTATCTCCATGGTAGTTACCGTAGTTCAACACGTGAACTAGTGGCACGTATTGACCATAATGTTGAGGAGTTCGATTGTAGATATTGTAATTCTCAAGATCAGTACAAAATGCGATCAGATGATTTTTCTCCTTATAAGTTAATTCGGAGCCATCGGTGTAGTGGGTTTTGTCTACCATCTTTCGCACATTCTTTGAAGAATGAAAATAAGATGTCAATGGAAATAAGTTGTCAACTATTTTGAAATAAACAATATAAATTACTTAATAACTATGTTTGAGAAGCTCACATGGGGGAAGAATAGGAAGTGTATCAACAAGGACCCAAATGTCCATATTGTCTTGCTCGATTTTAGGATCACCAAGATCCATGGTCACAAGCATACCCTCATCAAAACCATACATCTTGCAAAGTGCTTCCCAATTTTTGCAACCAAAATGTGTTACACTCTCGGAATTGTACAGCTTTACTTCAAAATCCACACCATGATGGGTCCTTAGGTGAATTTTTTTGGTTTCCATACTTTCATGGTCTTCAAAACCCATCATCTCCAAGACATAGCTCTTCGTCCAGCTCAAGGAACATGTCGCACATACCTCGGTCGTCTTGGCACCAGTCGCATTCCCCCGGGCGATTTTTGTCGTCCGAGTACGACATTTCTGGCTTATGTTCATAATTCAAATATTAAACTTGTACAATTAAATATATGTACTAAAAAACCTAAATTAGATCATTATTATTCATCACGGGTTGACTATCGGTCTGTCGAGCCTTTTCCTGAAAACTCTCTGCTCATGTGGTGTACATATTCGACCGTCGGTGATGGTAGCTCCTCCTTTCATTAACGAGTACATTATTACACCAAATTTTCTAGCACACGGGAATGAAGGACAAGCTACCCCCACGACAACAGTCGGGATTCTTCGTCCTCTCATATATACATGGTTGGAGACTCTCCCTCACTGATTCCTCTCTGACATTTGCGATCGTTGGTGATGGTAGCTCCTCCTTTCGTTCCCGAGTGCATTACACCAAATTGTGTCTAGCACACGGGAACGAAGGAGAAGCTACCCCCACGACAACTTTCGGGATTCTTCGTCCTCTCATATAGGTGGAGACTCGGCAAACTTAAAGTCAAACCGAGGACTCATATTATAGGACTCATATTGACATGGAGATTTGGCTGGTCTCACCTCGAGGTCGGAGGGGGGTCGGTGACGTGGATGACGACGTGGATCATGGAGGGGGCTCCTAGATTTCTGCATAGTGCTCTCCAATTTTAGCATTCAAAGTAGGAGTACTTTTCCAATATGAGCATTCAATAAGCAAAACCAAATCGTAAAATAAAGTAGTATTCAAATTAGCATGCATTCAATTATAAGCAAAAGTACATCATCTCTTGTGTCCGTACATCGTCGAATATTATCACTAATACTCCTCGAATACTATCATACATATAGCATCGCTAATACAGCTAGAACCGTAGCGCCCGACGGGTATCGTAGCGGGCGGTGGACACCCAAAGATAAGGAACCATCACAGGATCATAGCTAGAGTGAGATCCCTGAAGAACCTGCCAGGTATTGTCGAACCTGCCCTCCAACGCAACCATGTAGCGATGGACGTGCTCGTCCTCCTCGGTGGCACGGTGACGTACCACCTCCGTGGTGTCCGAAAGCCTCGGCACTTTCACTGGCCCACATTACCGCCACCAAACAAGGATCGGGTCAACAACGGGTTGGCTCCTCACCAACCTACGCCCCCCGGAAGGTAGCACCTCCCAATGCCAGCCCGGCGGAGCCCAGTCCCGGACATGGCCTTGATCAAGCAGGCCTCCACCGCCGAGTCGACGATGAGGATGCGGGATAGGCATCGTCGACGTCGATGCGGGATTAATTGCTTGAACTAAAAAAATAAACTAGTTCTATTAATTTTCTTGCTAAAAATAAACGACTTCTATATATAGTAAAATAAAGTAGTTTTATTAAATCAACTAGTTCAACTACTAACCACTTACTATAAATAAATAAATTAGTACTTACTAAAAATAAATTACTTCTATAGTAAAATAAAGTAGTTTATTAAATCAACTAGTTCAACTATATATTAAGCACTTAGTATAAATAAAATAAAGTAGTACTTACTAAAAATAAACTAGTTTAACTAGTTCTATTATTTTTCTAACTAATTATATTAAACACTTTCTCTTCTTATTTTTCTTTTTCCTCTCCTGCTTTTTCTTCTAAATATGAACATATACATTAATGACTTTGATCATACACAATTTTCCTATACATACACATAAATTGACAAAGAAAATTCTATGAACAAAAAAATCATTAAAATTCTAAGAACAAAATTACAACAGAAAAAAATCATAAAAATTCTATGAATAGAAAAAAATCATAAAATATTGACATATTCGATCTTTGCATATATATGAACATACAAACATGCATATTCAACAATAATATCACCCAAAAAATCTATGAATAGAAAAAAATCTAACATAATATGAACAAATTATACAATATGAAAAAAAAATCTAAGAAAAACAATATATGAAGAAAATCTAACTCAATTAACTACACATCTAAATTAACTACACATCTAATTAAATTAGCAAAATTCATATAAGCTCAGGGGGATGGCGACAGCGTGAGGGGCGCGGCAAGGGAGACGGGCAGGGGACGGCGACGACGATGGTACGTGAGGGGCGGCGCGGCGACGGGCGACGGTGAGGGGCGGCGCGGCAATAGGCGACGAGCGAGGCAGGGCCGGCGGCGTCGCGAGGCACGGGGCGCGGGGCGGCGACGGGGTCGGGGTGGCGCCGAACGACATCGGGGCGGCGCGGGACGGCGCGAGGCGATGATGGCGACGGCGAGGCGGAGAGGGGCAGCCTGGCGGCGTCGGGGCGGGGAAGAATGAACTGAATGAAATTTTCATGAGGGCTAGTTAAATAGACGAAGCATTAGTCCCGGTTCGTGAGACAAACCGGGACGAATGCGACCTTTAGTCCCGGTTGGTGCCACCAACCGGGACCAAAGGCCTCTTTTCAGCAGCCCAAAGGGCAGGAAGCAGAGGGCTTTGGTCCCGGTTGGTGGCACCAACCGGGACTAAAGGGGGGCATTGGTACCGGTTGGTGCCATGAACCGGGACCAATGCACCCCTTTAGTCCCGGTTGGTGGCACCAACCACTAGTAGAAAAAGGGTCAAATGTGAAGCACATTAGTGCCGGTTTGTAAAAAAACCGGCACTAATGTGATCAATAGTGCCGATTCGTGGCTGCGATCAATAGTACCGGTTCGTGTTGAGCCTTTAGTACCGGTTCGTGCCACGAACCGGTACTAAAGGGGTAGTGGCAGGCTGGCGTCAGGCCGGGTCCCCACGAGCCCCTTTAGTACCGGTTTGTGTTACCAACCGGTACTAAAGGTCTAACCTATAGTACCAGTTCGTGCCACGAACCGGTACTAAAGGGGCCAATTTTCAAACTCTACCCCCCCCCCCCCCCGTGTATCGCCATTTCAGTTTTGAAAAAATCAAAAGAAAATGATAAAAACTTCAAAAAATAAAATCCTTCGAGAGGTAGTTATATTACTATATCTACTAGTTAGGAAAATTTGAAAACTTCAATTTGGACATGTTTTGCAAAAAGTGTAGGGAAAAATGTAAAACGGCTATAACTTTTGCATAAGATGTCGGAAAAAAACGTATAATATATCAAAAAATTCAGCACGAAAATCCGCATCCGATGGAGACCGCCTACGGTCTGTTTAGAATTTTTTAGAATCCTCAAATTCGAAAAGGAAAAAAAGATATGGTCAAATTTCAGTTTTTTTAGAAAAATTTGGTTAAATTTGGTCAAACTAGTTATTCAAGAAGTATTAATGTTACTACATAATTATTCAAGAATATTAGTGTTACTAAATAATTATTTCAATTTTTTGAATTTTGGTCAAACTATGGTCAAACTATGGTCAAACTTATTCAAGAAATATTAGCGTTACTAAATAATTACTGTTTTTTTAGAATAATATTTTTCAAACTCAAACGGTGAAATGTGTGACTTCATGCTCAAGCTAAACTCCTGAGGGTTAATAGGATTGACATCTTACTATTGTCAGGAAAACAACAAGTGCAGACTAGGAAACGGAGGAGAATAGAACCCAAAAGTTAAGTGTGCTCGGGCTGGAGTAGTGAGAGGGATGGGTGACCGGTCGGGAAGTTAGATGATTTGGAATGAGTGATCCACACTTGAGCAGTTAAGAGAGGTGATTAGAGACTAAATCATCAAATAATTCAGAAAAAATAAAAATCGAAAAAAAATCAAATTTTTTTTCAAAAATTTTCAAAAAAATATTCAGAAAAAAACCTTTAGTACCGGTTGGTAACACCAACCGGTACTAAAGGTCCCCCATACTAGGGCGCGAGCTCACGCCATGTGGTGGCACTTTAGCGTCGGTTCGTGCCGAACCGGTACTAGGGGGGGCCTTAGTGCCCACACTTTAGTGCCGGTTCCATAACCGGCACTAAAGGCCCTTACAAACCGGTTTTAAAGCTCCGTTTTCTACTAGTGAACCGGGACCAAAGGCCTTGTGCTGGCACTGTGTAGTGAGAAGTTTAGTCCCACCTTGCTAGCTGAGAGAGCTCACCACCTGTTTATAAGCTGCAGTGCAGCTCAAGTGCTGAGCTCCTCTCTAATATGCAGGCATTAGTTGCCTACCCTTGTCCCTATTGTGTTGGGCCTATTGGGCCTACGGGCCTGCATCCTGGCCCATGTACACATGGGTTTCTAGTCGTATGCAGGCCGTGTGGCACATTAGGCGGCATTTTTTTTATTTTTTTTTAGTATTTTTTTTTGTTTTTTGAATTATTTATTTTCTTTTGATTTTTGCTTTATTTTTTTATTATTTTTGCTTTTAGCTCAGAATAATTATAATCTTTCTGTTACTCCATTAGTTTCCAAATTTAAATAGTTTAAATTTTAATTCTTTGAAATTTTTGTGAATCACTAGTTTGTGAATAACTTCACTATAAATATATATTTTGAGTGATTCTTTTTCCTGCTATTTAATATTACTGCATTTTATCATTATATTCAAAAACAGATTTTGTTATTTTAGTTTCTATCAAAAAAATCTTTATGAAAATTCTTTTTTCTACTAAAGTTTCTAACAAAAAATTCTTTATGATAATTCTTTCTGCTTTTCATGTTTTGAACAGAAAATACTTTGATCATTTCAGTTGCATAAGTTTTCTATAATTTTAGTTTAAAAAATACTAGAGGTTTATAAAAGCTTTTTAGTTGATTACTTTTGCTATTAGAGTTTTATAAAAGCATTTACTGGGTTTTTTTAGCTATTAGACCTTGAAATTGAAAAGCATTTCAAATGAACTCTGAAAAGGTTGAAAGTTTGCATGGTATCATCATTTCACGCACATAGCATGCGCTAAAAAGTTGAGAGGGTTATGGGAAAACTGGATACACTTCTTGTACAAAATGGACAATCTCTTTCGAAGTATCGGGGTTTCATACGGAAACTCGTTTGTTACACAGGGATTTCATTTTTTTAAAACTTATTTGAACTCCTGACTTTTTGTGTGTTCAAAATGCACCATTCAAAGACACATCATCAATTTTCAACCCTTTCTGACTTCATTTGTTATTTTTCATGCATTTACTGATTATTTTGAGCTATAAGACCCTAAAATTGAAAAGCATTTCAAATGAACTCTGAAAAGGTTGGAAGTTGGCATGGTATCATCATTTCATCCACATAGCATGTGCAAGAAAGTTGAGTGGGTTACGGGAAAAACTGGATGCAGTTCATGTACAAAACGGACAATATCTTTCGAAGTATCAGGATTTCATACGGAAACTTGTCTGTTACAATAGGCATTTCAAATGAACTACGAAAAGGTTGAAAGTTGGCATGGTATCATCATAATAGTCGTGGACAAAGTCTTCACTTTTTCTTCGCTTGTGTCCTTTCCTTATTGCGCCGTAACCATGGATAATCTCCATCATTTATCAGGATGCTTGGGTTAGCCTTGACTTTGAAGGGAGCAATTTCATGAAACTTTTCATAATCTTCGGACATGTCTGTCTTGCCCTCCACTCCCACGATGTCCGTTTTTCCTGAAAGAACTATGTGGCACTTTGGCTCATCGTATGATGTATTTGCTTCCTTATTTTTTCTTTTTCTCGGTTTGGTAGACACATCCTTCACATAGATAACCCGTGCCACATCATTGGCTAGGACGAACGGTTCGTCAGTGTACCCAAGGTTGTTCAGATCCACTGTTGTCATTCCATACTGTGAGTCTACCTGTACCCCGCCTCCTGACAGATTGACCCGTTTGCATTTAAACAAAGGGACCTTAAAATCTACTCCGTATTCAAATTCCCATATGTCCACTATGTAACCATAATATGTGTCCTTTCCCCTCTCGGTTGCTGCATCAAAGAAGACACTGTTGTTTTGGTTGGTGCTCTTTTGATCTTGGGCGATCGCGTAAAATTTATTCCCATTTATCTCGTATCCCTTCCAAATCATTACAGTCGAAGATGGTCCCCTGGAAAATGAGTACAACTCATCACAAACAGTGTTTTCACCTCTGAGACATGTTTCCAACCAACTGCTGAAAGTCTTGATGTGTTCACATGTAATCCTGTCGTCGCACTACTCCGGGTGTTTGGAGCGCAGACTGTTCTCGTGTTGATCGACATAAGTGGTCACCAAGGTAGAGTTCTGTAGAACTGTGTAGTGTGCTTGAGACCAAGAATATCTGTCTTTGCATATTATTGTCTCCCCTCCAAGCGTGCCTTTTCCAGTCAGTCTCCCCTCATACCGCGATTTAGGGAGACCTATCTTCTTAAGGCCAGGAATGAGGTCAACACAAAACCCAATGACATTCTCTGTTTGATGGCCCATGGACATGCTTCCTTCTGGCCTAGCGCGGTTACGGACATATTTATATAGGACTCCTGTGAACCTCTCAAAGGGGTACATAATGTGTAGAAATACGGCACCCAGAATGACAATCTCATCAACTAGATGAACTAGGACGTGGGTCATGATATTGAAGAAGGATGGTGGGAACACCAACTCGAAACTGACAAGGCATTGCACCACATCACTCCTTAGCCTTGGTATGATTTCTGGATCGATCACCATCTGAGAGATTGCATTGAGGAATGCACATAGCTTCACAATGGCTAATCGGCCGTTTTCCAGTAGAAGCCCCCTCAATGCAACCGGAAGCAGTTGCTTCATAATCACGTGGTAGTCATGAGACTTTAGGTTCTGAAAATTTTTCTCTGCCATATTTATTATTCCCTTTATATTCGACGAGAAGCCAGTCAGGACCTTCATACTAAGTAGGCATTCAAAGAAGATTTCCTTCTCTTCTTTGGTAAGAGCGTAGCTGGCAGGACCTTCATACTGCTTTGGAGGCATGCCGTCTTTTTCGTGCAAACGTTGCAGGTCCTCCCGTGCCTCAGCTGTATCTTTTGTCGTCCCATACAAGCCCAAGAAGCCTAGCAGGTTCACGCAAAGGTTCTTCGTGACGTGCATCACATCGATCGAAGAGCGGACCTCCAGGTCTTTCCAGTAGGGTAGGTCCCAAAATATAGATTTCTTCTTCCACATGGGTGCGTGTCCCTCGGCGTCACTCAAAACAGCTAGTCCGCCGGGATCCTTTCCAAAGATTACGTGTAAATCATTGACCATAGCAAGTACGTGATCACTGGTACACATGGCGGGATTCTTCCAGTGATCTGCCTCGCCTTTGAAATGCTTGCCTTTCTTGCGACATTGATGGTTGGTCAGAAGAAATCGACGATGGCCCAGGTACACATTCTTCCTGCAGCTTCCCAGGTATATACTTTTGGTGTCAGCTAAACAGTGCGTGCATGCGTGGTATCCCTTGTTTGTTTGTCCTGAAAGGTTACTGAGAGCGGGCCAATCGTTGATGGTTATAAACAGCAACGCGTGCAGGTTAAATTCCTCCTGTCTGTGCTTATCCCACGCACGTACACCATTTCCATTCCACAGTTGTGAAAGTTCTTCAACTAATGGCCTTAGGTACACATCAATGTCGTTGCCGGGTTGCTTAGGGCCTTGGATGAGAACTGGCATCATAATAAAGTTCCGCTTCATGCACATCCAAGGAGGAAGGTTATACATACATAGAGTAATGGGACAGGTGCTATGATTGCTGCTCTACTCCCCGAAAGGATCAATGCCATCCGTGCTTAAACCAAACCATACGTTCCTTGGGTCACGTGCAAACTCAGTACTCTCTCTCAATTTTTCTCCATTGCGACCCGTCAGCGGGTGCTCTCAACTTCCCGTATTTCTTACCGTCCTCACTGTGCCATCGCATCAACTTGGCATGCTCTTTGTTTCTGAACAGTCTTTTCAACCGTGGTATTATAGAAGCATACCACATCACCTTCGTAGGAACTCTCTTCCTGCGGGGCTCACCGTCAACATCACCAGGGTCATCTCATCTGATCTTATATCGTAATGCGCCGCATACCGGGCATGCATTCAAATCCTCGTACGCACCGCGGTAGAGGATGCAATCATTTAGGCATGCATGTATCTTCTGCACCTCCAATCCTAGAGGGCATACGACCTTCTTTGCTGCGTATGTACTGTCGGTTAATTCATTATCCTTTGGAAGCTTCTTCTTCAATATTTTCAGTAGCTTCTCAAATCCTTTGTCAGGCACAACATTCTCTGCCTTCCACTGCAGCAATTCCAGTACGGTACCCAGCTTTCTGTTGCCATCTTCGCATTTGGGGTACAATCCTTTTTTGTGATCCTCTAACATGCGATCGAACTTCAGCTTCTCCTTTTAACTTTCGCATTGCGTCCTTGCATCGACAATGACCCGGCGGAGATGATCATGGGGCACATCATCTGGTTCCTCTTGATCTTCAACAGCTTCCCCCGTAGCAGCATCATCGGGCACATCGTCTGGTTCCTCTTGATCTTCAGCAGCTCCCCCGTTGCAGCATCACTGTATTCAGGGGGTACATAGTTGTCATCGTCCTCTTCTTCTTTGCCATCTTCCATCATAAACCCTATTTCTTCGTGCCTCGTCCAAACATTATAGTGTGGCATGAAACCCTTGTAAAGCAGGTTGGTGTGAAGGATTTTCCGATTAGAGTAAGACTTTGTATTCCCACATTTAGTGCATGGACAACACATAAAACCATTCTGCTTGTTTGCCTCAGCCACTTTGAGAAAATTATGCACGCCCTTAATGTACTCGGAGGTGTGTCTGTCACCATACATCCATTGCCGGTTCATCTGTGTGCATTATATATAATTATGTGTGTCAAAAGTAAGAAAATTAGACAAATATCTATCTAAAGTAAGAAAATCAGACAAGTATCAGAAAGAAGATAAGAAGAAGAGGCTCACCACGGTGGTGCCGGCGACGAGATCGGCGTGGGCGATCAACGGCGGTGAAAACGGGGACGGGGCGTGACGGACCGCTAAATCTAGACAAATATCAGAAAAAATGGAGCTCCGAGGTCATGCTTCGAGAGGAGAAAGCTTAACTAGTGTGGCTCGGGCATTTCATCGAACACCTCATGTGCATTGGAGGTGAACTAGAGCACTCAAATGCCCTCTCCTTGCTAGATTGAAAAAACAGAGCACTGTGGAGTGCTCTGCCACGACGATGGGTATATACAGGCAAATTGTTTTTCCTGGTTCGTGGCATGAACCGGGACTAAAGCCCCCCCTTCTAAGCCGGTTCAAGGCATGAACCGGTACGAATGGCTATGGGCCAGGAGCAAGGTCCATTAGTCCCGGTTCGTGGCTAGAACCGGGACAAATGGGTCTAGACGAACCGGGACCAATGCCCACGAGTCCCGGGCTGGCCCCCTGGGCTCATGAGCCGGGTCTAATACCCCCCATGGGTCCCGGTTCATGAAGAACCGGGACTAATGGGCTGGCCAGGCCCAAACGATAGCCTTGTTTTCTACTAGTGTGCATCCAATTTTTGTTCTAACCCTCTCAACTTTTTAGCACATGCTATGTGGGTGAAATGATGATACCATGCCAACTTAAAACCTTTTCATAGTTAATTTGTAGTGCTTTTCAATTTAAGGGTCATTTAGCTATAAAAAATCAGTACAGGCATGACAAATACCAAATGAAGTCAGAGAGGGTTGAAAATTGATGATGTGGCTTTGAATGCTACATTTTGAACACACAAAAAGTCTGGAGTTCAAATAAGTTCAAAAAAATGGAATCCCTTTGAATGGTGCATTTTGAACACACAAAAAGTCTGGAGTCCAAAACCGTGGTACTTCGAAAGAGATTGTCCATTTTGCACACGAAGTGCATCGAGTTTTTGCCGTAACCCTCTCAACTTTTTAGCACATACTATGTGGGTGAAATAATGAATTAAAATATTCTGTTATGATCAACTAAAACAAAACTATAATATCCTTCAATAGCGAAAAGAATCAACTAAAAAGCTTTTATAAAACTCCAATAGCAAAATGAATCAACTCAAAAAGATTTTATAAACCTCGAGTATTATTGAAACTAAAATTATATAAATTTTATGTAACCAAAATTATCAAAGTATTTTCTGTTCAAAACATTCAAAGCAAAAAGAATTTTCATAAAGAAAATTTTTGTTAGAAACTTTAATAGCAAAAAGAATTATCATAAAAAAAATTGTGTTAGAAACTAAAATAACAAAATTCGTTTTTGAATATAATGATAAAACACAGTAATATTAAATAGCAGGAAAAAGAATCACTCAAAAAATTTATTTTTACAGTAAAGTTATTCAAAAACTAGTGATTCACAAAAAATCAAAAAAAAATAAATTTAAACTATTCAAATTGGAAAACAAATGACACTAACAGAAAGTTTATAATTTTTATTACCTAAAAGCAAAAGAACTAAAAAATAAAGCAAAAAACAAAAGAAAATAAATAATGCAAAAAACAGAAAAAAAACTGGGAAAAATAAAAAAACTCCACCTACTGGGCCACCATGGCCTGGATACGACTAGAAACCCTACCATGGGCCAGGATTCAGGCCCGCAGAAGGCCCAGTAGGCCCATCAGGCATAGCATTGACAATTAGGCTCGTAAGCCTGCAATGGAGAGGAGCTCGAGAGGGGTGCGACTGTGGGGCTTATAAACCACTACGCGCCCCTCTCAACTAGCGACGTGGGACTAAAGTTTTGGCCACAGGCAGCACGAGGCCTTTGGTCCCGGTTGGTGGCACCAACCGGTACCAAAGGGGGGCATTGGTACCGGTTCGTGCCACCAACCGGTAACAGTGCCCCCTTTGGTACCGGTTGATGCCACCAACCGATACCAAAGGCCTCGGTTTCCGGCCATTTGGGCAGCTGAAAAGAGACCTTTGGTACCGGTTGGTGGCACCAACCGGTACCAAAGGTGGGCATTGGTACCGGTAGGTGCCATGAACCAGTACCAATGCCCTGGGTATATAAGCAGCAGTTAGCAGTTTCGACGAAATTCCCCACTCCTTATCCCCCAACGCCCCCTGCTCCTCCTCGTCACCGCCGCTGCCCGACGCCCTTGCTCCACCTTGCCGTCGCCGTTGCCAACGACGCCGTCAGGCTACTCGCCGTCGTCGTTGCCGCCACCACTGACGCGACTACCCCCTTCTCATCCTCGTCGCCGTCGCCACCCGACGCCCCTGCTCCACCTTGCCATCGCCGCCGCCACCGACACCTTCAAGCTGCTCGCCGCCACCACCGATGCCGCCAGCCTGCTCGCTGTCGCCGTCGCCGCAGCCACCGACGCCCCTTCCCGCCCCGACGCAATGCCCACCGTGCCCCACCGCCCACTGTGAGCAAGCTTGCTCCCGCGCCCCTCCCCTATCCCCCGTGCGCCCTGCAACCCTTCCCTGCCCCGCCGCCGCCGGCGCCAGCACCGCCGCCGTGCCACTCCGCCGTGCCCCTCCGCTGTGCCCCTGCTATAGATGTTATTTTTCTGTTATTTTTCCATTATTTTTCTGTTATATATAGATGTTATTTTTATATTATATGTAGATGTTGTTAGATGCTTTCGTATATATATGAAAACTTTGTCAATTTATTTCTGTATTAGATGATGATGATAATGATGATGATTTATGAAAACTAGCTTTGTCAATTTTTTGTACTAGTTGATGATGATGATGATATATATATATGATGATATATGAAAACTTTTTTAGATGTATATATATGATGATGATAATGTAATTTTGTTCGATGATATATGATGATGTAATTTTGTCGATATATATACCCCCTCCTCGGTAACTTCGACATGAGGGGGGTCGATATACCCCCTCCCCGATAACTTCGACATGAGGGGGGGTCGATATACCCCCTCCCCGATAACATTTTTTTCTATGTATATGTCGTTGTTGTCGATATACCCCCTCTCCGATAACTTTGACATGAGGGGGGGTCGATATACCTCCTCCCTGGTAACTTTTTTTCTATGTATATGTCGTCGTTGTCGATATACCCCCTCCTCGATAACTTCGACATGGGGGGGGGGGTCGATATACCCCCTCCCAAATAACATTTTTTCTATATATATGTCGTCGTTGTCGATATACCCCCTCCCCGATAACTTCGACATGAGGGGGTGGTCAATATACCCCCTCCCCTATAACATTTTTTTCTATGTATTTGTCGTCGTTGTCGATATACCCCCTCCTCAATAACTTCGCATGAGGAGTAGAAGAAGGAGAAGAAGTGGAGAGGAAGAAGAGGAGAAAAAATATAAGAAGACGAAGAAGAAGAAAAAAGATTAGAAGAAGAAGGAATAGAGGAAAAAGAAGAACTAGAAAAAAAATATTTTTTCTTCTTCTCCTCTATTCCTTCTTCTTCTCCTCTTTTTTTCTTCTTTTTTTCTTCTATTTTTTATTCTCTTCCTCTTCTTATTTTTTATTGGGAAAGTGGGTGTCGGGAACTAGTGTGTCAGGAACTAGGGTAGAGGGTCGAGGGTTGCCGAGGGGTCTATATTTTCCACTATTAATATATCTATCTCTCAGCTCTTTCATTGCATGTATACATAGATTGAAGATCGTAGAGTTGAAAAAAAGACAAGTAGGTGCTATTGGGTTCATTAACACAAATCTCATGGATGAATGGAATGTTAAACATGATCCCAAAGATACCGAGGCCAACTTGCTACGACCGTTACTTCAAAATCAAAACAAAGATACGATACACTTTCCTTATGAATACAAGTGAGTGTTAATATCTTGTGCGTATTCGGTTTCCCTTATTACTCGAGGTTATAGTAAAATGTAATTGATGAGTTATGCATGCGTGCACAGCTTCCACTTTATTCTGCTAGAGATTAAGATTGAGCAGGGACTAGTAACCATCATAGACTCCAACGAAAAAATTCGGAGGAGTATGCGACCATGACTAAAATGCTCGAGAAGTAAGTTCAATCAATCATTATCGCACCATATCGGCAATTTTGTTCATTTCCTGATATCAAGTAATTGTTGTCTTTGTCTGGCAGGGTTTGGAAAAAGTTCAGCACACAAGCTCCGGGACTGCCGGCGCAGCTGTGATTTAACCACCCGAAAGTAAGTACTAGCTACTAGCTAGTTCCGCGCATCTCCGATTGATTCTAGCTAGTTTCATCAATACCATTTAGCATGTTTGCTTATCAGTTTGATTGACCTCTATTTCTTGTAAAGTAGTTGTGGCATGAACCCGAGAATGATTTCTTTGGATACTACATTTGCGAGTTCATCCACCACACGACCTGTGAGTGGGGCTACTCTAAACAACAATATGAAGTGCATAAGCAATAATATTCACAATTTTATTTTATTACCATCATTTGTGTTGAGTTTCATTCATATATATGTATTGACCCCCTTCTTCAAATTATATGTTTCAGATGCGGGATGAACTCCTACCACAAGATCGCATATGTGCAATTCAAGAGAAATTGGAGGGATTCTTTCTTGACCACGTCATCGACAAACACGGAGAATACCATGTGGAAATTGAGTTCAGATGTTAGGGGATTTTGTAAGAGATCTTGTATATATATATATATATATATGTATATATATATGAAGCCAATAGCATCGGATAGATATACGAAAACTTGTTGTTCGACCAATCTATCAAAGAAGGAGAGGTCAATCACTTCTATTTGTGTATATGTTCATGACGATCTTCTATACTTAATGGTTTCCTTAATTTGCTTACTAGCTACCTAGCGTGTCGAGTCCTCTCTATATGTATAGTACGTAGCATCGACCAAGCACTGAGATAAGAGAGGAGAATGCTCTTTATTAGCTGGCTAACACAATATATGAAACTCCTAAATTAACCCTACAAAACCCCCAACCCCCTGATAACCCACAAGTGTAGGGGATCACAAGAGCTTTCGAGGGTAGAGTATTCAACCCAAATTTATTGATTCGACACAAGGGGAGCCAAAGAATATTTTCAAGTATCAGCAGTTGAGTTGTCAATTCAACCACACCTGGATAACATAGTATCTGCAGCAAAGTATTTAGTAGCAAAGTAGAATGATAGTAATGGTAACAGTGGCGAAAAGTAAAGATAGCAGTTTTGTAGTAGTTGTAACAGTAGCAACGGAAAAGTAAATAAGCGAAGCGCAATATGTGAAAAGCTCGTAGGCATTGGATCAGTGATGGATAATTATGTCGGATGCGATTCCTCATGTAATAGCTATAATATAGGGTGACACAGAACTAGCTCCAATTCATCAATGTAATGTAGTCATGTATTCCGAATATAGTCATACGTGCTTATGGAAAAGAACTTGCATGAAATCTTCTGTCCTACCCTCCCGTGGCAGCGGGGTCCTAGAGGAAACTAAGGGATATTAAGGCCTCCTTTTAATATAGAACCGGACCAAAGCATTAGCACTTAGTGAATACATCAACTCCTCAAACTATGGTCATCACTGAGAAGTATCCCGATTATTGTCACTTTGGGATTGTCGGATCATAACACATAATAGGTGACTATAGACTTGCAAGATAGGATCAAGAACTCACATATATTCATGAAAACATAATAGGTTCAGATCTGAAATCATGGCACTCGGGCCCTAGTGACAAGCATTAAGCAGAGCAAAGTCATAGCAACATCAATCTCAGAACATAGTGGATACTAGGGATCAAACACTAGCAAAACTAACTTGATTACATGGTAAATCTCATCCAACCCATCACCGTCCAGCAAGCCTACGATGGAATTACTCACGCGGTGAGCATCATGAAATTCGTGATGGAGGATGGTTGATGATGATGACAGCGACGAATACCCCTCTTCGGAGCCCCGAACGGACTCTAGATCAGCCCTCCCGAGAGAGATTAGGGCTTGCCGGCGGCTCCGTATCGTAAAACGTGATGAAACTTTCTATCTGGTTTTTTTCTGCGCGAAATGGAATATATAGAGTTGGAGTTGTGGTCGGTGGAGCTCCAGGGGGCCCACGAGACAGGGGCGCGCCCAGGGGGAGGGGGCGCGCCCCCCACCCTTGTGGACAGGGTGTGGGCCCCCTGGCCTTGATTCTTCCGCCAGTATTTTTTATATTTTCCAAAAGTTATCTCCGTGGATTTTCAGTTCATTCCGAGAACTTTTGTTTTCTGCACAATAAATAACACCATGGTAGTTCTGTTGAAAACAACGTCAGTCTGGGTTAGTTTCATTCAAATCATGCAAATTAGAGTCCAAAATAAGGGCAAAAGTGTCTGGAAAAGTAGATATGTTGCAGACGTATCTACTCCCCCAAGCTTAAACCTTTGCTTGTCCTCAAGCAATTCAGTTGATAAACTGAAAGTTATAAAGAAAAACTTTTACAAACTTTGTTTGCTCTTGTTGTTGTAAATATGTAAAGCCAGCATTCAAGTTTTCAGCAAAGATTATGCACTAACCATATTCACAATAACACTTACGTCTCATATTTACTCGTGTCAATGGCATAATCAGCTAGCCAGCAATAATAATAAAACTCAGATGACAGCACTTTCTCAAAACAATCATAATATGATATAAGAAGATGGTAGCTCGCTAGCCCTTTCTGAGACCGTAAAACATAAATGCAGAGGACCTTTAAAGATCAAGGACCGACTAAACATTGTAATTCATGGTAAAAGAGATCCAGTCAAGTCATACCCAATATAAACTAAAAGTAATGGATGCAAATGACTCAACATAAAAGTAAATAGATAGTCCCTTCACAGAGGGAAGCAGGGATTTGTAGAGGTGCCAGAGCTCGATTTTAAAATAGAGATGAATAGCATTTTGAGTGGTATACTTTCATTGTCAGTGCAACAACTATGAGATGGCGATATCTTCCATGCTACATACATTATAGGCGGTTCCCAAACAGATTGGTAAAAGTTTATACTCCCCCACCACCAACAAGCATCAATCCATGGCTTGCTCAAAACAATGAATGCCTCCAACTAGCAAAAGCCCTTGGGGAGTTTTGTTTAATTATTTTGATTTGCTTTGATCTTTTTGATCATGGGACTGGGCATCCCGGTTACCAGCCATTTTCTAGTGAATGAGGAGCAGAGTCCACTCCCCTTGAGAATAACCCACCTAGCATGGAAGATACAGACAACCCTAGTTGAAACACGAGTTGTTCGAGCATACAAAACAGAATTTCATTTGAAGGTTTTGAGTTTGGCACATACAAATTTACTTGGAACGGCAGGTAGATACCGCATATAGGAAGGTATGGTTGACTCATATGGAATACCTTTGGGGTTTATGGAGTTTGGATGCACAAGCAGTATTCCCGCTTAGTACAGGTGAAGGCTAGCAAAAGACTGGGAAGCGACCAACTGAGAGAGCGACAACAGTCATGAACATGCATTAAAATTAATTTGTACCGAGTGCAAGCATGAGTAGGATATAATCCACCATGAACATAAATATCGTCAAGGCTATGTTGATTTGTTTTCAACTACATGCGTGAACATGTGCCCAGTCGAGTGACTCAATTCATTCAAAGGAGGATACCATCCCATCATACCACATCATAATCATTTTAATAGCATGTTGGCAAGCAAGGTAAATCATTATAAACTCATAGCTAATTAAGCATGGCATACACAACAATAATCTCTAAATGTCATTGCAAATATGTTTACTTCATAATAGGCTGAATCAGGAACAATGAACTCATCATATTGACAAAAACAAGAAAGGTCGAGTTCATACCATCTTCTCTCATCTCAATCAGTCCATCATATATCGTCATTATTGCCTTTCACTTGCACGAATGAACGGTGTGTATAATAATAATAGTGCACGTGCATTGGACTAAGCTGGAATCTGCAAGCATTCAATTAAAGAGAGAAGACAAAGTAATATGGGCTCTAAGTTAAATCAACAATCATGCATATGAGAGCCACTCACTACTAGGAAAAACCTTATACACAGAAGTTTATCAGTAGCGCGGTTTAAAAATGGGCGCTACTGCTAATTAGTAGTTGCGAGGGGTATAAAAACCGCGCTACTACTAAGTTGATAGTAGTAGCGAGGGGTATAAACTCGTGCTGCTACTAAATGGTCCCCAACAATGCCCCCGGGATAGGCCATAGTAGTAGCGAGTGGTGTAAAACCGGCGCTAGTACTAAGTAAGTAGTTGTAGCGCAGGTAAGACCCCCTGTTAGTGTCAAAACCGGCGGATCTCGGGTAGGGGGTCCCGAACTGTGCGTCTAGGCGGATCGTAAAAGGAGACAAGGGACACGATATTTTTACCCAGGTTTGGGACCTCTCGATGGAGGTAAAACCCTACTCCTGCTTGATTGATATTGATGATATGGGTAGTACAAGAGTAGATCTACCACGAGATCAGAGAGGCTAAACCCTAGAAGCTAGCCTATGGTATGATTGTTGTTCTATCCTACGGACTAAAACCCTCCGGTTTATATAGGCACCGAAGAGGGTTAGGGTTACACAGAGTTGGTTACAATGGTAGGAGATCTACATATCCGTATCACCAAGCTTGCCTTCCACGCCAAGGAAAGTCCCATCCGGACATGGGACGAAGTCTTCAATCTTGTATCTTCATGGTCCAGGAGTCCGGCCAAAGGCTATAGTCCGGCCATCCGGACACCCCCTAATCCAGGACTCCCTCAGTAGCCCCTGAACCAGGCTTCAATGACCACGAGTCCGGTGCGCATATTTTCTTCGGCATTGCAAGGCGGGTTCCTCCTCCGAATATTTCATAGAAGATTTTGAACACAAGGATAGTGTCCGGCTCTGCAAAATAAGTTCCACATACCACCGTAGAGAGAATAATATTTACACAAATTCAATCTGCTGACGTATTCTGTGGCGTGACATCACACCACGGCCAAGCCTTTATTCGAATCGTTTTTACTGTCCCACCTCAGCGCGTTTAGTGAGGCGGTTTCCTTGACACGTCTTGTCAAAGCAGAGATCGTGTCTCCTTATTCCGGGATTCTCATCAATACGGCGTGGGTAACCCAACCGCGCCATTGATTACGACGCTTGGGAGATAAGCGAGTTTTACCAGGCTGGTGGGGACGCATAGCTTCGTCCGTCCATATAAGGGGATAAGGATCCACCTTTTTACCTATGCCTTCTTCCTCCTTTGCTTATCCATCTCCGCGCACTCGAGCTCCAGCGCCCAAGTCCGCACATCTCGCCTCAACCTTCCCCAGCCATGTCTGGAGCGGGAGGCAAGTGGATGGCCTCCTTCGGCATGGAGGGGCACATCAAGAGGCTGCGGAAGGCCGGATACTTGTCCAGCGACATCGCGCATTGGCTCCCCGACAAGGGGCAGCTCATCCCCAGCCCCGGGACCCATGAGAGGGTGGTGTTCCTCACCCACTTCCTCCACGGACTAGGTTTTCCACTTCACCCATTTGTCTGGGGGCTCATGTTCTACTATGGCCTGGATTTCCACGATCTGGCCCCGAATTTTATCCTCAACATCTCGGCGTTCATCGTCGTGTGCGAGGCCTTCCTCTGCATCCAGCCCCACTTCCGCTTATGGCTGAAGACCTTTAATGTCAAGCCGAAGGTAGTGGGCGGCCGCCAAGCGGAGTGCGGAGGAGCCATGGTGGGCAAGATGCCCAACGTCCTATGGCTCGAGGGCTCCTTCGTGGAGTCCATAAAGGGGTGGCAATTGGGCTGGTTTTACATCACCGAGCCGCATGACCCTAAATGGGCAGCGGCCCCCGAATTCTGATATGGCTTCCCTACACGGCTCACCTCTTGGAAAGAGACGGGCCTAACATGGGGTAATTCGGAAGAGCTGACCGGACTCCAATCCTCGTCAAAAACCTGGTGAGCAAGAAGCTCAAGCTCGTCAACGTAGTCCACGTCATGCTCATCCGCCGGATCCTCCCGTGCCAACAACGGGCCTTCGGTTTGTGGGAGTTTGATCCGGCGCAGCACCAAACTTTGAGCAGGCTCTTTGACACTATGTACAAAGATGCCTGGAAGGTGCTGTTCAAGGGCACTGAGGCTCCTGCATCCGCTACCGAAGATCGCGGATTCAGCTCGCAGCGTCAAGCCAGCGAGGTAAGCTGTTTTACCCTTTACAGGACACTTGTTTTCCATAGTTTGACTCTATGCGGGATCTAAACTCCCTTACCTTTGACAGGCCTGGCAAAAGACGTCCGAGAAGGTTGACTGTCTGGCTCCCTTGCCAGAAGACCCAGCGGATGCCCGATTGATAGGGCTGCTGGTTCGGGCACCTCATGTGGTGCCGGAGAAGAAGGCCAAGAAGAAGGCCAAGAAGAAGGCCACGGGAACCCGAAAGAGTTCCCGGCGCCAGGTGTTATCGGACTCATCGTCCAATGACTCCGAGGCGGATTCCTCCCGTGAAGATGAGGAGGAGGAAAAAGAGGCCTCTCCCCTAGCGGGGGATGAGAAGAAAAGGAAGGCCGCCCAACTGGGGAGGCCGGAGGGTCCAAAAAGGGAATGACCCTTCCTCCAGACTACTCCACCAACGCCGACGACGGCGAAGAGGAGTGGCCACCGAGGGCTAAGCCCCTGGCGAAATCGTAAGTGTCCGGATACCAAAATAACTCATGGCGTTTCATTTGCCGCACACTATCTCCTAACGCCGAATATAACCCTGCAGCCCGCCCAAGGACGAGCTCGACGCTGCAACGAGCGGCTCCCTGGATTCGTCAGACGTGAGCAACACCTCACTTCTGGCTGCTTCCTCTCCTCACACTGCGGATGATGCCGAGGTGGGGTCCCAAAAGGGGCCCAGCCAGGAGGAGGTGGTCCAGGAGGCGCCGCAAGGCGACCTCCCGGACTCCAGGCGCTAGGGGGATAAACCCCAAAGGGCTCTAAGTCCGGCCCTGGGCCGAACTCCGCACCGGAACCTTCAGTGGTTTCAGAGTCCGGCAGGCGGCCCCTTCGTAAGAAGGGCGAGACTGCGACACTGGTGACCTCCGTCCAACCGGAGGCACCGGATAATTTGCTGGAGGCGCTTAACAGCGCCTCCATCGACGAGGAGCACCGCACTGTTATGAGTGTGGTG
This sequence comes from Triticum aestivum, assembly GCF_018294505.1. Classification (NCBI taxonomy): domain Eukaryota; kingdom Viridiplantae; phylum Streptophyta; class Magnoliopsida; order Poales; family Poaceae; genus Triticum; species Triticum aestivum. Next base: position 99,968,156 of record NC_057801.1, read on the forward strand.
ATTCAAAAAGTTCAGTCCGCCAAGAGCGGGCTGACTGAAGCATGTGCCAACCTTCTAACAGGCTTCGAGGTATGTATTTAAGATATGTAAAAATATTACCGCATAGACAGTAGCCCCTGATGCTCAGTTTGGTGTTCGAAAGAAAAACCGAACTGAGGATCTAATAAGATGTACGCATGAGTCTAACATAAGTATGTCAATATGGGGAATGCAGGCTGCGTTGCTGACCTCTGCCGCACTGACTGCAAAGGTCAATGCATTGAAGCAGAGCCTCGAGCGGTCCGAGAACAAGCTCGGCCTTGCCAAGAAGCAGCTCGAGGACGAGGAAGGTAAGTAATACCTTATGGAAGTATATAAAAGATGTGGTTGCAAACATGAAAAGAATAACGTGAGTATTGCAGGGGCCACAAACGAGGTGGCGACCCTGAAGGAAGTGGTGTCCAAGGTCGAAAGCAATGCGGCCGCGGAGCGCACCGAGTGAGACAAACAGGAGGCACGGGTGGCGGAGGTGCGGCAAGAGCTCCAGGCTCTCGTGGAAAAACACGAGGGTTTGGAGCGTGACTCAAAGACTCGAGAGTCCGAGCTTGCCTCGGCCCTTGAGAGCGCCAAAGCCGCTAAGGCCGAAGCCCAAAAATCCCTCCAGGAGATTGAAGCGATGAAGAAGATAGCGGCGGGTAAGGCATTCTTTATGCAAAGCAGGCACGTGAAAGTGAATTACTTGTTACTTACCCGAATCCGGAGCTCTCCAGGAGCATTCGCAGATTTGCCCCGCAGTGTGTCCGATGCTGCCGCGTTCTACCGGGCCGAGGAGGGGAGCTCGACGGAGAGGGTGTTCTGGTCTCAGTATGCTGAGGCCGGACACCCGGTGCCCTTGAGCGACCAGCCGAAACAGTTGGTCGAGCTCCATAAGGTGGCCGAACAGGCCATGAAGGGCCTCATAGTTCGGCTGTGGCCTGAGGAAGCCATACCTGGGAGCTACTTCGGGCTGGTGAGGCGGCTGGTGGACGCCTGTCCATGGATTGAAGTCGTCAAGCGCTCCGTCTGCATCGAAGGTGCCCGTAGGGCTCTTGCCCGTGCTAAAGTGCACTGGGGCAAGATGGACGCTGAGAAGCTTGTGACGGATAGACCATCGCCGGGCAGGGAGTATCGCAAGCCCGAGATGTATTATGAGAGCGTTCTGAAGGGTGCCCGCCTTATAGCGGCTGAATGCTCCAAAGATGTAATTTTTGAGTAAACTCGCCTTTGTTATCCTGTACGCTGAAAACTTGTTCATATGCACTAAGCAACGCTTGTGGATTTAAAATATTACCTTCTGTGCGGCCGTTTATTAAATTTGAGAGATGGCGAGTCGTCGGCTTCTGCCCACATGCCTCGAGTGCTGGGGTGTTCGGGATAAACTTGAGCGCTCTTTTTCCCATTCTTGGGTCCTTCGAGGGAGGCGCTCAACGCAACGAACGAGGCAACCGGACTATAATGCTTGAACACTCTTACTTAGCCATAGAATTCTATAATTTTAAATTTCGGCGAAGCCCCTAGTATTCGGAAGACCGAGTTCGGGGCGCTATCCACGCCTAGGCCGGACAAAGCCGACTCCTCGCTCTAAGCGGCATAAGTCTTTAGGGACATGAAAACCACTCGAACAGCGACCGGCTCTCACCCTATCATGACGGTCATTTTTACCTTTCTCCACTGAGGTGCTTAACCCAGCTCAACCAGGGCACAATCGCAGTGGTTCTCCCAGCGCTACCTTAGCCGATATAATGGAACGTAAGGTACCAAAACATGGGAGCCGGGCAAACCCAACTATTGACCCAAGACATGATTCGGATCTGATGCATATAATGCTATAAGTTCAGGGTGCCGCACTTGTGGAAGTGTTCGGACTTATCACACCATATTTTGGGGTACTTAAGCCCCTGGTGTATTTGGTCGTACCAAAGCGTACGGATGCAACATGTCATAAGTGAACATATATAGATAAGAAAAAGGAATGCAATAATAGGAAAAGGTTGTGCATTGTTTATTAAAAAAGCTGCGGTAAAAGCAGAACGATACAAATAGTGCGATAAGCAAGGGACGGGACTATTTGACATGTCCCCCTCCAGCAGCGAGCTGCGGGATGATATGTAAAACAAGTATACTGCTCGTTATAGAGACAACCTGGATACTCGACGTAGCTTTCTGCTTCCCTGGCTGTTGCATCATATGTTCGGCGATTCTACTGCTGGACAGGGCTTCTTGATAAAGGAGTCCTGAAAATAAGAAAAAGGAATTGCACAATCGGGAGCCCCTGGTGCGGTTGAGTCGCATTCTCGGCCTGCCGTGGTCGTGCCCCTCCCCCTATGCCCATGGTATTTCCAGAGCGTAATTATGTATGCGTAGTACTGGTTTCGCAATTTCACGAGGGTTGGGGTTGGGGCCGCATTGCTATGCGTGCTCGGGACGTGCCAGGCGGTCTTGTTGTAGATTACTCCGGGCGCGCTTAACGGTGTCCGGCCGTTTAATAGCCGGACTTGAGAATTTCCTTGAGAGGCTGCTTTGTACTTCCGCTGCGAGAGCCGCCGTATGCTCCTCCGTTCGGAGAGAGCGTTCGGTGTTTCTGTTGACTGTAATGACTCCTCGAGGGCCTGGCATCTTGAGTTTGAGGTATGCGTAGTGCGGCAACGCATCGAACTTTGCAAATGCGGTTCGTCCGAGCAATGCGTGATAGCCGCTGCGGAACGGGACTATGTCGAAGATTAACTCCTCTACAAGTATAACTAAGCCTGTATAGTTGGCCTCTACACCTGGTATGACGCCTTTATAGGTCGTCTTTCTGGGTTTAATCCTTGAGGGGTCTATGCCCATTTTGTGCATGTATCCTGATAAAGCAGGTTCAGGCTGCTGCCGCCGTCCATCAGGACTCTAGTGAGCTGAAATCCGTCAACGGATTGAACTTTGGGGCGACTGGCTCCATCGCATGTACGTCCCTTAGTGCACGCTTCCGCTCCCTTTTGGGTATATGGGTTGCGTATATCATGTTCACCGTCCGCACTTGTAGGGGGAAGCCCTTCTGTCCCTCTATTGTTCGGCGGCCGGGGCTCCTCCTCGTCGTCACTATACAACCCCTTGTCATTGTTTTCGGCATTTAACTTGCCTGCCTGCTTGAACACCCAACAATCCCTGTTGGTGTGGTTGGCTGGTTTTCCAAGGGTGTCGTGTATCTGGCACGAGCGGTCGACTATTCGGTCCAAATTGGACGGGCCCGGAGTATTTCTTTTGAATGGCTTTTTGAATGGCAAGGGATGACCGGGTTTAGAGCCTCTGAATTCAGCATTGACATCCGTATCCTCAGCATTATCGCCATTAATGCGGTGCTTGTGCTTGTTGCGACGCGACCCGCCGTTGCTGTCCTTGGTATCCGAATTACCAAGGCTCTTGGTCATGTTGTTACTACGAGCTAGCCAGTTGTCCTCTCCCGCGCAAAAGTGGGTCATGAGTGCTGTGAGGGCTGCCATGGATTTCGGCTTTTCCTGCCCTAGGTGCTGGGCAAGCCACTCGTCGCAGGTGTTATGTTAGAAGGCTACAAGGGCCTCTGCATCCGAACAGTCGACGATTTGATTTTTCTTGGTTACGAACCGTGTCCAGAATTGTCTGGCTGATTCCTCTGGGTGCTGAATTATGTGGCTTAGGTCATCGGCGTCTAGTGGTCGCACATAGGTGCCCTGGAAGTTGTCGAGGAATGCGGCTTCCAGGTCTTCCCAACAACCAATTGACTCCGCTGGCAAGCTGTTAAGCCAATGCCGAGCTGGTACTTTAAGCTTGAGTGGGAGGTATTTGATGGCGTGTAGATCATCACCGCGGGCCATGTGGATATGAAGGAGATAGTCCTCGATCCAGACCGTAGGATCTGTTGTGCCATCGTATGATTCAATGTTTACGGGTTTGAAACCCTCAGGGATTTGATGATCCATCACTTCGTCTGTGAAGCATAGTGGGTGTGCGGCGCCTCTGTATTGGGCTATATCATGACGCAGCTCAAATGAGCTTTGTCTATTGTGTTCGGTCCAGCCGGAATTGCCATATCTGGCATGACGGTTATCATCATGTATCGTGGGGCGCCCACGCGATCCGTAGATCGATTTTGTTTGCCTTTCCTTCTCCTCCAGTATATCCCGCAGGTCTGGCGCATTTTCCCGTGCCTTGGTATTTTTGGAGCGGCGCCGGGGTGCGGCTTGAGTGGAGGGCCGAGAGGCCTCTCTGTCGCGGCCACGAGGTGGCCGGTCGGTCGTATCATGCACTGGTGATGTAGGTTTAGGTGCTTCCTCCCCTAATCGGGGTAGTAGCCTGCATTTTGGGTAGCTCTTGGAGGGACGTTCGAGTTCATACTCTTCGGCCGGAATGACTTCAGTCCATCTGTCGGCTAGCAAGTCTTGGTCAGCTCTAAGCTGTTGCTGCTTTTTCTTGAGGCTGCTTGCTGTGGCCATAAGCCTGTGTTTGAAACGCTCTTGTTCGACGGGATCCTCAGGCATGACAAATTCGTCATCTTCGAGGCTTGCCTTGTCTTCGGAGGGAGGCATGTAATTATCGTCCTCTACCTCTCTGCCTGCCGCTCTCTTATGACGGCTGGCATCTCCATCCTCCTGCACTGAATCTTTCTGGAGGGGGTTGTCTTCGGCACTGTCCGGGGTGTTATTGTCTCCCGTGCCGGAATCACCATTTTTGCTATGGCGGTATTTAAAGCGGCACTGCTGATGCCGGCGCTTAGGCTGTTTCTTGGAGGGGTCATCCTCCATTGTTCCATCGCCATTCCCATCTTTTGGGATGTCCACCATGTGAATGTCGTATGACGAGGTGGCCTTCCAGTGCCCTGTAGGTGCTGGTTATTGGTCGTCTCCTGCATCGTCGTCCATACCGTCGATGTCTTCGGAGTCGAAGTCGACCATGTCGGTTAAATCATCGACAATGGCTATGAAGCGGGTGGTGGGTTGGCTTTGAATTTCTTCGTCGTCCGCATCCCAACTGTCGGTGTCAAAACCGGCAGATCTCGGGTAGGGGGTCCCAAACTGTGCGTCTAGGCGGATGGTAACACGAGACAACGGACACGATGTTTTTACCAAGGTTCGTGCCCTCTCGGTGGAGGTATAACCCTACTCTTGCTTGATTTATATTGATGATATGGGTAGTACAAGAGTAGATCTACCACGAGATCAAAGAGGCTAAACCCTAGAAGCTAGCCTATGGTATGATTGTTGTTCGTCCTACGGACTAAAACCGTCCGGTTTATATCGACACCGGAGAGGGCTAGGGTTACACAGAGTTGGTTACAATGGTAGGAGATCTACATATCCGTATCGCCAAGCTTGCCTTCCACGCCAAGGAAAGTCCCATCCGGACACGGGACAAAGTCTTCAATCTTGTATCTTCATAGTCTAGGAGTCCGGCCAACGGTGATAGTCCGGCCATCCGGACACCCCCTAATCCAGGACTCCCTTAGTAGCCCCTGAACCAGGCTTCAATGACGACGAGTCCGGCGCGCATATTGTCTTCCGCATTGCAAGGCGGGTTCCTCCTCCGAATACTTCATAGAAGATTTTGAACACAAGGATAGTGTCCGGCTCTGCAAAATAAGTTCCACATACCACCATAGAGAGAATAATCTTTTTACAAATCTTCTGACGTATTCCGCGGCGTGACATCACACCACGGCCAGGCCTTTATTCGAATCACTTTTTACCGTCCCACCTCAGCGCGTTTAGCGAGGCGGTTTCCTTTGCACGTCTTATCAAAGCGGAGATCGTGCCCCCTTATTCCGGGATTCTCATCAATACGAGCGTGGGTAACCCGGTCGTGCCCGTTGGCACGCCGCCTCTATCGAAGGCATGTCCCAAACGGTCACGGGGAGGGCTCTTGGTATTCAACCTCTTTATAACGAGACTAAGGCCCGCTCCTTTCTTTCAATCTCAATCGGATCCGCCTCTCGCCTCGAGTTCCAACACCCAAAGCTCCAGATTCAGGCGCTTGGGACCTTCGACGATGTACGGCTCTGACCTGCATGGCCGGTGGATGCCTTCCTCCGTCACAGAAGAATATGTGCTAAAGCTGCGCGATGCCAGGTATCTAACCTGCGAAATTTCGCATAGGTTGCCTGCCCCAGGGCAGGTTATTCCTACTCCCGATCCTGGTGAGAGTGTGGTGTTCGTGTCTCACTTCCTTCGGGGTTTAGGCTTCCCGACGGACCCCTTCATGAGGGAGCTCATGTTTTATTATGGGCTGGAATTCCACGACTTGGATCCGGAATCGACCCTCCACATCTCATCGTTCATTGTCGTATGCGAGGCCTTCCTCCGCATTACCCCTCAGTTCGGATTGTGGCTCAAGACCTTCAAAGTGGAGACAAAGATGACCGAGGGGCAGCAGGCAGAGTGCGGAGGGGCGGTTATAAGCAAAAGTGTTGACGCTCCATGGCCCGAGGGCTCTTTTCAAGAGGAGCTCGGTTTATGGCAACAGAAGTGGTTTTACATCACCACTCCCAGAGGCACCAAATGGGTGGCGCCACCTGCATTCTGCCTGGGTCCTCCACCACGGCTGGCGTCATGGGTCAACAAAGGGCTTGACTGGGGGCCGTCCAAGGACGTACCTCTGTTGCAGGGCCGTATTCGAGACCTCCAAGAGAGGGAGATCAATCTGGTCGTAGTGGCGCAGGTCATCCTGATTCGGCGCCTTCTGCCCTGCAAACGTCGCCTGCTCCGCCTATGGGAATTTAATCCGGAGGGACCACGAGCTCTCAAACATTTTATGGGTGCGACACCCGTGGAGATGTATAAATTGTTCTTCGGGTCACAAGAGAAGTGTCCAGACTTGACCGAGGACGCAGGTCTGAGCTGCAATCGCCCGGATACTCAAGTAAGTAGTCCTGTACCCGAACATGCCATCCGTATATCTATCATAAGCTTGCCTTTAAAAGAGCCATCCCTTGAACAGGAGTGGACAGCGAAAGCAAAACTGATCCGGTGTCCGGCCCCCCTCCCAGAGACCACGCCGGATCCTGTGTTAACCAGGATGCTAGAGGTTGCACCTTTTGAAGAAGGCGAAGGGGGGAACAAGGGAGCTACTACCTATGCGAAGGAGTTTATCAAGAAAGGAGGGATCGATAATCCCTCCCTCCAAGGGGAGAAGAGGATCGGTTCTGAAGATCCGGAGACCAAGGCCTTGAAGTAGGGGAAGAAATCTTCGCCAGAGGGTCCTGCGCCGGGAGATGCCCCGGCTGCACAATTTCCCCAAGGAGATTAGCCCTCCAGCGAGCCGTAAGTAAAGAGGGGCGTTTTCCTAGAATGAGAGACATCCCAGTTTTATTTCTGAAGATAACCAAATTTTTTTCTTGTAGTTCGTATCTCAGCCCTTCTCAGCAGAGCTCGTCTTCGGGGGATCTTGATCTGGAGATGATGGAGAGCGAAACGCCTCCGCCTGCCGAACTGTCATGCGAGGCGGACGACCCTGAGGTGTCGACGCGGAGGGTTTCTCCGAATCCAGTGGGGCCCGAAGGCAGTCGTAGGTCCCCTCAAAGCCTTCCGCGTCCGGCCTTCAAAAAAGGCCATCGGACGAGTCCGGCTCCGACCGGTGTACGGTCGGAGGAGTTGAAAGATCTGCTCGGGCGAGCATTTATCTCGGAAGATCACCGTGCGCTAATGGGTACGGTGATTGAAAGGATTTTATCCGCTGAAATTGGATTGCATGAAGCCGTCATAAGTTTACTGACGGGTTTTGAGGTACGCAAAATGATGCACCTTCTGACAGTTTTGCATATAGAATGCGCCCTGTATAGATAGTAGCCCCTGAGACTCGGTGTGCTGTCAAAAATGACAACGCGCCAAGGATCATAATCCCAGGTATAATATGCGCTCTTCCTATGTAGGTGGCGAAGCATCCGGTGGCAAGCCGGACTGATGAATTTGCCGAATTAAAGCGGCAACTTGACATGGCAGATTCTGACATCGCGCTTGTCAATAAGCGGCTTGACGAGTCACAAGGTATGCAACTTCTATGCGGACACCCGGTAAGGTAGCTTAATGTCTGTGCCTTACAACATGTATGCTTGATGCAGATGGTGTCGCTGCCATGGAGAACCTTCGGGCGAAGCTCGCCCGAGCCAAGGAGCAAGCCCGAAAAAGTGATGTGGCTACCTTAAAAGCGGACGAAGAGCTGAGAGCCGAACAGGCTGCTCACTGCCGAAGCAAGAAAGAAATGGCCGAGATGGCCGTAAAGTTGAAGAATGGTAACGACCATTGCGATCTTCTTGAAAAAGAAGGGCAAGCAGAACAAGAGGACCTGAAAAACGCCACTATTGAGGCCAAGGATGCTCGCTCTGCAATGAGAGCTATGAAAGAGGAGCTGCGTCAGGCCGAAGATATTACGGCTGGAAAGCCTTTTCTGCTGCGGAGGAAATTTACGGATCCTAAGTATGCTCAGTTGGGCCAGCTGTGGGGTGCGGAGGATGCTTATCTGGATTTGGCGGCGAGTGCCGCAGACGCGGTCGCACACTTCCCAGGCCAAAAGGATCACGGAATGGAAGAGCTTTTTTGGTCGCAGTTCCATAGTCCAGGGCGTCCGCTTTCATTAACCGATCGTTTGGCCGAATGGGCTGAGCTAAATAGGTTGTCTGGACTTGCCTTGAAGGATGTCGTGACTCATTTGTGGCCGAGCAGGCCCGAGCCGAAGAGTTATTTTGGATTGGTGCAGCAGTTCCTTGGTGCGGTGCCGCATATTGCTGCAATAAAGCGGTCAGCATGCATAGAGGGTGCGCGGATGGATCTTGCCCGTGTCAAGACATACTGGGCGGAGATGAAGGCCACTGACGTTGCATCCCAGTATTTGGACAGAAGCCGAGTACCTGCCGAGCACTATTTTGAGGAAGTCCTGCAGGGCGCTCATTTAATAGAGACGCAATGCTCAAAGGATATTATGTTCTAATGACATGTATGATTTGTGAAACAATGTTTCAATATAATATAAGGGCTTTTTATACTTGTGCGTTCAAGTATTAAAACGCCTCATGTGCGGCCGTTAATGTATATGTGTATATAACCTGAAAGATGGCAGTCTTTGGCTTCAGCCCCCACGCACATAGTGCGGGGGTGTTTGCAAAAAGGCGCATTTTCACACTTAATCGAACGTCTTGGTCCTGTGAAGGAGGTGATAGCGTAGCAAACTAGGAAACCGGACTATAATGCTTTATCACTTTCACTTAGCCATAGGGGTTCGATGGTGGGGCTACTATATAGCCCCTAGGGGCACCACGCTCTCCCGAACTCGGGGCGCATATGTGCCTGACCAGGAATCGGTCCTTCGTTAATGCGGAGGAATTCTAAACATTCCGGTGGGTCATCAAGTTGTTGGAAATATGCCCTAGAGGCAATAATAAAAGGGTTATTATTGTATTTCCTTATTCATGATAATAGTCTTCTATTCATGCTATAACTGTATTGTATGGAAATCGTAATACACGTGTGAATACATAGACCATAACATGTCCCTAGTGAGCCTCTAGTTGACTAGCTCGTTGGTCAACAGATAGTCATGGTTTCCTGACTATGGACATTAGATGTCATTGACAACAGGATCACATCATTAGGAGAATGATGTGATGGACAAGACCCAATCCTAAGCATAGCACAAGATCGTGTAGTTCGTTTTGCTAGAGCTTTTTCAATGTCAAGTATCTCTTCCTTAGACCATGAGATCATGTAACTCCCGGATACCGTAAGAGTGGTTTGGGTGTACCAAACGTCACAACGTAACTGGGTGACTAAAAGGTGCACTACAGGTATCTCCGAAAGTGTCTGTTGGGTTGACACGGATCGAGACTGGGATTTGTCACTCCGTATGACGGAGAGGTATCTCTGGGCCCACTCGGTAATGCATCATCATAATGAACTCAAAGTGACCAAGTGTTTGGTCATGGGATCATGCATTATGGTACGAGTAAAGTGACTTGCCGGTAACGGGACTGAACGAGGTATTGGGATACCGACGATCGAGTCTCGGGCAAGTAACGTACCTATTGACAAAGGGAATTGTATACGGGGTTGTTCGAATCCTCGACATCATGGTTCATCCAATGAGATCATCGAGGAGCATGTGGGAACCAACATGGGTATCCAGATCCTGCTGTTGGTTATTGCCCGAGAGCCGTCTCGGTCATGTCTACGTGTCTCCCGAACCCGTAGGGTCTACACACTTAAGGTTCGGTAACGCTAGGGTTGTATGAATATGAGTATGCAGCATACCGAATGTTGTTCGGAGTCTCGGATGAGATCCCGGACGTCACGAGGAGTTTCGGAATGGTCCGGAGGTAAAGAAAACTATATAGGAAGTGGTATTTCGGCCATCGGGAAAGTTTCGGGGTCACCCGGTATTGTACAGGGACCACCGGAAGGGTCCCGGGGGTCCATCGGGTGGGGCCACCCAACCCGGAGGGCCCCAAGGGCCGAAGTGGGGAGGGGAACCAGCCCTTAGTGGGCTGGTGCGCCCCCCTAGGCCCACCCCCTGCGCCTAGGGTTGAAACCCTAGGGTGGGGGGGGGGCGCCCCACTTGCCTTGGGGGGTACTCCACCCCCCTTGGCCGCCGCCCCCTTGGGAGACTGGATCTCCCAGGGCCGGCGCCCCCCCTGGGGGCCTATATAAAGGTAGGGGCGAGGGGGGCAGCCGCACCCTGAAGTCCTGGCGCCCCCTCCCCCTGCTACACCTCTTCCTCCTCCGTCACGTGCTTGGCGAAGCCCTGCCGGAGTGCTGGTGTTCCACCACCACCACGCCGTTGTGCTGTTGCTGGAGCCATCATCATCAACCTCTCCTTCCCCCTTGCTGGATCAAGACGGAGGAGACGTTACGCTGACCGTACGTGTGTTGAACGCGGAGGTGCCGTCCGTTCGGCACTAGGATCTCCGGTGATAGGATCACGGCGAGAACGACTACTTCAACCCCATTCTTTTGAACGCTTCCGCGCGATCTACAAAGTGGTATGTAGATGCAATCTCTCTCCCATGACTCGTTGCTTAGATGAACTCATAGATGGATCTTGGTGAAACCGTAGGAAAAAATTTAATTTTCTGCAACGTTCCCCAACAGTGGCATCATGAGCTAGGTCTATGCGCAGTTCTCTATTGCACGAGTAGAACACAATTTTGTTGTGCGCGTAGATCTTATCAACTTGCTTGCTGCTACTAGTCTTATCTTGCTTCAGCGGTATTGTGGGATGAAGCGGCCCAGACCAACCTTACACGTACGCTTACGTGAGACCGGTTCCACCGACTGACATGCACTAGTTGCATAAGGTGGCTGGCGGGTGTCTATCTCTCCCACTTTAGTTGGAGCGGATTCGATCAAAAGGGTCCTTATGAAGGGCAAATAGAAGTTGACAAGATCACGTTGTGGTTATTCGTAGGTAAGAAAACGTTCTTGCTAGAACCCAATTGTAGCCACGTAAAAGATGCAACAACAATCAGAGGACGTCTAACTTGTTTTTGCAGCAATTATCATGTGATGTGATATGGCCAGAAGTTGTGATGAATGATGAATGATATATTGTGATGTATGAGATCATGTTTTTGTAATAGGAATCACGACTTGCATGTCGATGAGTATGACAACCGGCAGGAGCCATAGGAGTTGTCTTTATTTTTTGTATGACCTGCGTGTCATTGAAGAACGCCATGTAAATTACTTTACTTTATTGCTAAATGCGTTAGCCATATAAGTAGAAGTAGTCGTTGGCGTGACAACTTCATGAAGACACAATGATGGAGATCATGGTGTCATGCCGGTGACGAAGATGATCATTGAGCCCCGAAGATGGAGATCGAAGGAGCTATATGATATTGGCCATATCATGTCACTACTATATAATTGCATGTGATGTTTATTATGTTTTATGCATCTTGTTTACTTAGAACGACGGTAGTAAATAAGATGATCCCTTAAAATAATTTCAAGAAAGTGTTCCCCCTAACTATGCACCGTTGCTAAAGTTCGTCGTTTCGAAGCACCACGTGATGATCGGGTGTGATAGATCCTTACGTTCACATACAACGGGTGTAAGACAGATTTACACATGCAGAACACTTAGGGTTAACTTGACGAGCCTAGCATGTACAGACATGGCCTCGGGACACAAGAGACCGAAAGGTCGAACATGAGTCGTATAGAAGATACGATCAACATGGAGATGTTCATCGATGATGACTAGTCCGTCTCACGTGATGATCGGACACGGCCTAGTCGACTCGGATCGTGTAACACTTAGATGACTAGAGGGATGTCTAATCTGAGTGGGAGTTCATTAAATAATTTGATTAGATGAACTTAATTATCATGAACTTAGTCTAAAACTTTTGCAAAATATTTCTTGTAGATCAAATGGCCAACGCTCATGTCAACATGAACTTCAACGCGTTCCTAGAGAAAACAAAACTGAAAGATGATGGTAGCAACTATACGGACTGGGTCCGGAACCTGAGGCTCATCCTCATAGCAGCCAGGAAACAATATGTCCTAGAAGGACCGCTACATGATGCACCCGTTCCAGAGAACCAAGACATTATGAATGCTTGGCAGTCTCGCGCTGATGGTTACTCCCTCGTTTAGTGCGGCATACTTTACAGCTTAGAACCGGGGCTCCAAAAGCGTTTTGAGCAACACGGAGCATATGAGATGTTCGAGGAGCTGAAACTAGTTTTCCAAGCTCATGCCCGGGTCGAGAGATATGAAGTCTCTGACAAGTTCTATAGTTGTAAGATGGAGGAAAATAGTTCTGTCAGTGAGCACATACTTAAAATGTCTGGGTTGCACAACCGCCTGTCCCAGGTGGACATTAACCTCCCGGATGAGGCGGTCATTGACAGAATCCTTCAGTCGCTCCCACCAAGCTACAAGAGCTTTGTGATGAACTACAATATGCAGGGGATGGTAAAGACCAAAGTATTTTCAATGCTGAAGTCAGCAGAGGTTGAAATCAAGAAAGAACATCAAGTGTTGATGGTCAATAAGACCACTAAGTTCAAGAAGGGCAAGGGTAAGAAGAACTTCAAGAAGGACGGCAAAGATGTTGCCGCGCCCGGTAAGCCAGTTGCCGGGAAGAAGTCAAAGAATGGACCCAAGCCTGAAACTGAGTGCTTTTATTGCAAGGGGAAGGGTCACTGGAAGCGGAACTGCCCCAAATACTTAGCGGATAAGAAGGCCGGCAACACTAAAGTTATATTTGATATACATGTAATTGATGTGTACCTTAATAGTACTCGTAGTAACTCCTGGATATTTGATACCGGTGCCGTTGCTCACATTTGTAACTCACAACAAGAGCTGCGGAATAAGCGGAGACTGGCGAAGGACGAGGTGACGATGCGTGTCGGGAATGGTTCCAAGGTCGATGTGATCGCCGTCGGCACGCTACCTCTACATTTACCCACGGGATTAGTTTTAAACCTCAATAATTGTTATTTTGTGCCAAGTTTGAGCATGAACATTGTATCAGGATCTCGTTTAATACGAGATGGCTACTCATTTAAATTCGAGAATAATGGTTGTTCTATTTATATGAGACATATGTTTTATGTTCATGCCCCAATGGTCAATGGTTTATTCTTAATGAATCTCGAACGTAATATTACACATATTCATAGCGTGAATACCAAAAGATGTAAAGTTGATAACGATAGTCCCACATACTTGTGGCACTGCCGCCTTGGTCACATTGGTGTCAAGCGCATGAAGAAGCTCCATGCTGATGGACTTTTAGAGTCTCTCGATTATGAATCATTTGACTCATGCGAACCATGCTTCATGGGAAAAATGACCAAGACCCCGTTCTCCGGAACAATGGAGCGAGCAACCAACTTGTTGGAAATCATACATACCAATGTGTGCGGTCCAATGAGCGTTGAGGCTCGCGGAGGATATCGTTATGTTCTCACTCTCACTGATGACTTGAGTAGATATGGATATGTCTACTTGATGAAACACAAGTCTGAGACCTTTGAAAAGTTCAAGGAATTTCAGAATGAAGTAGAGAATCAACGTGACCGAAAGATAAAGTTCTTACGATCGGATCGTGGAGGAGAATATTTAAGTCACGAATTTGGTACACACTTAAGAAAATGTGGAATCGTTTCACAACTCATGCCGCCTGGAACACCTCAGCGTAACGGTGTGTCTGAACGTCGTAATCACACTCTATTGGATATGGTGCGATCTATGATGTCTCTTACCAATTTACCGCTATCATTTTGGGAATACGCTCTAGAGACAGCTACATTCACTTTAAATTGGGCACCGTCTAAATCCATTGAGACGACACCGTATGAATTATGGTTTGGGAAGAAACCTAAGCTGTCGTTTCTAAAAGTTTGGGGATGCGATGCTTATGTCAAGAAACTTCAACCTGAAAAGCTCGAACCCAAGTCGGAAAAATGCGTCTTCATAGGATACCCTAAAGAAACCATTGGGTATACCTTCTACTTAAGATCCGAGGGCAAGATCTTTGTTGCCAAGAACGGATCCTTTCTGGAAAAAGAGTTTCTCTCGAAAGAAGTAAGTGGGAGGAAAGTAGAACTCGATGAAGTACTACCTCTTGAACGGGATAGTAGTGCAGCTCAGGAAAATGTTCCTGTGATGCCTACACCAACTAAAGAGGAAAACAATGATGATGATCAAGGTACATCGGATCAAGTTGCTACTGAACTTCGTAGGTCCACAAGGACACGTTCCGCACCAGAGTGGTACGGCAACCCTGTCCTAGAAATCATGTTGTTAGACAACGGTGAACCTTCGAACTATGAAGAAGCAATGGCAGGCCCAGATTCCAACAACTCTCTAGAAGCCATGAAATCCGAGATAGAATCCATGTATGAAAACAAAGTATGGACTTTGGCTGACTTGCCCGATGATCGGCGAGCGATAGAAAACAAATGGATCTTTAAGAAGAACACGGACGCGGATGGTAATGTCACCCTCTATAAAGCTTGACTTGTCGCTAAGGGTTATCGGCAAGTTCAAGGGATTGACTATGATGAGACTTTCTCTCTCGTAGCAAAGCTTAAGTCCGTACGAATCATGTTAGCAATTGCCGCATACTATGATTATGAGATATGGCAGATGGACGTCAAAACGGCATTCCTTAACGGGCATCTTAAGGAAGAACTGTATATGCTGCAGCCGGAGGGTTTTGTCGATCCTAAGAATGCTAACAAAGTATGCAAGCTCCAGCGATCCATTTATGGGCTGGTGCAAGCATCTCGGAGTTGGAACATTCGCTTTGATGAGATGATCAAAGCGTTTGGGTTTACGCAGACTTATGGAGAAGCCTGCGTTTACAAGAAAGTGAGTGGGAGCTCTGTAGCATTTCTCATATTATATGTAGATGACATACTTTTGATGGGAAATGATATAGAATTCTTGGACAGCATTAAGGCCTACTTGAATAAGTGTTTTTCAATGAAGGACCTTGGAGAAGCTGCTTATATATTAGGCATCAAGATCTATAGGGATAGATCGAGACGCCTCATAGGTCTTTCACAAAGCACATACCTTGATAAGATTTTGAAGAAGTTCAAAATGGATCAGTCCAAAAAGGGTTCTTGCCTATACTGCAAGGTGTGAGATTGAGCTCGGCTCAATGCCCGACCACGGCAAAAGATAAAGAAGAGATGAGCGTCATCCCCTATGCCTCAACCATAGGATCTATTATGTATGCCATGCTGTGTACCAGACCTGATGTAAACCTTGCCGTAAGTTTGGTAGGAAGGTACCAAAGTAATCCCGGCAAGGAACACTGGACAGCGGTCAAGAATATCCTGAAGTACCTGAAAAGGACAAAGGACATGTTTCTCGTTTATGGAGGTGACGAAGAGCTTGTCGTAAAGGGTTACGTCGACGCTAGCTTCAACACAGATCTGGATGACTCTAAGTCACAAACCGGATACGTGTATATGTTGAATGGTGGAGCAGTAAGCTGGTGCAGCTGCAAGCAGAGCGTCGTGGCGGGATCTACATGTGAAGCAGAGTACATGGCAGCCTCAGAGGCAGCGCATGAAGCAATATGGGTGAAGGAGTTCATCACCGACCTAGGAGTCATACCCAATGCGTCGGGGCCGATCAAACTCTTCTGTGACAACACTGGAGCTATTGCCCTTGCCAAGGAGCCCAGGTTTCACAAGAAGACCAGGCACATCAAGCGTCGCTTCAACTCCATCCGTGAAAATGTTCAAGATGGAGACATAGATATTTGCAAAGTACATACGGATCTGAATGTCGCAGATCCGTTGACTAAACCTCTCTCGCGAGCAAAACATGATCATCACCAGAACTCTATGGGCGTTCGATTCATCACAATGTAACTAGATTATTGACTCTAGTGCAAGTGGGAGACTGTTGGAAATATGCCCTAGAGGGAATAATAAAAGGGTTATTATTATATTTCCTTATTCATGATAATTGTCTTTTATTCATGCTATAACTGTATTGTCCGGAAATCGTAATACACGTGTGAATACATAGACCATAACATGTCCCTAGTGAGCCTCTAGTTGACTAGATTGTTGGTCAACAGATAGTCATGGTTTCCTGACTATGGACATTAGATGTCATTGACAACAGGATCACGTCATTAGGAGAATGATGTGATGGACAAGACCCAATCCTAAGCATAGCACAAGATCATGTAGTTCGTTTTGCTAGAGCTTTTTCAATGTCAAGTATCTCTTCCTTAGACCATGAGATCGTGTAACTCCCGGATACTATAAGAGTGCTTTGGGTGTACCAAACGTCACAACGTAACTGGGTGACTATAAAGGTGCACTACAGGTATCTCCGAAAGTGTCTGTTGGGTTGACACGGATCTAGACTGGGATTTGTCACTCTGTATGATGGAGAGGTATCTCTAGGCCCACTCGGTAATGCATCATCATAATGAGCTCAAAGTGACCAAGTGTTTGGTCACGGGATCATGCATTACGGTAAGAGTAAAGTGACTTGCCGGTAACGGGACTAAACGAGGTATTGGGATACCGACGATCGAGTCTCGGGCAAGTAACGTACCGATTGACAAAGGGAATTGTATACGGGGTTGTTAGAATCCTCGACATCGTGGTTCATCCGATGATATCATCAAGGAGCATGTGGGAACCAACATGGGTATCCAGATCCCGCTGTTGGTTATTGCCCGAGAGCCGTCTCGGTCATGTCTACGTGTCTCCCGAACCCGTAGGGTCTACACACTTAAGGTTCGGTAACGCTAGGGTTGTATGAATATGAGTATGCAGCATACCGAATGTTGTTCGGAGTCCCGGATGAGATCCCGGACGTCACGAGGAGTTCCGGAATGGTCCGGAGGTAAAGAAAACTATATAGGAAGTGGTATTTCGGCCATCGGGAAAGTTTCGGGGTCACCCGGTATTGTACCGGGACCACCGGATGGGTCCCGGGGGTCCACCGGGTGGGGCCACCCATCCCGGAGGGTCCCAAGGGCCGAAGTGGGGAGGGGAACCAGCCCTTAGTGGGCTGGTGCTCCCCCCTAGGCCCACCCTCTGCGCCTAGGGTTGAAACCCTAGGGTGGGGGGGGGGGCGCCCCACTTGCCTTGTGGGGTACTCCACCCCCCTTGGCCGCCGCCCCCTTGGGAGATTGGATCTCCCAGGGCCGGCGCCCCCCCTGGGGGCCTATATAAAGGGAGGGGGGAGGGGGGAGGGGGAGGGGGGCAGCCGCACCCTGAAGTCCTGGCGCCCCCTCCCCCTGCTACACCTCTTCCTCCTCCGTCACGTGCTTGGCGAAGCCCTGCCGGAGTGCTGCTGTTCCACCACCACAACGCCGTTGTGCTGCTGCTGGAGCCATCATCATCATCCTCTCCTTCCCCCTTGCTGGATCAAGACGGAGGAGACGTTACGCTGACCGTACGTGTGTTGAATGCGGAGGTGCCATCCGTTCGGCGCTAGGATCTCCGGTGATAGGATCACGACGAGAACGACTACTTCAACCCCATTCTTTTGAACGCTTCCGCGCGATCTACAAAGTGGTATGTAGATGCATTCTCTCTCCCATGACTCGTTGCTTAGATGAACTCATAGATGGATCTTGGTGAAACCGTAGGAAAAATTTTAATTTTCTGCAACGTTCCCCAACACAAGTGGTTGCCCAGTCTCACGCTATATCATGACAGTCAGTTTTCGGCTTTCTCTACTAAGGTGATCACCAGGCCAAACCGGGACACAATCGCAGTAGTTCTCCTGGTGCCGCGTTAACCGATGGAGCGGAACGTAAGGCAGCAAAACACAGGAGCCGGGCAAACCCAACATTTGACCAAAGACATGATTCGGAGCTGATGCATATAAGTCCTAACTCGAGATGCCGAACACTCCCTAAGGTATTCGGTCTTTATGAAAACGGGTAGAACAATGCCCTAAGCCCCTGGTGTCCAGGTATGCGCCAAAATTTCTGACGCGGTCGATGCCAAAACGCCAGCCTCCTCCTCGGTTATAGCAAGAAACCGGGGGATGTGTATCAACAAGAGACAGTAAAAAAGGTTTACACAGGGTCTTAATCTAAAAAGAATCCTTGCAACGGGTCCCTGCTGCACGTCTGCGCCCGTGTCTCCATTGTGCCGTATCCTGGACGGGTGTAGCACGGTGTTCATCGGTAAAAGAGAAGAACTTGGTTGAAGAAAGATCGTGCGAAAAATGTACTTTATATTAAATAAGCAGAGTACAATTCGAAAAGCGAATAAAATTGAGCTTTATTGTCTCTTGTTGTACATGCATTCAGCCCCTTGTACGAGGGTGTGCGGCTAGCAGGCCTTTATATGTTTACGCCAGACTCGTCTAGCCGTGTCCGGGGTTTGAATGACCTGTTCGGGTGCTTGGTTTAGCGGAGCCGGATTAGTGTGTGACTGTCCAGGTAGTCTCACGTTCTTCTGTGCTTGAGTAACACTTGATATTTCCCTTTAATGAGATGATGCCGCGTGGACTGGGCATTTTGAGTGTAAGAGATGCATAATGCGGTATTGCGTTAAAGCGGGCGAAAGCTTCACATCCCAATAGTGCTTGATAGCTACTTTTGAATGGGGCAATGTGGAATGTTAACTTTTCATGGCGGAAGTTGTAGGATGAGCCGAACACAACTTCAAGAAGTAGGGAGCCCGTACAATGGGCATATAGGCCTAGCATTACCCCCTTGAAGGAGGTGTTGCTGTGGCGAATTTTGGTTGGGTCTATTCCCATTTTGCGGATTGTGTCCTGATATAGCAGGTTTAGATCACTACCGCCGTCCATTAGGACTTCTCTGAATTGGAGTCCGTCGATTATAGGATCTAATATCAGGGCAGTCCATCCTGCGTTCCGGATACTTCCGGAGTAATCATGATGATCAAAGGTGATTGGTTTTGACAACCAATGTTGGGACTCCACCGGGATAGGCCGTGCGGTGCGTATTTCAATGGGCGTCGCTCTGATTTTCCCTTTTGTCACTTGAAGTGAGTTTACTGTTTTGACTTCTTGTGGGAAATTCTTTTGTTTTTCGGTGCTCTGCTTGTGGGGTTCATCATCGTCCTCGCTTGGTGTGTCGAGCCCCTTGTGTTCGGCATTGAGTTTGCCGGACTGCTTGAAGACCAAAGAATCTCTGTGGGTATGGTTTCCAAGCTTCCCGGGGGTATTATGGATTTGGCATATTTTTTCAAAGATTTTGTTTAGGTTGGATAGCTCGTGGCTGTTATCCCTCAGGGGTAGTTTTTTATGATTCTGCCGAGAGCTTTTGAATCCGGCGTTGACCGCCGTGCTCTTCGGGCTGTTTCCCCTTGTCCGGCACTGGTCCTTGCTACATCGTGTTTTCCCGTTTCCATCTCTGACTTCGGATGTACTTGGGTCACCGGTACTACATCTTGCTAGCCAACTATCCTCTCCCGCGCAAAAGCGGGTCATGAGGCTTGTTAGTGCAGCCATTGTTCTTGGCTTTTCCTGGCCAAGGTGCCTGGCGAGCCATTCGTCCCGGACGTTGTGTTTGAAAGCTGCTAAGGCTTCGGCGTCCGGACAGTCGACTATTTGGTTCTTTTTGGTGAGGAACCTATTCCAGAATTTGCGGGCTGACTCTCCGGGTTGTTGAGTTATGTGACTTAAATCGTCTCTTTCCGGAGGGCGGACATAAGTCCGTTGAAAATTTGCCCAAAAAGCATCCTCGAACTCTTCCCAACTTCCAACGGTGTTTTCAGGGAGGCTTTTAAGCCAGTGTCATGCTGGCCCTTTGAGCTTGAGGGGTAAGTATTTTATGGCGTGGAGATCATCTCCTCTAGCCATGTGTATGTGAAGGATGTAATCCTCAACCCAGAGTCCCGGGTCTGTTGTTCCGTCGTGTGCCTCTATGTTTATGGGTTTAAATCCCGCTCGAAATTCATGATCTAGCACCTCATCGGTGAAACATAGGGGGTGTGCGGCGCCCCTGTATTTGGGTGTGCAGTGATGTTCGAATACTCGACGTGTTGCATTGCTTTCTAGAGCTTGCTTTCTTGGCCCATAGATAGACTTGACTGGGCCATCCTTTTGGTACGAATCCTTATGCGGATCGCGTGCCGGCTTGTGTGCGGCGCTGCTTTCCACTCTATGTTTGCCATGTGGTCGTCTATCCAACCGGGCGGCCTATTTGTTCTTTGATTGTGGGGGCTCTACGGCCTCGTCGAATTTGGGCAGTAGTTTGCGCTTCGGGTAGCTCTTTGTTTGGCGACTATCGCCGTATATGTCTGCGGTGTTGAATACTTTGCTCCATCTGATTCTGAGTGCATCTTCTGCTGTTTTGAGCTTCTGCTTCTACCTTTTCAGGCTACGCGCAGTTGTGACGAGCCTTTTGTGGAGGTTCTTCTGCTCCAACAACTTGTCCGGTGTGAGATCGTCCGGACTATCATCTTCGCCGGGGGCGGGTTGTTTATCCAAGTTGTCCTGTTTGGACGGTTGTTCGATGGCATGTTCGTCGTGCACTGGTGTGACTTGCTCTATGGCTGGGTCTGTATGGCCGCCGTCTTTGTCGAGGTGGGACTTTGAGCGGCGCTTACGTCGCCGTTTTGGTTGCTTTTCGAGGGAATTATCCTTCGCAGCGTCCCGTTGTTCCTCGTTATCGCTTCCTTTAGGTGTATCCACCATAAATACATCGTGAGTTGAGGTGGCCTTCCAATGCCCTGTAGGCACTGGTTCTTGGTCGTCTCCGACATCGTCGTCTATACCGTCGATGTCTTCGGAGTCAAAGTCGAGCATGTCGGTTAGATCATCGACAGTGGCTACAAAGTGGGTGGTGGGTGGGCATTGAATTTCTTCCTCATCCGTGTCCCAACCTTCCTGACCATAGTCCGGCCAGGGCTCTCCTGATAAGGAGAGAGACTTCAGCGAGTTCAGGACGTCGCCAGGGGGCGAGTGCTGAAAGATGTCCGCGGCGGTGAACTCCATAACCGGTGCCCAATCGGATTCGATTGGCAGGGGCGCGGAAGGTTCGGAGTCCGGAGAGGAGTCCGGCACTTTGGAGTCACGAGCTTCGCAAAGGACAGGGATGGTGTTCAGCTCCATCACCGTAGAGATCGCAGCCCTCAAGGCGGCGTCTAGCCACTCGTCCTCGATCGGCAAAGTCGGCTCCGAGCTAAGGGTCGGAGCAGACACTAATGCAGCCTCCAGGGCACTGTTCGGCGGCAGAGCTAGATCGTGCCCATTGAGACAGTGCGACGCGCTTGGCTGCGGCTCGAATCCGTCGAAGATCAAATCTCCGTGGATATCGACCGTGTAGTTCAAACTCCCAAATCTGACCTGATGGCCAGGGGCGTAGCTTTCGATCTGCTCCAGATGGCCTAGCGAATTGGCCCGCAGTGCAAAGCCGCCGAATACAAAGATCTGTCCGGGGAGAAAAGTCTCACCCTGGACCGCGTCGTTGTTGTTGATCGAAGGAGCCATCGGGCCTAAAGGTGACGACACAGAGGAACTCTCAATGAAAGCACCAATGTCGGTGTCAAAACCGGGGGATCTCGGGTAGGGGTCCCGAACTGTGCGTCTAGGCGGATGGTAACAGGAGACAAGGGACACGATGTTTTTACCCAGGTTCGGGCCGTCTCGGTGGAGGTAAAACCCTACTCCTGCTTGATTAATATTGATGATATGGGTAGTACAAGAGTAGATCTACCACGAGATCAAAGAGGCTAAACCCTAGAAGCTAGCCTATGGTATGATTGTTGGTCGTCCTATGGACTAAAACCCTACGGTTTATATAGACATCTGAGAGGGCTAGGGTTACACAGAGTCGGTTACAATGGTAGGAGATCTACATATCCGTATCGCCAAGCTTGCCTTCCACGCCAAGGAAAGTCCCATCCGGACACGGGACGAAGTCTTCAATCTTGTATCTTCATAGTCTAGGAGTCCGGCCAACGGTGATAGTCTGGCCATCCGGAGACCCCCTAATCCAGGACTCCCTCACCAACCTTCCTGACCATAGTCCGGCCAGGGCTCTCCTGATAAAGAGAGAGACTTTACTGAATTCAGGATGTCGCCAAAGGGCGAGTGCTAAAAGATGTCCGCGGCGGTGAATTCCATGACCGACGCCCAATCGGATTCTATTGGCAGGGGTGCGGAAGGTTCGGAGTCCAGAGAGGAGTCCGGCACCTTGGAGTTACGAGCCTTGCAAAGGACAGGGATGATGTTTGGCTCAATCGCCGTAGAGATCGCAGCCCCCGAGGCGGTGTCCAGCCACCCGTCCTCGATCGGCGCAGTCGGCTCCAAGCTAAGGGTCGGAGCGGACACTGGTGCAGCCTCTAGGGCACTGTTCGGCGACAGAGCTAGATCATGCCCATCGTGACTGTGCGGCGCGCTTGGCTATGGCTCGAACCCGTCGAAGATCAAGTCTCCGCGGACGTCAGCCATGTAGTTCAAACTTCCAAACCTGACCTGATGGTCAGGGCCGTAGCTTTCAATCTGCTCAGGTGGCCAAGTGAATTGGCCCGCAGTGCAAAGCCGCCGAATACGAAGATCTGTCCGGGGAGAAAAGTCTCACCCTGGACCGCATCGTTGTTGATGATCGGAGGAGCCATCGGACCTAAACATGACGACACAGAGGAACTCTCAATGAAAGCACCAATGTCGGTGTCAAAACCGGCGGATCTCGGGTAGGGGGTCCCAAACTGTGCGTCTAGGCGGATGGTAACAGGAGACAAGGGACACGATGTTTTTACCCAGGTTCAGGCCCTCTGGATGGAGGTAAAACCCTACTCCTACTTGATTGATATTCATGATATGGGTAGTAAAAGAGTAGATCTACCACGAGATCAGAGAGGCTAAATCCTAGAAGCTAGCCTATGGTACGATTGTTGTTCTGTCCTACTAACTAAAACCCTCCGGTTTATATAGGCACTGAAGAGGGTTAAGGTTACACAGTGTCGGTTACAATGGTAGGAGATCTACATATCCGTATCACCAAGCTTGCCTTCCACGCCAAGGAAAGTCCCATCCGGAGACGGGACGAAGTCTTCAATCTTGTATCTTGATAGTCCTGGAGTCCGGCCAAAGGCTATAGTCCGTCCATCCGGACACCCCCTAATCCAGGACTCCCTCACCCCCACACTACTACTAAGCGTCTCCACCCCAGCCCGATCCACACTCCACCACCCCACCAACCGTGCCACACCACCCACCCCCCGTCCATTAAAAGAAGACCACGCAGCCGATCCAGATCCCCAACCTCCTCTCCTCTCCCAACCCACTCGCCGCCGGCCTCCCTTCCACCTCCTCTCCTTCGTCCGCCCGCCCCCATGCCCCCCGTCACGTGCACCACGCCGGCGGCCGCGCGCCCGCCGCTCCCCGTCTCGCGCTGCTGCCCACCCAGCCCCCCTCCGCTGCGCACGTGCCCGCCTGCCGCGGCACCAGCTCCTCCTCCGCTACAGCATGCCGCTGCACATTCAGGGCGGGCGGGCGCCAAGGGCGTGCGGATGGAGGTGGCACAGATTCAGGGCGGTAACAAGGACGGGCGCCCCACATCCCCTTCACGAGCTGCTTCCCAATCCTCCTTTGCCTCCGTGGCCTGCAGCACGGGATCCCAATCATGTCCGGTTGTCCGTGGATCTTGGTCCACCGTCGTCGTTCCCTTAGCACGCCGCCTGCACTTCATCTTGCTCGCCATAATCGCTGGGTCACAAGTTCATCTGTTTGTGCCTGGATTGTCGCCGGGGTCCTGGGAGTTGCTCTGTTGCTAGGTACGTTCGTCCATGCCGGCGGCTGTGACGCGTGATGACCCATGGTTAGGATCACTTGCTTTGCATGAACTGCTTAGGCCATGTGCATATTAATTAATCTGTAGCTAGCGTCTGCTCTTGATAGCTAGCTGATCTATGCACTTGACCAAAATTGGGGATCAGAAAAAAAAATCTTCAGTAAAACAAATCTGTACTACGTAGCAAGTGCAAGGGTTCGTATTACAAGCTTGTACGTGGTCGTAAACAAAGCCTGAATCTGACTTTAATTTAATTAGTGTGGTGCAACTATTCGTTTTTACGGGAGTCAGAATTTCTATCTCATAAGATTTTAGTATAAATAAATTTTGGGTTTGGATGATCATGCAGGTGTACCATTTTTCATGGCCTGAAAATGATAATAATATGCATATCTATTGTTTCTTCACATGGATTGTATATGCTTGATGAGCCATAAATCTTTGTCTTTTCACTATCAACTTAAGGAGTCCTACAAAAGGGAGTGATCAACCAGTATGTAAGTAAACTGCCCAGGTTGATCTTATTTGTATATTTTGATATAATGTAATCTGCCAAAATAATAGCCAAATATGTGTAATAAATCCTGCCGTCTTCAACGATCCGGCGCCACTCTGTGCCCCGCGGCATCGGCGTCTTCAATGATCCGGCCCCGCGGCATCGGCGTCGGCGTGGGACTGGACCCGCTGGAGCCGGCGCGCCTCCGTGTCTCATCCCAGTCCACCAACTGTCCTCTGCCCGCTGTCCGCCTCCCGCCCTAGATCTCCAGCTCCCCCCACCTCTGTCCGTCCCGACTGGAGCAGAGGTCCCCTGGTAGGTGTAGCTGCCTGTGGAGCAGAGAGAGTGTCGGCCGGGGACGAAATGGCGGCAGTCGATGTCTGCGCCCTGCTGCTCGCGGCGGCGCTGCTCCTCTCCGCGCCGGCCGCCACAGGTGTGGCTCCCCTCCTCTGTCCTCTGATTCGGTTCTGCTCGCGCGTGTGCGGGCGGGTGTATGCCTGCCGCTCCCGTCTCGTTGGTCCTGTCGGTGTCTGTCCCGCTGGGTTACTAGTTCAGCTCGTTTCCTCCACGCTGCTGCTTTCTTCAGCTTCAAGCGTCCTTCCACGCTGCTGCTCTCTTGAGCTTCAAGCTTTGAGCTGATTCTCAAGCGGATTAGTTATAGTTAGCTAAAACATCCTTGCGCCGAGCTCTGATCTGCTCTGTCACAACTGAAGCGAAATACAGTACTGTAGTTAGTGAAAACATCTCAGTCAAGTGTGTTTGCTGTGCTGTTCCTGCTACTATCTTGATCTTCAAGCTGATTCTTAAGCGAATTAGTTAGTTGAAACATCCTCGTGCCGATCTGTTCACAACTGAAGTGAATTACAGTTAGTTAGCTAGAACGTCTCAGTCAACTGTGTCTGTTATGCTGGTAAAAGAACCTAATTTGCAGGATACATCCTGCAGATTGGAACAAGTATGTGTTTGTTGTGCATCTGGCGTGCCAATTAACCTTCTTACTTCGTTCTTGTTCTCGCAGAGGCGTACAATTCGCTAGATCCGAACGGGAACATCACCATAAAATGGGATATTATGTCGTGGACTCCAGATGGTTATGTTGTGAGTAGCACTTCAACATCTGTGTCTCTCATCCGAACCTATGAATTAGGCCAGAATTGATTTTTACCGAGGTTTTGATGACCTCAACAAGTAAGTAGCATGGCCAGTGATCGGCTACATACAAACTCAGCTACAAGCAGTATATATACATATAGTGGACTACTGGACTCAAATGCAGTGATTAGCAGATTGTGGATAATAATCTGGTCACCCACTGCTAGGGAAAACCTTATACACAGAACTTTAGCAGTAGCGTGGGTCAAAAAAGCACGCTGGTGCTAAGTAGCAGTAGCGCGCCTGAGGAAACCGCGTTGCAGATAAAGATCTACCAGTAGCGCGTCTGGGTGTAAACATGTTACTACTAAAATTCCCACGGCTTGGCCGATAGGCTACACATAGTAGTAGCGACCTATGACGAACCGCGCTACCGCTACTTTATTTGTAGCAGCGTGTTTTTATATAAACTCACTACTGCTAAAGGTTATAAAATTAAATGTAAAGAAAATAGAAAGGTAATTTAAAATGAAAGAAATAGAATAAGGTGAATGGAAAAAAAATAAAATGTGAAGAAAACTAAATGAAAAAGGGGAAAAAAGAGAAAGGAGTAGCAGTAGCGTGTATCACAGAACGCGTTGTAGCTAAGATAGCAGCAGCGCTTTTCCTGGAATGCGCTACTGCTACTTCTGACTTAACCACGGGGTTTGTCCTTCCCCATGCGGCCACTTCCCCTAAATCCAACTCTCTTCACTCTCGCCGCCGCCGTCGCCCATCGGCCGCCGCCGTCGCCAGTCGGCCGCCACGCGCTCTCCGCACCCTCTACGCCGCCCCAACCCCAGATTCAACGCCGCCCCCGCCCCCGACCTCAACGCCACCCCGAACGCCGCCCCCGACCCCGACCTCGACGTCGGCCGCCATCCGCCGCGTGCCCGAGCCCCGACCCTGACCTCGACGCCGCCCTGCCCCTCCCTCGTCGCAGCCACCCGAGGTGAGCACGACCGCTCCTCCCTCTCCCCTACCTCTGTCTTGGGTTTCTTTATATTTTAGTTGCATCAAATTAGCTAGGGTTCATGTAAGAGTGGAAAAAAATTGGATGCGGATGCGGCTCAAATGAGTTAGGGTTCATGTAAGGGTGAAAAAGATTTAAATTTCTAAGATGAATCATAAAACGAGTAAAATTTGACCACTTATTTCACTTTATAGTTGGATAATTGAAATATCCGCTACCACTTTCCACCCCTATATGTTCATCAAATTAGATGGTAATTAGGGCAGTAGTTCCTAGGTACTAATTAGTTAGTAAGAACTAGGTACTAATTAGGTACTAGAATATTTTTATTTATAGTAAGTTTATTTTTAGTAAGAACTAGTTGAATTAATAGAACTAGTTAGTAAGAACTTGTTGCTATTTCTTAGTTAAAGCAATTTTTCCTGCCTCGACGTGGACGATGCCTATCCCGCATCCTCGTCGTCGAGTCGGCGGAGGACGACACCTGCTTGACCATATCGTCCATGTCTGGGACTGGGCTCCGCCGGGGTGGTACTGGGAGGCGCTACCTACCGGGGGGCGCAGGTTGGTGAGGAGCCAGCCTGTCGTTGACCCGAACCTTCTTTGGTGGCGGTCGCGTGGGCCAGTGATGATCCAAAGGCTCGAGGACTCCGCGGAGGTGGTGCGTCACCGTGTCAGTGAGGAGGACGCACACGTCCGTCGCTACTTGTTTGCGTTGGAGCATAGGTCGTTATCCAATACCTGGCAGGTTCTCCGGGGATCTCACTGGAGCTATGATCCCGTGATGGTTCCTTCTCTATGGGTGTCCACCACCCGCGCCGATACCCATCGTGTGCTAGGGTTTTAGTTGTATTAGTGATGTTATATGTATGACACTATTTGTGATGTATTAGTGATAATATTCTACGATGTACGAACGCATGAGATGATTTACTTTTGCTTATTGAATGCATGCTAATTTGAGTCCTATAAGATATTTTGAAATGTATATCTTGTGTTGCTCAATATCCAAGTGGCCGGTCATGTTTGCAGGTTACACCTCCGAGTGGCCTATGTTTTGCCGGAGTGTTGATTCATTTCCATTCCCAGCAAATTTCAGGCGCTCGATATGTCCTATTTTAGCAAAGGTCATGCCAGATTTTTCTGTGAATTTTGGCATGACTTGAGCCAGAATATGTAGGAAATATCGAGTGCCCCGGATTTGTGTGTTGAGTATCCTGGTAGTTGTCTTTGATCAATTTTCAATTAATGTTTTAACTATGAACATAGGAAATGTCTGACGACGAAAATGATTTCGGTATTTGCAAATATTGCGAAGACGAGCGCGGCCTGTGCGACGGAATCTTCCTAGATGATGATAGGCGCTTCAGCATCAAGCTAGATGAGAACTTCGAAGTGGATAAAGTAAGTCACAATGACAAGTCTTTTTTCGTAAATAAGCATGACATCTGCTTCATTTGCTTCAACTTATATTTTTTTACTATTCTACTAGTGTATCCCCTGCCATGCAAGAGTTTTTGTATTGGATAAGATAGGTTTCAGTCATAATACGGAGGAAAAGAAAGTTTACTTGAAGATCGAACATGGTTATATTTTCCATGCAAAATTTTACAATTTAGACGACTACACCTATTTTGGATGCAAAACATGGCAAGCACTATGCAAGACTTATGCATTTGAACCTGATATGGTTATCACCTTTGATATTCGTCCGGAAGATGATATTGAAGGTAATACCGACATCTGGGTCGATGGCAGACGCCTCCAGTTATACCATTATGTAAGTTTCTCAACCATATTTATGTCTTTGATATTGTTTATTCAAAAGTAGTTGACAACTAATTTGTATTGTTAGCTTATTTCGGTGCAAGCAAACATGTCCAGCGCTTGGTAGGCAGGACCGTATACTGTCCTGGGGCTGAACTCAACTGCGGGGAGCTCAATCATTATGTTTCATGGCTTGAGGATCTTGATACTGTCAAGACAAATTTCCTTCCTGCATTTAGAAATGTTAGTACTGAAAATGTGCGACCAATAGTGTTCGTAATGAACTACGGTCACCTCTATTCAGGAAGGATGATAAGATTTTTACTATTTGTCCTCAGTGCATCTTTTCTATACATTATTTTTGAAGCTAAAGTTCATTGCTAAGTATGTTACCATACGATGTTCTTCAACAGGGACTCCCGATGAATGTTGTGCCTTATGGGATCGACACTAAAGGTACCATGAGTATTATCAGCTTACGGGCAAGATATCTTACAGATTACTTTAGTGCATTCAAGATTAGCGACAGATGCTTAATAGTGCAAGACTGGACCAAATATGTGATGAGGGAGCACAGAGAAGTACTAAGGGGCAGCAAACAGATGTGCTACTCACGATTAGGAGACAGGTTCATCTGCATGCTCCGGCTTGATCAAGGAGGAGAGCTATACATGTTTTATGTTATTTTACCTAATAGAGAGAAGCAGGAGTGATTAGCTAGCTAGAAATGAGTTTGAGGATGAGGATGTGCTACACTATTACTATGATGATAAAATAGCTAGTGTTGGTGGTAATGCCTATGATGATTATTATTAGCTAGTGTTAGTGGTGATTAAATAAATACTGTTGGTGGTAATGACTATGATGATGATTAAATAGCTTGTGCTGGTGGATTAGATTCAAGTGGAGGTAACATGTGGTGCACATCGAAAGTACTACTAGTCCAAACTAGATCAAGTTTGGATTAGTAGTATACTTTTGACATGCACCACATATTGCCTCCACTTGAACCTAATCCACCTTCATTTGACACAATGTTATGGACATAATTATATAAACCTCATAACTGGTATTGTACCAATATTTGTACGATGGCGCATAAATACACTAAAAATAAAAAAGAATACTAGTAGCGATGGACACAAAACACGCTGCAAGTAGTTACCTTAGCAGTAGCGTGGTACCGAACAAATGCTGTAGCTATTTGTCCTAGTAGTAGCGCGTGCGGGCACGCGTTACTGCTAAGCAATAGCTGTAGCGCCTTATTAGTTGCGCGCCTACCCGCGCTACTAGTGAGCACAAAACCAGCGCTACTGCTAGGGTTTTCCCTAGTAGTGACCCTTTGGTGGACCAGGCCGAGAGCTTCGCAGAGGTGGACCCGCTGGAGCCGGCACTTCGCGGTTTTGAGATCTTTGCTTTCCCATGCAACCAGTTTGGTGGGCAAGAACTTGGCATTTATAAGGAAATTGTTCAGATTGCTTGCATGCCGAGTATCTGATTTCTGACAAGGTAAATGTGTGCCTGATACTTCCTCCTTTTTGGTGCCTATGTTTCAAGCTGAAAGAAATGATTTCTTAGTGTAAAATGTACACTACGACTGCTTCCATAACAGTTACTATATTTAACTGAGGAAAACCGATCCAGCATGTCTTATCTATTCATTGCTACTTTGTATGTGCCTTATGATATGTCCTCGTATATGTCTGGACTGAAATATGAGTGTCTTGGTCCTCCTTATATTATATTCTTATGATCTCAGTCAGCCTCTTTCGCACCCATTGTGTCGAGGAATAATGCCAGTATGTTGATTTTGATGTCATTTGATTTGTGAGTAAATATAAGTTAACCTGACACTACTAGGGAAAAGCCTATACATAGAATCTTATCAGCAGCGCGCTTCAAAATAACTCGCTGCTGCTAACTAGTAGTAGCGCGCACAGACAAAACTCGCTGCTAAGACAAATATAGCAGTAGCGCGTCCTCCCAAAGACGCGCTGCTGCTATAATTCCTACGAGGCCGCCGTGAGGCTAGTTATAGCAGCAACGCGTTATAGCGACGCGCGCTACTGCTATGTAGCATAGTAGCAGCGCATTTCTTAGATAAGCGCTACTGCTAAGTTTCCTAAAAGATTTAGTCCCACCTCGCTCCGTGAAGAGAGTTTCTACCACCTTAAATATGTTACTTCTCAAACTTTGACAAGAAACTCTATGTGTAGAATTTGTGGCTGCAATATGAGTCTTCACCTGTTCCTAAACAGGTGAGGACTCATATTGACAAATCAGATTGTACACAAAAAGATCATTGATGATCAATGTATTTTTGATATATTGAACAAAGTCTATTTTTACATGCTGACACGTAGCAGTAGCGCTTTATTTTGAAAGGCGCTGCTGCTAGATAGGTTAGCAGTAGCGTCTTTTCCTAAAGAGCGCTACTGCTAAGCCATTCATCCTCCCCATCTCCTCCATTCAGATCCACTCACACACACAGCCACTCAATCCTCTCCGATCCGTCTGCGCCGCGCGCCCCCGTCGCCCCTCCTCTGTCTGCGCCGCGCGCCCCCGTCGCCCCTCCTCCGTCTGCGCCGCGCGTCGTCACCTCCTCCTCCTTGCTGGGCTCGGTACCGGCCTCCTCCTCTGTCCTCCCTCTCCACTCGCCGCTGGCCGGCCCCTCCTCGCTCCGCCTTCCTCCTCCGTGATCGCTCAACTGGCCGCGCCGGCCAGCCCCTCCTCGCTCTGCCTTCCTCCTCCGTCCTCCCTCAACTGGCCGCGCCGGCCGGCCCCTCCTCTCTCCGCCTTCCTCCTCCCTCCTACTCATATGCAACATTTTGATTTAGTTGATATAATTTGTTGATTTAGTAGACTAGTTGATTTAGTTGACTTAGAACATTTTGATTTAGTTGATTTAGTAGGCTAATTCATTTAGTTAATTTAGTTGACTTGGAACATTTTGATTTAGTTGATTTAGTAGGCTAGTTCATATGCAACATTTTGATTTAGTTTATATGATTTAGTTGATTTAGTAGGCTAGTTGATTTAGTTCACTTAGAACATTTTGATTTAGTTGATATGATTTAGTTAATTTAGTTGACTTAGAACATTTTGATTTAGTTGATTTAGTAGGCTAGTTCATATGCAACATTTTGATTTAGTTGATATGATTTAGTTGATTTAGTAGGATAGTTGATTTAGTTCACTTAGAACATTTTGATTTAGTTGATTGTTAATCCTTTGCTCATATTGCTTTAGAAGAATGGCGCCACCACCACCACCACTATGTTGACTGTGCAAGTCAAGATGCGCCAGCAGCCTTGCAACTGGCAAGCTGTTCGGCATCTACTTCCAGCCGAGTTTTCGTCATGCGGCGTAAGAAATTAGATGAAATGTAATAACTATTTTATTTTTAGTGTTGGCATTACTGCATTGTGTCATTTTGCTTATTTTACACAGATCGTTCCATGCAATGTGAGGTTGAAATTCAACAAGCTGACAGGAGACACGGTGACATTTGAGGCTCCTGGGGGGCGTACACTATGGAGGTCGAGAAAGGACGCAATATGTCGCAGACTGGAGGAGATGTATGGGCCTGTTTCATCGCTCGCATGCATCTTACTGGTGGTGAGTTGATCAGCTTCAACTTCCGAGCAGAAAGACCCAAGCTAGCTGTCATTTATCTCAACCTGGTGGAAGATGATGAAGATGACGAAGATGATGAAGATGATGAAGATAATGAGGACCCACTCGATGAAGATGATGAGGACCCACTTCATGAAGCCATCGTAGCTCAAAGAACAAGGCTGAGTGAGGAGGAGGTGTCCAACCTGTGGGACATAATTCCGCCACGTGCTGACTTTGTCGGGGTGCCATTCGTGACCCGCTTGACAAATACCATGGTTGATCGACATGATATGGTATGTTATACTTACAAATGCAAATTAATAGTGTGAATTACTTAGTGTATAGTCCAATGATAAGGTATGTTGTGTGGAATCTAGTCGATGATATGTTTTTGTGTAGAGTTCGATCACATGCTTATTAATTGATATGTTTTTCTTATTCAGAAATTGGCAAAGAGCATATCTGTGAGTTATGGTATCGAGCCTGATGAAGAAGGCTCAGCTGGACTACACCTTACTGCAAGGGGCTCCGTCACAACCTGTACTTACTGCGTGGACACGGACGGTCGCACACACTTAAACTCGGTTGGGTGGAAGAAATTCCTCGATGGCAAGAATCTTCGTGTTGGACAGGCCATCCTAATTACTATCAGGAACACCAACCGCCCAGGCTTGAGGATGATGATTGTCTTCGATATCATCTAGAACTACATATGTGCGTGTGGCTATATCATCTAGAACTACATATGTGTGTGTGGCTATATCATCTAGAACTACATGTGTGTGTGGCTATATCATCTAGAACTACATATGATGATCGTCGTTGATGTCATCTAGAACTACATATGATGATGGCCGTTGATATGACCTTGTACTGCTTGAGGATGCATATATGTTGGCTATGCATGAAATTGTTATCTAGTACTCCCCTCGTTCCAAATTACTCGTCGTGGTTTGAACTAAAACCACTACGAGTAATTTGGAACGAAGGGAGTACTACCGTACCTAGTAATGGTTTATGAATTTGATATCTACTAGCAGTACCTAGTATCTAGTATCTGAAAGGAGAACTGGAAGGGAAAGGGGTAATGGGAAAATGATGGAAGATATAGCAGTAGCGAGGGATGGCGAAATCGCTACAGCTAGTTAATAGTAGCACGTTCACAAAAAGTGCTGCTGATATCGTCAACAGTAGTAGCGGGTTAGGGCCGCGCTACTACTATGATTTAGCTGTAGCGCCTTATTAGTAGTGCGGCCACCCGCGCTGCTGCTAGCCTAAAAACACGCACTGTTGCTAGCCTTTTCCCTAGTAGTGTGATTATGTGGTTGCATTATTTGCCTGATTGTGTGTTTCTTTGGGCCCTATGTTTTTCTGTGCACTTGTCAAATCTATATGCGTTCTTATATAACTATTCTCTGCACTTTTCACTACTAGGAAATAGCTTATAGCTTCAATTGTGCATTACGGCTTAAATAAGAATCTCTGGAAAAAAATGTTGCACACTCGCATCTACATGTACCGCATTTTTTTCGTGCCATTCTTCTAAAGAATCTAAAGTTTCTGTACCTTTGTTTGTAATGCTGCAGGGTTCTCGTAGCGACGATGACGGCCGTCGAGAGGTTCGTGGACTGGACAGTGTCGTGGCTGCCGATGTACAGAGAAGCGAAGCTGCTTCTCATTCTCTACCTCTGTCCGATGGTGGCGAGGCACAAGGACGACATCGACCGCTCCAGTTGGAGCTAAGGGCCAGAGCGAGGGACGTGACTGCATCGCAACTCAAGGCGGCGGCTTCCGTCAGTCAGGTGTGGCTCTTCGAGGCTATCCAATGTGTTTCTTCGCAGATGCAAGCCGCGAGATTAGGCCGGGCAGGCGCCGCACATTGACGAGTGGTCCAATTTTCGGATCGGGCCATAACAACTTACGTAGGTAGTTGCTTATGTAACTGTGTGATAGAATGGAATTATACATGAGTTGCTGCTATAAGGAGGAACGTAGTTGCTTATGTAACTGTGCGATAGAATGAAATTATACATGAGTTGCCGCTACAATGAGGAACTGGAGAAGACACGATAACT
This sequence comes from Triticum aestivum, assembly GCF_018294505.1. NCBI lineage: Eukaryota > Viridiplantae > Streptophyta > Magnoliopsida > Poales > Poaceae > Triticum > Triticum aestivum. Next base: position 100,002,456 of record NC_057801.1, read on the forward strand.
GTGTGATAGAATGAATTTGGTTGATTTTATTTTTTTTAATTCCTAATAAGTTAGTAGTGGCGTGGGGATAAAATGGCGCGCTACTAGTATTTATGATACTAGTAGCGTTGGGACTATATACACGCTACTACTATTTCATTAGTAGTAGCGCGGTTCATAATAGCAGTAGCACGGATTGAACCCTCACTGTTACTAACAAAGTTAGTAGTAGTGCAGGTTCGACCCACGGTACTACTAACTTTTAGCTGTAGCGCGATACTAGTAGCGCGAGTACCCGTGCTACTAGTATCCATTTTACCCGCACTGCTAGTAGCCTTTTCCCTAGTAGTGACTAAGCATTTTCAATAAGGTCTTCTACTCTTGACCCCCAAAGGAAAGAAAAGAAAAGAAAACTATTTACAGGGGAAGGCTCCCAACAAGTAAAAGAAGAACGAGAAATCTTTTTGGGTTTTCATTTTAATTACTACTACAAGCATGTAAATTAAACTAACTAATTTTTTTGGTTTTTCTTAATGTTTAACAAACACACAAGAAGAAATCTAGAAAAAAATAAATTAAACTAACATGGATAATACAATGAAAGAGTATGAGCGCCGACAACTAGAATAGTGTGTGAACATGAATGTAAAGTCAGTGAGAAATACGTACTCCCCCAAACTTAGGCTTTTGGCCTAAGTTGGTCTAATGCCAAGGATAGCCTGGCTGATATCCGAAGTTATAACTGGGGTCATACTGAGATGCAGCAGCCAATGCATCCTGAGATGGGCATGTTGGCGAGCCGCCCCCGCTCTCCCCTCGTGTTCAGCTGCCTCCTCCCTGGTAACAACATATCTTCATTTTGCCTGGTACTAAAAAAGGGAAGGAGCAGGGAGAGTAACATGGACAGCGCGACGTCTATCAAAGATTAGTCGATACTGGAGGAATTGTTCATTCCTCAAAAGAAAACGATGTCTGACCATCGCGTCATAATCTAAATAAGTGGGAGGCAACTCAATATCACCGTCATGTGGAGATATAACAAGAAAATTAGCAACACGGGTCGCATAAATTCTTCCAAATAAATCTCTAGACATACCATTATTATGCAACCTACGTGCAACTATTCCCCCAAGTTGTAATCTTTATTACCTAATACAGCACTCTTGAGGACGCAAAGATCAGGGACACACATGTGACATGCTTCATCTTTACCATTAATGCATCTACCAATGAAGAGAGCAAAATAATGTATAGCAGGAAAATGATGCTCCCTTTGGTAGCTTGTGCTATATCCCTAGATTCTCCCGCAGTGATATTAGCAAGGAAGTCTTTATATTCAGATTTGTGGGGTTCATGAACAATGCCCCACTGCGGGAGTTTGCAAGCAGTAGTAAAATCTTCTAGGTCCATGGTGTAAGATTCATCATCAACATCAAACAGGACATTCTGAGAATTACGCGAAGATGTAAATTTAAATCTTCCCATGAATGAATCAGTCAATAGGTAGTATTGAGGACACTTATCTTGTTTGAAGTCCTCAAGATCGGCATTATGCACATATGCGTCAAATTCATTCTTGATGCCTGCATTAACCAAAAACTCTTCTGATGGCCACTCACAAGCCCGCACTTCGGCTTCCCTTGGTGGGTCATTGTCTTGCTCACGCATAGCACGCCTAGGTCCTCTTTGAGTTGAGGAACCTCCTTGGTACATTCTCCTGGACATATTTCTCTCCTGTGAAAAATTTCTGCAATTTTTAGTAACTTCAAAATAAAAGTGAATCAAACTAAACAACATTGATAGCAACTGCTCCCACAAGTGCCTAGAGCCTATATCATGCACTAGAATTACTTGGGACCTCATAAATTTGACATGCAAGCTCAAGAATAGGGTCACCTATGCAGCAAAAATTTACAATGAATAAAGCACTAGAAGAAAAACTAATTGGACCAATGGAGGAGTCACATACCAAGAAACATTCTCCCAAAGAAGTTTTGTGAAGGGAGCTTTGGGCAAGGAGATAAAAAATCGCAGCAAAATGAGCTAGAACTCATGCTTGACCTGGATGGGGATTTTTTTTGGGAGGAAGATGGAGTGTGTGGGTGCAGGAATAAGTGTAGGGGGGCCACCGTGGGCCCACGAGACAGGGGGCGCGCCCAGGGGGTGTGGGCGCGCCCTCCGCCCTCGTGGCCAGGTTCTTGCCCCCCCTGCTGTGTTCTAAGTGCCTAAAATCCTCAAATATTCCATAAAAAATCATACTAAATTTGCAGGGTATTTGGAGAACTTTTATTTTCGAGATATTTTTTTATTGCACGGATAATTCAGAAAACAGACAGATAATACTATTTTTGCTTTATTTATTCTAAATAACAGAAAATAAAAAGAGGGTACAAAAGGTTGTGCCTTCTAGTTTCATCCATCCCATGATGATCAAAATGAATCCACTAACAAGGTTGATCAAGTCTTGTTAACAAACTCATTCCGAATAACACGGAACCGGAGAAATTCCGAATAACACTAGGTTACCTCAACGGGGATATGAACATCCCCAACAATAAGAATATCATATTTTTTCTTGACAGTAGGAAGAGGAAATTCAAAACCTCCAATATTGATAGTTGGAACTTTTCCAATAGAATTGATTCTATGAACTTGAGGTTGTTTCCTCGGAAAGTGTGCCGTATGCTCATTACCATTAACATGAAAAGTGAAATTGCCTTTGTTGCAATCAATAACAGCCCCTGCAGTATTCAAAAAGGTTCTACCAAGGATAATCGACATACTATCGTCCTCAAGAATATCAAGAATAACAAAGTCTGTTAAGATAGTGACATTTGCAACCACAACAGGCACATCCTCACAAGTACCGACAAGTATAGCAGTTGATTTATCAGCCATTTGCAAAGATATTTCAGTATGTGTCAACTTATTCAATTCAAGTCTAAAATATAAAAGAGAGAGGCATAACACTAACACCGACTCCAAGATCACATAAAGCAGTTTTAACATAGTTTCTTTTAATGGAGCATGGTATAGTTGTTACCCCTGGATCTCCAAGTTTCTTTGGTATTCCACCCTTAAAAGTGTAATTAGCAAGCATGGTGGAAATTTCAGCTTCCGATATCTTTCTTTTATTTGTAATGATATTCTTCATATATTTAGCATAAGGATTTAATTTAAGCATATCAGTTAGGCGCATACGTAAGAAGATAGGTCTAATCATTTCAGCAAAGCGCTCAAAATCATCATCATCCTTTGTCTTGGATGGTTTAGGAGGAAAAGTCATGGGTTTCTGAGCCCATGGTTCTCTTTCTTTACAGTGCTTCCTAGCAACAAAATCTTTTTTATCATAACATTGATTCTTTGATTGTGGGTTATCAAGATCAACAACAGGTTCAATCTCTACGTCATTATTATTGCTAGGTTGAGCATCAACATGAACATTATCATTAGGTTCATGTTCATCACCTGATTGTGTTTCTGCATCAGAAATATAAATATCATTGGGATTCTCAGGTGTGTCTACAACTGGTTCACTAGAAGCATGCAAAGTCCTATCATTTTTCCTTTTCTTCTTTTTAGAAGGACTAGGTGCATCTAAATTATTTCTCTGAGAATCCTGCTCGATTCTCTTAGGGTGGCCGTCAGGACACAAAGGTTCCTGAGTCATTCTACCAGTTCTAGTAGCCACTCTAACAACAAAATCATGTTTATTATTTAATTCACCGAGCAAATCACTTTGAGATTTAAGTACTTGTTCTGCTTGAGTGGTAACCATAGAAGCATATTTGCTAATGAGTTTAAGTTCACCTTTAACTCTAGCTATATAATCACTCAAGCGTCCTATCTCGAAAGCATTATTCTTTAATTCTCTACCAACATAAGCATTAAAACTTTCTTGTCTAGCCATAAAATCATCAAATTCATCTAAACATTGTCTATGAAATTTAGTAGACGGGATTTCAACTTTATGATATCTATAGAGAGAATTTACCTTTACTACGTGTGTTGGGTTATCAAGACAATGTGTTTATTCAACTGGAGGTAAATTCCTAACATCTTTAGCTTTTATACCTTTTTCTTTCATTGATTTCTTTGCCTCTTGCATATCTTCAGGACTGAGAAATAGAAAACTCCTCTTCTTCGGAGTTGGTTTAGGAGTAGGCTCAGGCGTTGGCTCAATTGGCTCAGGAATTGGCTCAGGAAGAGTGCAATTATTTTCATTAGTCAACATATTATTCAATAGTAGTTCAGCTTGGTCGACTGTTCTTTCCCTGAAAACACAACCAGCACAACTATCCAAGTAGTTCTTGGAAGCATCGGTTAGTCCATTATAAAAGATATCAAGTATTTCATTTTTCTTAAGAGGATGATCAGGCAAAGCATTAAGTAATCGAAGAAGCCTCTCCCAAGCTTTTGGGAGACTCTCTTCTTCGATTTGCACAAAATTATATATTTCCCGCAAGGCAGCTTGTTTCTTATGAGCAGGGAAATATTTGGCAGCAAAGTAATAAATCATATCCTGGGGACTACGCACACAACCAAGATCAAGAGAATTAAACCAAGTTTTAGCATCACCCTTTAATGAGAATGGAAATATCTTAAGGATATAATAATAGCGAGACTTCTCATCATTAGTAAATAGGATGGTTATATCATTCAACTTGGTAAGATGCGCCACAACAGTTTTAGATTCATAGCCATAAAAAGGATCAGATTCAACCAAAGTAATTATCTCAGGATCAACATTTAATTCATAATCCTTATCAGTAACACAGATAGGTGAAGTAGCAAAAGCGGGGCACGTTTCATTCTAGCATTAAGAGATTGTTGCTTCCATTTAGCTAATAACTTCTTAAGATCATATCTATCATTGCAAGCAAAAATAGCTCTAGCACTTCTTCATTCATAACATAACCCTCAGGAACAACATGCAATTCATAATTAGGGGGAGAACCTTCATCATCACTATCATCAATAATTTCATTCTCTCTAACCCTAGCAAGTTGTTCATCAAGATATTCACCTAATGGCACAGTAGTATCAAGCATAGAAGTAGTTTCATCATAAGTATCATGCATAGCAGAAGTGGCATCATCAATAACATGCGAGATATCAGAATTCATAGTAGTAGCAGGTTTAGGTGTCGCAAGCTTACTCAAAACAGAAGGAGAATCTAGTGCAGAGCTAGATGGCAGTTCCTTACCTCCTCTCGTAGTTGAGGGGAAAATCTTAGTTCTTGTGTCTTTCAAGTTCTTCATAGTGATCAGCAGATATAAATCGCAAGTAACTCAAAGAGTAAAGCTATGCTCCCCGGCAACAGTGCCAGAAATTAGTATTGATAACCCACAAGTGTAGGGGATCGCAACAACTTTCGAGGGTAGAGTATTCAACTCAAATTTATTGATTCGACACAAGGGGAGCCAAAGAATATTCTCAAGTATTAGCAGTTGAGTTGTCAATTCAACCATACTTGGATAACTTAGTATCTGCAGCAAAGTATTTAGTAGCAAAGTAGTATGATAGTAATGGTAATAGTGGCAAAAAGTAAAGATAACAGTTTTGTAGTAGTTGTAACAGTAGCAACGAAAAAGTAAATAAGCGAAGCGCAATATGTGAAAAGCTCGTAGGCATTGGATCAGTGATGGATAAATATGTCGGATGCGATTCCTCATGTAATAGCTATAACATAGGGTGACACAGAACTAGCTCAAATTCATCAACGTAATGTAGGCATGTATTCCGAATATAGTCATACGTGCTTATAGAAAAGAACTTGCATGACATCTTTTGTCCTACCCTCCCGTGGCAGCGGGGTCCTAGAGGAAACTAAGGGATATTAAGGCCTCCTTTTAATAGAGAACCAGACCAAAGCACTAGCACTTAGTGAATACATGAACTCCTCAAACTACGGTCATCACCGAGAAGTATCCCGATTATTGTCACTTCAGGGTTGTCGGATCATAACACATAATAGGCGACTATAGACTTGCAAGATAGGATCAAGAACTCACATATATTCATGAAAACATATTAGGTTCAGATCTGAAGTCATGGCACTCGGGCCCTAGTGACAAGCATTAAGCATAGCAAAGTCATAGCAACATCAATCTCAGAACATAGTGGATACTAGGGATCAAACCCTAGCAAAACTAACTTGATTACATGGTAAATCTCATCCAACCCATCACCGTCCAGCAAGCCTACGATGGAATTACTCACGCACGACGGTGAGCATCATGGAATTGGTGATGGAGGATGGTTGCTGATGACGACGGTGACGAATCCCCCTCTTCGGAGCCCCAAACGGACTCCAGATCAGCCCTCCCGAGAGAGATTAGGGCTTGGCGGCGGCTCCGTATCGTAAAACACGATGAAACTTTCTCTCTGGTTTTTTTCTCCATGAAACAGAATAAATAGAGTTGGAGTTGAGGTCGGTGGAGCTCCAGGGGGCCACGAGACAGGGGGCACGCCCAGGGGGAGGGGGCGCGCCCTCCGCCCTCCTGGACAAGGTGTGGGCCCCCTGGCCTTGATTCCTTCGCCAGTATTTTTTATATTTTCCAAAAGTCATCTCCGTGGATTTTCAGGTCATTCCGAGAACTTTTGTTTTCTGCATAATAAATAACACCATGGCAGTTCTGCTAAAAACAACGTCAGTCCGGGTTAGTTTCATTCAAATCATGCAAGTTAGAGTCCAAAACAAGGACAAAAGTGTTTGGAAAAGTAGATACGTTGGAGACGTATCACCCTCCCCCCTTCAGAAAAAAAACAAAAGCCCCAGCCCCTGAACTGCTGACGCATGGAAGCCTTTTGGTTCCGGTTTGTGGCACGAACCGGGACAAAAGGCCCGCTTGCCTAGGCAAATGACAGCGGCCAGGTGGAGCCCCATCTGTCCCAGTTCCTGGGCGAACCGGTACTAAAGGTATTGGGCTTTAGTACTGACCCTTTGGTCCCGGTTCGGCAACCGGGACAAATGGGCCACATGAACTTGGACAAATGGGGCTTTTTCTACTAGTGAGAGTATAGGTGTGACCGAACCATGTTCCCAAACAACATTATATGGTGTACCGCCCCGCAGCGTTGCGGGTATCCAGTACCAATGGGGACGCCACCACCCTACGCGCAGCGGTGACACTTTCCTCGATGCGGGCGCAGTCGTCATTGCGGTGGCTGAGCCATCTCTCTCTGTCTAGTCTGCCGTCGTAAATGGTTACCACTTCTTTGTGCGCCCTCCCGCTACGGTGTCTGGTTTTGTCAAATGCAAAATTACCTTCACTCACCGGTTTACCACGGCGCTGTAGATTGTACCGTTCAACTCATGAGAGAGAGTACGGGAATGTTACTGAGGTCAAGATCGTCTAGCACCCATGAGTGTGGGGCATTCGCGCCGCCCGAACGAAGACCCCGGTGGACACTGGTGAACGAGGCCATGGTGGGCGCCAGATCCTGAGGTCGGTGACATAGCTGGGCTGCTGGATTTTTTCCTTGGGAGGCGGCGCCTCGAGGACAGCCCACCACGCTGTTCCGTAAGAGTGTTGGGAAACACATTGACGGAACGGGGTAGCGAGGGACTACGGTGAAGTCAACCTCATCATGGGTGATTGCGATATTAATTGATCCGGCGGTGAGAGCATGAGCTGTCGCGGCGGTGAGGATGACCTCGGACGACTCGGATGCTGTGAGGACTGAGGAGGATCTTGTCGGGCCTCCAGCAGCGGCATGTCGAAGATGACTGGGACAGGTGACACATCTAGTAAAGATGTTGTGATGTGTTTCTTGGTGAATCCGTATGTGATTATTCATGAAATGTATGAAGTAATGTTGTTTGTTATTAGCTGATCCAAACACTACACGTGAGGACACATGAGGAAAGGGCATGAAGAGGTCGTGATGCACGGCCATGCATGGGGACCAAACCCTATACGGTGCTCCACGACGTACGTCACCGTCGTCCTCTTGTCAGTTGAGCCGACGGCAATGGTCCACCATGGAATCGGATGAGTGAGGTCTTTTTCTCCTTTTCGGATTCTGGAACCTTCCACTTTCTATAAAAATGAACTTATTCTTACTTGTTACTCCAATGTTTGAACCAGTGCCGTCTAATTTATATAGTCAATAATAGATGTTGCCCCTCATTTCCCCCTATTTTTGATCACACAATTCAGTTCAAATTGATTTTAGGTGTATCTTGCCAAATTGACCTAGTAAATTCAAGCTCAGGTCTGTACTCACATATGTAGCAACAATTGTAAATTCAGAATAAATAAATAAAATATACTTGCAGCAAATTAGAATAAATTTCACTATTTTCTCTCACAATTTTGATTCATAATTGGCGACATTACAATTAAAAACCACGAGACAAGTTATTGCACAACAAAATAGGTCACTTGTCAGCTTCACACTAGTAGAAAACATGGCTATTGTTCGGGCCTGGCCAGCCAATTAGTCCCGGTTCTTCGTGAACTGGGACCCATGGGGGGATTAGACCCGGTTCATGAGCCCAGGGGGCCGGCCCGGAGCCTCGTGGGCATTGGTCCTAGTTCGTCTGGACCCATTTGTCTCGGTTCTAGGCACGGACTAGGACCAATAGACCTTGCTCCTGGCCCATAGCCATTGGTACCGGTTCATTCCTTGAACCGGCGTAGAAGGGGGGGCTTTAGTCCCGGTACGTGCCACGAACCGGGACAAATAAATTGCCTATATATACCCATCGCTGCGACAGAGCACTCCAAAGTGCTCTGTTTTTTCAAGCCGGCGAGGGGAGGGCAGTTGGGTGCTCCAGTTCACATCTTATGCACATGAGGTGTTTGATGAAATGCCCGAGCCACACTAGTTAAGTTTTCTCCTCTCGAAGCTCGACCTCAGAGCTCCTATTTTCCTGAGATTTGTCTAGATTTAGCGGTCCGTCACGCCCCGTCCCCGTTTTCACCGCCGTTGATCGCCCACGCTGATCACGTCGTGGGCACCACCGTCGTGAGCTCCTTGTTTTTATCTTCGTTCCGATACTTTTTCTGATTTTCTTACTTTAGATAGATATTTGTCTGGTTTGCTTACTTTTGACACACATAATTATATATAATGCACGCAGATGAACCGGCAATGGATGTATGGTGACAGACACACCTCTGAGTATATTAAGGGCGTTCATAATTTTCTCGAAGTGGCTGAGGCAAACAAGCAGAATGGTTTTATGTGTTGTCCATGCACTAAATGTGGGAATATGAAGTCTTACTCTGACCGGAAAATCCTTCACACCCACCTGCTTTACAAGGGTTTCATGCCACACTATAATGTTTGGACGAGGCACGGAGAAATAGGGGTTATGATGGAAGACTACGAAGAAGAAGAGGACGATGACAACTATGTGCCCCCTGAATACGGTGATGCTGCGACGGGGCGGGGGGGGGGGCGGGGCTGCTGAAGATCAAGAGGAACCAGACGATGTGCCCGATGATGCTGTAATAGGTAAGCTGCTGAAGATCAAGAGGAACCAGACGATGTGCCCGATGATGATGATCTCCGTCGGGTCATTGTAGATGCAAGGACGCAATGCGAAAGTCAAAAAGAGAAGATGAAGTTCGATCGCATGTTAGAGGATCAAAAAAAGGATTGTACCCCAATTGCGAAGAGGGCAACACAAAGCTGGGTACCGTACTGGAATTGCTACAGTGGAAGGCAGAGAATGCTGTGCCTGACAAAGGATTTGAGAAGCTACTGAAATATTGAAGAAGAAGCTTCCAAAGGATAACGAATTGCCCGACAGTACGTACGCAGCAAAGAAGGTCGTATGCCCTCTAGGATTGGAGGTGCAGAAGATACATGCATGACCTAATGACTGCATCCTCTACCGCGGTGCGTACGAGGACTTGAACGCATGCCAGGTATGCGGTGCATTGCAGTATAAGATCAGACAAGATGACCATGGTGATGTTGACGGTGAGCCCCGCAGGAAGAGAGTTCCTATGATGGTGATGTGGTATGCTCCTATAATACCACGGTTGAAACGACTATTCAGAAACAAAGAGCATGCCAAGTTGATGTGATGGCACAGTGAGGACCATAAGAAATACGGAAAGTTGAGAGAACCCGTTGAGGGGTCGAAGTGGAGAAAAATCGAGAGAGAGTACTTGGCTGAGTTTGCACGTGACCCTAGGAACATATGATTTGGTTTAAGCACGATGGTATTAATCCTTTCGGGGAGCAGAGCAGCAATAACAGCACCTGGCTCGTGACTCTATGTATGTATAACCTTCCTCCTTGGATGTGCATGAAGCGGAAGTTCATTATGATGCCAGTTCTCATCCAAGGCCCTAAGCAACCCGGCAAGGACATTGATGTGTACCTAAGGCCATTAGTTGAAGAACTTTTAAAGCTGTGGATTGGAAACGGTGTACGTGCGTGGGACGAGCACAGACAAGAGGAATTTAACCTACACGCCTTGCTGTTTGTAACCATCAACGACTGGCCCGCTCTTAGTAACCTTTCAGGACAAACAAACAAGGGATACCACGCATGCACGCACTATTTAGCTGACGCCGAAAGTATATACCTGGCAAGCTGCATGAAGAATGGGTACCTGGGGCATCGTCGATTTCTTCCGACCAACCATCAATGTCGAAAGAAAGTCAAGCATTTCGAAGGCGTGGCAGATCACCGGAAGAAGCCCGCCATGCTTACTGGTGATCGCGTACTTGCTATGGTCAATGATTTACACGTAATCTTTGGAAAGGGTCCCGGCGGACTAGCTATTCCGAGTGATGCTGAGGGACACGCACCCATGTGGAATAAGAAATCTATATTTTGGGACCTACCCTACTGGGAAGACCTAGAGGTCCGCTCTCCGATCGATGTGATGCACGTGACGAAGGACCTTTGCGTGAACCTGCTAGGCTTCTTGGGCTTGTATGGGAAGACAAAAGATAGAGCTGAGGCACGAGATGACCTGCAACGTTTGCACGAAAAAAACGGCATGCCTCCAAAGCAGTATGAAGGTCCTGCCAGCTACGCTCTTACCAAAGAAGAGAAGGAGATCTTCTTTGAATGCCTGCTTAGTATGAAGGTCCTGACTGGCTTCTTGTCGAATATAAAGGGAATAATAAATATGGCAGATAAAAAGTTTCCGAACCTAAAGTCTCATGACTGCCACGTGATTATGACACAACTGCTTCCGGTTGCATTGAGGGGGCTTCTACCCAAAAACGTCCGATTAGCCATTGCGAAGCGATGTGCAATCCTCAATGCAATCTCTCGAAGGTGATCGATCCAGAAATCATACCAAGGCTAAGGAGTGATGTGGTGCAATGTCTTGTCAGTTTCGAGCTGGTGTTCCCGCCATCCTTCTTCAATATCATGACGCACGTCCTAGTTCATCTAGTTGACGAGATTGTCATTCTGGGCCCCGTATTTCCACACAATATGTACCCCTTTGAGAGGTTCATGGGAGTCCTAAAGAAATATGTCTGTAACCGTGCTAGGCCAGAAGGAAGCATCTCCATGGGCCATCAAACAGAGGATGTCATTGGGTTTTGTGTTGACTTCATTCCTGGCCTTAAGAAGACAGGTCTCCTAAATCGCGGTATGAGGGGTGACTGACCGGAAAAGGCACGCTTGGAGGGGACTCAATAATATGCAGGGACGGATATTCTTGGTCTCAAGGAGACTACATAGTTCTACAGAACTCTACCTTGGTGACCCCGTATGTCAATGAACACAAGAACAGTCTGCGCTCCAAACACCCGGAGCAGTGCGACGACTGGATTACATGTGAACACATCAGGACTTTCAGCAGTTGGTTGGAAACACGTCTCAGAGGTGAAAACACTATTTGTGATTAGTTGTACTCGTTGTCCAGGGGAACATCTTCGACTGTAATGATTTGGAAAGGATACGAGATAAACGGGAATACATTTTACATGATCGCCCAAGATCAAAAGAGCACCAACCAAAAGAGGAGTGTCCACTTTGATGCAGCAACCGAGAGGGGAAAGGACACATATTATGGTTACATAGTGGACATATGCGAACTTGACTACGGAGTAGATTTTAAGGTCCCTTTGTTTAAATGCAAATTGGTCAATCTGCCAGGAGGCGGGGTACAGGTATACCCACAGTACGGAATGACAATAGTGGATCTGAACAATCTTGAGTACACCGACGAACCGTTTGTCCTAGCCAATGATGTGGCATAGGTTATCTATGTGAAGGAAATGTCTACCAAACTGAGAAAAAGAAAAAATAAGGAAGCGAATACATCATATGATGAGCCAAAGCGCCACATAGTTCTTTCAGGAAAAAGGGACATCAAGAGTGGAGGGCAAGACAGACATGTCCGAAGATTATGAAAAGTTTCATGAAATTCCTCCCTTCAAAGTCAAGGCTGACCCAAGCATCCTGATAAATGATGAAGATTATAAAGGACACAAGTGAAGAAAAAGTGAAGACTTTGTCCACAACTATTACGATGATACCATGCCAACTTTCAACCTTTTCGTAGTTCATTTGAAATGCCTGTTGTAACAGACAAGTTTCCGTATGAAATCCTGATACTTGGAAAGAGATTGTCCGTTGTGTACATGAGGTGCATCCAGTTTTTGCCATAACCCTCTCAACTTTCTTGCATATTCTATGTGGATGAAATGATGATACCATGCCAACTTCCAACCTTTTCAGAGTTCATTTGAAATGCTTTTCAATTTCAGGGTCTTATAGCTCAAACTAATCAGTAAATGCATGAAAAATAACAAATGAAGTCAGAAAGGGTTGAAAATTGATGATGTTGCTTTGAATGGTGCATTTTGAACACATAAAAATTCAGGAGTTCAAATAAGTTTTAAAAAATGAAATCCCTGTGTAACAGATGAGTTTCCGTATGAAACCATGATACTTCAAAAGAGATTGTCCATTTTGTACACGAAGTGTATCCAGTTTTTCCCATAACCCACTCAACTTTTTAGCACATGTTATGTGGGTGCAATGATGATACCATGCCAACTTTCAACCTTTTCAGAGTTCATTTGAAAGGCTTTTCAATTTCATGGTCTTATAGCTCAAAAAAACAAGTAAATGCTTTTATAAAACTCTAATAGCAAAAGGAATCAACTAAAAAGCTTTTATAAACCTCTAGTATTTTTTAAACTAAAATTATACAAAATTTGTGCAACTAAAATTATCAAAGTTTTTTGTTTTCAAAACATGAAAAGCAGAAAGAATTATCATAAAGAATGTTTTGTTAGAAACTTTAGTAGCAAAAAGAATTTTCATAAAGATTTTTTTGATAGAAACTAAATAACAAAATCTGTTTTTGTATATAATGATAAAACGCAATAATATTAAATAGCAGGAAAAAGAATCACTCAAAAAATATTTTTATAGTGAAGTTATTCAATAACTAGTGATCCACACAAATTTCAAAGAATTAAAATTTAAAGTATTCAAATTTGGAAACTAATGGAGTAACAGAAAGTTTATAACTATTCTGAGCTAAAAGCAAAAAGAATAAAAAAATAAAGCAAAAATCAAAAGAAAATAAATATTTCAAAAACAAAAAAATACTGGAAAAAAATGTTGCCTAATGGGCCACATGGCCTGCGTACGACTAGAAACCCATCTGTACATGGGCCAGGATGCAGGCCCGCAGGCCCAATAGGCCCAACATGGTAGTGACAAGGGTAGGCAAGTAATGCCTTCATATTAGAGAGGAGCTCAGCACCTGAGCTGCAACGCAGCTTATAAACAGGTGCCAAGCTCTCTCAGCTAGCGAGGTGGGACTAAACTTCACACCGCAACGCGCTAGCACAAGGCGTTTAGTCCTGGTTGGTGCCACCAACAGGGACTAAAGGGGTGCATTGGTACCGGTTGGTGGCACCAACAGGGACCTATGATCCCCCTTTAGTCCCGGTTGGTGTCAGGGCTTTGGTGCCGGTTGGTGGCACCAACCGGGACTAAAGGTGGCATTCGTCCCGGTTTGTGTCACGAACCGGGACCAATGCTTTGTCTATATAACTAGCACTCATGAAATATTCATTCAGTTCGTCCTTCCCCGCCCCGATGACGCCACCAGGCTGCCCCTCTGCGCCTCACCGTCGCCGTCGTCGCCCCTGGCTCCCACGCTGTCCCGCGCCGCCCCGACACCGTCCCGCACCGCCCCGACGCCGTTGCCGCCCCGTGCCCCGTGCCCCGCGACGCCGCTAGCCTTGCCTCCTCGTTGCCCGTCGCCGTGCCACCCCTCACCGTCTCCCGTTGCTGCGCCGCCCCTCACCATCGCCGTCGCCGTCCCCTGCCCGTCGCCCTCGCCGCGCCCCTCACCGTCTCCATCCCCGTGAGCTCATATATATGAATTTTTCTGACTTAATTAGATGTGTAGTTAATTTAGATGTGTAGTTAACTTAGTTGTTGTAATTTGTTCATATTGTGTTAGATTTTTTTCTGTCCTATATTTTTTTGGTGATATTATTGTTGAATATGCATGCTTGTATGTTCATATATATGCAAAGATCGAATATGTCAATTTTTTATGATTTTTTTCCGTTCATAGAATTTTTATGATTTTTTTCTATTGTAATTTTGTTCATAGAATTTTAATGATTTTTTTGTTCATAGAATTTTCTTTGTCAATTTATGTGTATGTTCATATTGTGTATGTGTAGGAAAATTGTGTATGATCAAATTCATTTATGTATATATTCATATTTAGTTAGAAAAATAATAGAACTAGTTAAACAAGTTTATTTTTAGTAAGTACTACTTTATTTTATTTATAGTAAGTGCTTAATAAATAGTTGACTAGTTGATTTAATAAAACTACTTTATTTTACTATAGAAGTAGTTTATTTTTAGTAAGTACTACTTTATTTATTTATAGTAAGTGCTTAGTAGTTGAACTAGTTGATTTAATGAAACTACTTTATTTTACTATATATAGAAGTAGTTTATTTTTAGCAAAAAAATTTAATAGAACTACTTTATTTTTTTAGTTCAAGCAATTAATCCTGCATCAATGTTGACGATGCCTATCCTGCATCCTCGTCGTCGACTCAGCGGAGGAGGCCTTCTTGAGCAGAGGGGCCATGTCCAGGACTGGGCTCCACCGGGCTGGTATTGGGAGGTGCTACCTTCCGGGGGGGGCGTAGGTTGGTGAGGAGCCAGCCCGTTGTTGACCCGATCCTTGTTTGGTGTCGGTCGCGTGTGACAGTGACGATGCTGAGTCTTCCGGACACCACGGAGGTGGTACGTCACTGTGTCAGCGAGGAGGATGAGCACGTCCGTCGCTACATGGTTGCGTTGGAGGGCAAGTTCGACAATACCTAGCAGGTTCTTCAGGGATCTCACTAGAGATATGATCATGTGATGGTTCCTTCTCTTTGGGTGTCCACCGCCCGTGACGATACCCATCGGGTGCTACGGTTCTAGCTCTATTAGCGATGCTATATGTATGATAGTATTCGAGGAGTATTAGTGATAATATTTGACGATGTACGGACACAAGAGATGATGTACTTTTTCTTATAATTGAATGCATGCTAATTTGAATACTACTTTATTTTACGATTTGGTTTTGCTTATTGAACGCTCATATTGGAAAAGTACTCCTACCTTGAATGCTAAAATTGGAGAGCACTATGCAGAAATCTAGGAGCCCCCTCCATCATCCACGCCGTCGTCCCCGTCACCGACCCCCCTCCGACCTCGAGGTGAGACCGGCCAAATCTCCATGTCAATATGAGTCCTATAATATGAGTCCTCGGTTGGACTTTAAGTTTGCCGAGTCTCCACCTATATGAGAGGACAAAGAATCCCGACAGTTGTCGTGGGGGTAGCTTCTCCTTCGTTCCCGTGTGCTAGACACAATTTGGTGTAATGCACTCGGGAACGAAAGGAGGAGCTACCATCACCGACGGTTGCAAATGTTAGAGAGGAATCAGTGAGGGAGAGTCTCCAACCATATATTGTGAGAGGACAAAGAATCCCGACTGTTGTCGTGGGGGTAGCTTCTCCTTCATTCCCGTGTGCTAGACAATTTGGTGTAATAATGCACTCGGGAATGAAAGGAGGAGCTACCATCACCGACGGTCAAATATGTACACCACATGAGCAGAGAGTTTTCAAGAAAAGGCTCGACAGACCGATAGTCAACCCGTGATGAATAATAATGATCTAACTTACGTTTTTAGTACATATATTTAATTATACAAGTTTAATATTTGAATTATGAACATAGGAAATGTCGTACTCGAACGACGAAAACTGCCCGGGGGAGTGCGACTGGTGCCACGACGACCGATATATGTGCGTCAAGTTCCTTGAGCTGGACGAAGATCGGCACTTCAGCATTAAGCTCAAGGAGACCTTCGATGTTGAAATGGTACGCAACGACGACAATAGTTTTTTCCGTAATTAAGCATGAGTTCAACTATTTTAACGTGTATTTTTCATCTTTTCCAATTCGACTAGCTTATTCCATGCTATGCAAGACGCTATGTCTTGGAGAGGATGGGTTTTGAAGACCATGAAAGTATGAAAACAAAAAAAATCACCTAAGGACCCATCATGGTGTGGATTTTGAAGTAAAGTTGTACAATTCTGAGAGTGTAACCCAGTTTGGTTGCAAAAATTGGGAAGCACTTTGCAAGATGTATGGTTTTGATGAGGGTATGCTTGTCACCATGGATCTTGGTGATCCTAAAATCGAGCAGGACAATATGGACATTTGGGTCCTTGTTGATACACTTCCAATTCTCCCCTATGTGAGCTTCTCAAACATAGTTATTAAGTAATTTATATTGTTTATTTCAAAATAGTTGACAGCCTATTTCCATTGACAGCTTATTTTCATTCTTCAAAGAATATGCGGAAGATGGTAGACAAAACCCACTACACCGATGGCTCTGAATTAACTTATAAGGAGAAAAATCATCTGATCACATTTCGTACTGATCTTGAGAATTACAATATCTACAATCCATGTCCTCAACATTATGGTCAATAAGTGCCACTAGTGCACGTGTTGAGCTATGGTAACTACCATGGAGATACCCTGGTAAGTTTTTTTTACTATTACGACATCCGTGCATCTTTTGCATACTTGTAAAACTAGTACATCATTGCTAACTACGAAGTTATTACTATGTTTTTCAACAGATAATCCCGAATGATTGTGTGCCTCATTTGATGTATACGCATGGTCGCCTTGATGTTTTGAACATACAACCAGGTCATCCTACTAATCTCCATTGTCCATAACGGATTTCTAAAAGAAGTAGAGACATGACAATCAAGGAATGGAAAAAATGTATGGACAGTCGTAACGAGGTTCTTGGAAGCAAAAGGAAGCGAAGCGCAAGAATTGGAGACAGGATGATCTCCATTCATCATAATGGAGAGTCAGGGTCTATATTATTTTATGCTATTTTACCTTAAGGGTATTTAGGTCCTACCTGATATTGATGATCATGTGCTAAGAACAATTAAGTAGGGTTGGTTCGATGACTATGAGGATGATGATCGTATGACTTGTTATTAATAACAAGTAGAAGTTGTATGATGATGCGTGCTTAGTAGGATTTGTTATTATATATGATGATGTATGACGCGAGCAGGAAGAGTTATTATATATCAGTGGGTGAAATGAACATAGCAGTAGCGTTGGTAAACCAAGCACGAAGATATAAGAGAGGACACTTCCCTCTATTAGCTAGCTAATAACAACCTAAATTAACCCCCAAAACCCCTAAACCAGCCCCTTTAAAAAAACCTCAGCTCCAACCAGCTGCTGACCCGTGGATGCCTTTTGGTCCCGGTTTATGTCACCAACCGGGACCAAAGGCCCCCCTGCCTGGGCTGGCCGCTGTGGCCATGTGGAGGCCCATCTGTCCCGGTTCGTGCAAGAACCGGGACTAAAGGCCAAGGGAATTAGTACCGACCTTTTAGTCCCGGTTCTTAAACCAGGACAGAAGGCCCTTACGAACTGGGACAAATGGCCTTTTTCTACTAGTGTGAACTGCATCTTGCTACTCTTTAATGGCCTTGATGATAGCTTTAGTCCTTCCTGCAAATCTAATAGTGCGTTAATGTATAAAGATGGTTTGGCAATACAATATTCGTTCTATTGATTGGGTGCTGGTGCACGTATATATAAGTACAGGTAGTCCTTGAGCTCAACTATACACAACTAGGAGGTGGGCCACAATATACGTAATACATGCAACACATATATACTCAACACCCCCCTCGCAGTCGAAGCATTGCTGGAGACATAGAGACTGGACCGAATCTCCTCGAAGACGGGAGCAGGAAATCCCTTAGTCATCACATTAGCAAATTGTTGCATCATCGGAACAAGGAGAAATCGAACACGGCCAAGGGTAACCTCCTCACGCACGAAGTGAATATCGAGCTCAATATGCTTTGTACATCAATGGTGCACCCGATTGGCGGAGAGGTAGACCACGCTGACATTATCACAGTAGACAAGAGTGGCCTTGTGAAGATCACTCCTGGAGTAGCTGACGGATCCAAGAGTATTCAGCCATGGCGTTAGCCACGGCCCCATACTCATCCTCGGCGCTGGAGCGGGAGACCATGGGTTGTCGCTTCGATGACCAAGAGATCAACAAGGGCTCAATGTCGATGCAATAGCTGGATGTAGAGCGCCGGGTGTTGGGGAAGCCTGCGCAGTCGGCGTCCAAGTAGGCGACGAGTTCGGTGGAGGCGGAGGCCGTCAAGGTGAGTCCGAAGGACATAGTGCCACGTATGTAATGGAGAATGCGCTTCACCAAGGTCCAATGAGAGTCACACGGTGAGTGCATGTGGAGAAACACGTACTGAACAGCGTACTGCAGGTCTGGTCGGGTCAGCGTCACGTACTATAAAGCATCAACAATGGAGTGATAGAATGCTACATCGGACATGAGAGACCCCTCCATATCAGAGATCTTCACCTTCATGTCGAGGTGGGTGGGCACCGGCTTGCAGTTAAGCATACTCGCGCGCTCCAGAAGCTCGTGGGTGTACTTCTGCTGATGCATAAAGAAGTCGTCAGCCCGTAGGACCACCTCGATGCCGAGGAAGTAGTACAGAGGCCCCAAGTCCTTGAGGGCGAACTTATCATGATAGACGAGCCGTCAGCCGCTGAAGGAGCTCGGGTGCGAACGCCGTGAGGATGATGTCATCGACATAGAGCAGCAGATATGCAGTGTCAGCTCCCTGATGATACAAAAAGAGTGAGACATTGGAGAGAGTGGACCAAATGCCTAGAGATTGCAGGAAGGCTGCGATACATTGGTACCAAGCCCGTGGCGCCTGCTTCAACCCGTAAAGAGAACGGGAGAGCAAGCACACGAAGTCCGGGTGCTCGGCGTCGACAAAACCAGTGGGCTGCTCACAGAACACTTGCTCGACAAGATGACTGATACGTCTCAATTGTATTTATAATTTTTGATTATTCCATGTTGTTATATTATCATTTTTCGATGTTTTACAATCATTTTATAGTCATTTTATATCATTTTTTGGTACTAACGTATTGACATAGTGCCTAGTGCCAGTTGCTGTTTTCTGCTTGTTTTTTCAATCGTAGGAAATCAATACCAAATGGAGTCCAAACACAACGAAACTTTTTCTGGACCAAAAGACACCTATTGGAGCAAAGAAGTACCAGAGGGGTGCTTCGAGGGGAGCACAACCAACCAGGGTGCGCCTGGGGGCCCAGGCGCGCCCATGTGGGTTGTGCCCACCTCGGTGGCCTCCCGAACCGCCTCTATGCTGTATAAATACCCCAATATTCTAGAAACACTAGCGGAGTCGACGAAAATCTATTCCAGCCTCCACAAGTTCCAGAAACACCAGATCCAATCTAGACACCATCACAGAGGGGTTCATCATGTCCATTGGTGCCTCTCCAATGATGCGTGAGTAGTTCTTTCTAGACCTACTGGTCCATAGTTAGTAGTTAGATGGTTTCCTCTCTCTCTCTCTATTGATTCTCAATACAATGGTCTCGTGGAGATCCATATGATGTAAGTCTTTTTGCGTTGTGTTTGTTGGGACCCGATGAACTTTGAGTTTATGATGAGATCTATCTTTCTATCCATAAAAGCTATTTGAGTCTTCTTTGATCTCTTATATGAATGATTGATTACAACCTCGTATTTCTTCCCCTATATTTGAGTTTTGTTTGGCCAACTTGATCTATTTATCTTGCAATGGAAAGAGGTGCTTTGTGATGGTTCGATCTTATGGTGCCTGATCCCGGATAACAAGATGGGGTCTATTTCTATATAAATAGATCTTTTCTACATCATGCCATCATTCTTATTGCATTACTCCATTTTTTCTTGAACTTAATACACTAGATGCATGCTGGATAGTGGTCGATGTGTGGAGTAATAGTAGTAGATGCAGGCAGGAGCCGGTCTACTAATCTTGGACGTGATGCCTATATAATGATCATTGCCTGGATATCATCATGATTATTTGAAGTTCTATCAATTGCCCAACAGTAATTGTTTTCCCACCATTTGCTATTTTTTTGAGAGAAGCCACTAGTGAAACCTACGGCCCCCGGGTCTCTTCTTTATCATATTTTGCCTTTGCGGTCTATTTTCCTTTTCTTTTATTTTCAGTTCTATTATACCAAAAATAAAAAATACCTTGCTGCACTTTATTTTATTTGCGATCTATTTATCCAATCTATTGTAACTTTACCCCGTCTCCGTGCCAATTTCTAGCGTCGTTGCAACTTTATCTCGTCTCCGTGCCAATTTCTGGCGCCGTTGCCCGAAAGGGATTGACAACCCCTTTAACACGTGGGTTGCGAGTATTTGTTATTTGTGTGTAGGGGTTGTTTACATTGTGTTGCGTGTTTCTCCTACTGGTTCGATAACCTTGGTCTCATTACCGAGGGAAATACCTACCGTTGTTGGGCTGCATCATCCCTTCCTCTTCGGGGAAATACCGACGTAGTTCAAGCAAACATCAAAAGGACTTTCTGGTGCCATTTCTGGGGATACATCATCAACGTCAACCAGGTTCCTAATCACAGATCTCATCTCCTTGCAATTTACATTATTTGCCATTTGCCTCTCATTTTCCTCTCCCCCACTTCACAAAAATTTGCCATTTTATTCGCCCTCTTTTTCGTTTGCCATTTTCTCGTCCGACCCGTTTTTGACTGCAATCTTGTGGTGAAGTCACCATGACTCAAAAGAACACCAAGCTGTGTGATTCCTCAGATACCAACAACAATGATTTTATTAGCACTCCAATTGCTCCTCTCGCCACTAGTGTGGAGTGTTGTGATATTAATACTTCTTTGCTGAATCATGCTATGAAAGATCAATTTTTCGGTACTCCTAATGAGGATGCCGTGTCCCATCTTAACACATTTGTGGAATTATGCGATATGCAAAACAAAAAAGATGTGGACAATGATGTTGTGAAGTTGAAATTATTTCCGTTTTCTTTGCGAGATCGCGCAAAAAATTGGCTTTCTTCTTTGCCTTGAAATAGTATCGATTCTTGGAACAAGTGCAAGGATGCTTTTATTACTAAGTATTTTATACCCGCAAAAATTATTTCCCTTAGAAACCAGATCATGAATTTCAAGCAACTTGAACATGAGCATGTTGCACAATCTTGGGAAAGGATGGAATTGATGCTAAGGAATTGCCCAACTCATCGGTTAAATCTTTGGATGTTCATACAAAATTTTTATGCGGGGTTGAATTTTGTTTCTCGTAATCTTTTAGATTCCACCGCTAGGGGTACTTTCATAGAAATTACTTTGGGTGAAGCTACTAAATTGCTAGAGAATATTATGGAAAATTATTCACAATGGCATACCGAAAGAGCGCCTACTAGTAAAAAGGTCAATTCGGTAGAGGAAATAAATTCTTTGAGTGAAAAAGTTGATGCTCTTATGAAGTTGGTTGCTAATAAAAGTGTTGCTGTTGATTTTAATGATGATCCTTTGTCTACTTTGATTTAGCAAAATAGTGATGCCATAGATGTGAATTTTATCTCGCGAAACCATTTCAATAACAATGCATATAGAGGTAATTTTAATTCTAGGCCTTTTCCTAGTAATTCCTCTAATAATTATGCTAATTCCTATGGTAATCTTTCTTATAATAATAATAGGAACACCTATGATCTTGAGAATAATATTAAAGAATTCATCATTACTCAAAAAGTTTTCATTGCTACGATAGAGGAAAAGCTGAATAAAGTTGATGATATGTCTAGAAGTATTGATAGAATTTCTCATGATGTAGAAACTCTCAAGATGATTTTTTTCCTAAAGTTGAAGACTTGAGTAAATCTCTTTATGTTTCTATGGATGAAGGTAAGAAAAGAACCGCTATGCTTAGAGCTAAAAGATAATTTTTGGAAAAAGTGTTTTCTAGTGATTAATTTCATAAAAGTGATGAAGATCTTAAAATGATTGGTATTTCTTCTATTGATTCTTTGTTTAGTAAAATTAAGATTGATGAAAAAGGGACTGGAGAAGAGTCAATTTATCTAGAAGGCGTCCCGATAATTCGAAGGGTGAAAATCTTGTTGAGAAAATTGATAAAAGTGGGTTTGAAGAGGTCAAGACTTTAACTAGTGATCTGCCCACTATTTTGGATGAAAAAGACTGTAATAATGATAGTTTCTCTTTGGTTGATTGTATTTCCTTGTTGCAATCCATGATAAATTCACCCCGTGCTTATGAACAAAATAAAGCTTTTAGTAAACATATTGTTGATGCTATGATGAAAGCCTTTGAAGAAAAGTTGGAATAAGAAGTTTCAATTCCTAGAAATTACATGATGAATGGGAACCTACCATCCAAGTCAAGATTAAAAATTATGAGTGTTTTCCTTTATGTGACTTGGGTGCTAGTGTTTCCACAATTCCAAAATCTTTATGTGATGTGCTTGGTTACCGATATTGAAGAATGCTCTTTAAATTTGTAGTTGGCAGATTCTACTATTAAAAAACCGATGGGAAGAATTAATGATGTTCTTATTCTTGCAAAATAGGAATTATATTCCCATAGATTTTATTGTTCTTGATATTGATTGTAGTCCGTCTTGTCCAATTATACTTGGTAGACCATTTTTACGTACTATTGGTGTCGTGATTGATATGAAATATAGCAATATTAAATTTCAATTTTGTCGGGGAAGGCTGATCCACGGACACCTATGGGGAGCGGCGGGCCGAGCCCCTTTCGGTTCGGCGGGGGGCGGAGATCGCACGAAGAGGAGATCAAGGCGAAGCACACGAGCGGTTTTACCCAGCTTCGGAGCTCTCCGGAGAGATAATACTCCTACTGCTGCTTGTCTGATTGTATTGAGTTCTTGCTCGGGAGCGCTGAGTGCTATAGTACACTCTAGCTGCTAACGAGACCGAGTGTGAGTGTTTTCTGGCTTCGAATCTTCCGAACCCCCCACTACGTTGCGCATGGGCCTCCTTTTATATGCTAAAGGGGTCACCGACAGGTGGCAATGTAGACAAGGGTAAAAATGGAAAAGGAGATTGCGGTTGGTACAACAACCTGTACAGTGTACCCTACCTAACCCTGACGGCAGGGGACAAAGGCATTAAATGCCCATCTATGTCGCCCAAAACAGTGTAGAAAGGAACCGTCAGGGGCGCCACCGCTCGCCACGATGGCAATCTTGTCAGCGCCGCTTGCCACCGCGTACCGCTGGCTGCACAGCCTCTCGCCACGCGCGCCTGGAAAGGCCCCAGGGCGACACGTTGGTAGATGCGCTGGAGCATAGGTACAGGGTGGTAGCGTGCCGCGGCAAGTGCCTTGCCACGGTTGTTTGTCTTGTCGCATCCGGAAGCTTGTCGCTCACCGGGCCTTGCCGGGATGCGTGGCGCGTCGCGGTAAGTTCCTTGAGATGCCTTGGTTTGCCTTCTCGGCAAGCTCCTTGTGCCTTGGTCAGCCTTCCTGGCAAGCTCTTCTTGCCGGGGCCTTGTCACCTTGTCGTGAATACTTTGTTCTTGAATGGCTCCACAGGAACCACGGAGGACCTTGGCGGTTATCGCGGCAAGCCTTGCCGCGGGGTGCTGCAACTGCCCGTGCACAAGTTCGGGATACTAGGGTACCCCTACTCTAGTACACCGACAGGAGCCCCCAGGACTGGGCCACACACGGTGCCGAGCGCTGTTGGGTCAGGCCCAAAACAGGGCACGGGCACGCGCGGCCTGGGTTACGCCATATGTTACTCCGTATCCACCGCGCCCTCCCCGAACGGCATGCGTTGAATGCGGTGTCGTGGGAGAGATCGTGGGTGGTTTCTTTATTCGGAAATACGGAACGTCCGCCCCTCCCCCTTTATAAGCAGGGTAAACAGGGGCAGTTCGCCCATCTCGCCGGTTCCTACTCAGAAATCTCTGCCGCTCCTCCATCCTTCCCAAAGCTGAAAGAGAGAGCAGCACTCCGCCCCCCATCACCACCAGCATCACCAACGCCGTCGATCTCCCTCACCACCTCCTCCATGGCTCCGAGAGCCGACAAGGGGAAGGTCGTGAAGTCGGCCGAGGCGCAGCGGCTCGCGGCGCTGCGGAAGGAGCGGGCAATCTTCCCCCCTCAGCTCGACGCGAAGGAGCTGAGGGAATATTACTACCTCTTCTGGTCGACGGAGACGCGAGCGCATCCGCGCACGAAGGTACTCCCCGCTGCCGCTTCGGAACTGGCTCCGAATGGGTACCCCTTCTTCGTGCTGTTCTTCTACTGCGGGCTCTGGCCGCCCTTTTCTGAATTCTTCTGCGACATCATGAACACCTACGGGTTCCGCCTCCTTGACTTCACCCCCAATGCTGTCCTAACCATGGCAGTTTTCGCACATCTCTGTGAAAACTTTGTCGGAGTCCATCCCAACGTAGCTCTTTTTCGCCATTTCTTCATGCCCCGAGTAGAGAGAGGAGAGCCCTTATCCGGCGGAATCGCCTGGATCTCGAGGACCGGCAAGAAGGAGGCCTATCTGGAGGGAGAGCTCCGCAGCAAGTGGCCGGAATGGAGGGCAGAATGGTGTTGGATCGTCGAGGAGAACCCGCAGCCCTTCACCGCCCAGCGCCAAGTCCCAATAATGCACGGCAACGATTGGAGCAACGTGGCCCCGGAAGACGATAGGCTGAGGATTGCCGTCACCCGGATCCTACGCCTTAGGCTTGCCGGGCTCACCGTAGGCGCCGTTGGCGCAGATTTCCTTCGTCGCTGCATCGCCCCCCTGCAGGAGAGGAGGAGACCCGCCTGGGAGTTCCAGAACTCGGCAGATATCATGAGGCTGCGCCTGGGCCTCAACTTCAACTTCACTGTCCTGAAGCTGGACGCGATGCTCCTAGAACTGTTCAAGCGCGATCCTCAACATCCATTCATGTTGCCGAGGGGTGTGATTCCGCTGTGCAACAACTCCTCGCTCGACCGCATCCATGAAATGCTGCCTCTGTGCGACTCGCATGGAATTGTCCCAACTTGGCAAGAGCCGGCAGACGCTATCGTGCAGGAGTTCTTCGACAGCCTGGTAGAAGTGGCGATCCGCTCCGACGAACAGAAGAGCCTTACTCGCGACACCACTGACGTGGAGATGCAGCGCATCGCCACCAGGCTGGAAGAGGCGGCGGCAGCAGCTGCCGCGGGCGAGTTTGGATTTACTTTGGAGGAGGCAGAGGCAGTAGAGGCGGCAAGCCTTGCCGAGCGAGAGGAGTTTGCCGGCGAGGAAGAACTTGTCGGGCCTGAAGCTGAGTCGAGCGAGCCCTGCGAGGGAGAGCTTGTCGGGCTCGAACCTTCGGGCAGCTCGTCGAAGCGGAGCCCCCAGCTCCACCGAGAAGGCATCTCCGCAGGGCCGGGGACGTAGCGGAGCGGCAGACGAGCCAACAGCCGCCGAGCCATGCGACACGCTCTACTGCAGCAAGCAGTGTTGCCGCGGGAGTGCCTCACGCTGCTGCGGCAACTGGAGCGGGGTCTTCCCGGTCCGCCGCCACAGCCCCCGCCAAGCGGACAAGGGAACCTACTCCTCCGCCTCGTCGCACCGGAGGCGAGCCGGACTTCGATCTCTCCGCGCTCAGCTCCAACGAGGAAGAAGAAGAGTAAGATTCTTTGTTGTACTTGTAGTTCTGCAATTTTGTTGCTTTGTCTTGTATCTGATTTGCTTCACCCTGAATCCATTCCTTTTCAGGACGCTGGCCCAGAGAGCGGCGAAGAGAGCCAAGGCCCCGGTGATCGTCATCGAGGACGATCTCGCTGCGATGGCAGGGGACATGTCCGAGACCACCTTGCCGGACCCGGCAACCCTTCCTCCAGGCAGCCCCCAGCTGCAGCCCCCAAAGTAAGTATATGTTTTACTTCCTGCTGTTAGGAGCGCATGGGTGCTTTTTCTTTGCTGATATCTGACTTGGGTTTGTGTAGGAGCAGAGCAGCCTCTCTAGGATTGCTCGGAAGCCGCTCCCGAAGTGCCATCTGCTTCAACTACACCGCCAAGGGAGCGTTCTCCGGCAAGGGAGAATTCTCCGGCACAGGAGCGTTCTCCGGCAAGGGAGAATTCTCCGGCAAAGGACCATTCTCCGGCAAGGCAGAATTCTCCGGCAAGGGGCAATTCTCCAGCAAGGGACAGCACCAGCGGCCCTCCAGCGGTTGAGACCACGACTGGAGGCCCTAGTACATGTAATCCTCTTGCCTAAAAACTTCCCTTGGGTTCTTCTTCTTCTAGTTTTATTTTTGGATGTTTGCTTGACTTCTCTCCCTCTTTCCGTTCGTCAGAACCATCTGCCACGGAGCCGATGGAAACCGAGGCCGCCGGCAAGGAGAACGCGTGCAGCAATGCCGACGACGCTGTTGCCAACGAAGGAGGAGCCGACACTGATGATCCTGCCGGCGAAGAGGATGCCAAGGCTGCCGCCGCAGAAGCCGGCGAGGGATCCGGCGATCGCACTGACGACCCCGAGGCCGCAGGAGCGCCAGGCGCTACGCCGACGGCCGATCCCTCCGCCACTGCTACAGCGCCAGGCTCCGAAGAGCCCCAGCCCGACGCCTACTTGAAGGCCGGCGACGGCATCTTCATCAGGCTCCCCTGGGCGTCAAGCTCCAGGGCGTCGGTTGAAGGAGAGATGCTGGATGGAGAGGTGCTTGCCTCCGCTGGGCTGACGCTGGTCGACGCGCCAAGCAGCAGCAGCGACGAGCCTAAGGAGGAGCGGCTGCTGCGGAAGCTGCTGTCGATCTACCGCGCCCGACAAGCCAACTGGTGTCCCGAGAAGCACTTGTCGCGAAGGCAGGAGTGGACATCGAGAAGCGCGCGGAGGAGCTCCAGATTTTCAGGCAGGAAGCTCTCCGGGCTCTGGCGGAGGAGCGGGAACAAGTTGACGAGGAGCGGAAGGCCTTCCTCCTCGAGAAGGCTGAAATTGAAGAGCAACATCGGCTTGTTGCCGAGAAGCTGTCTGCGCAGGAAGGTGAGCTGGCGCAGCGCAAGGTCAACCTTGACAGCCACGAGGAGGAGCTTGCCGCGCGCGAGCAGACACTCGGCGGGGCCCTCAAGGAGGCAAAAGACGCTGCCGCAGCTGCCGAGGCCACCAAGAAGGAGGTGGAGACGAAGATGGCGCAACTGGAAGCCGATCTCAAGGCGAGCGGCGAGGAGCTTGTTGCGCTCAAGCGCGAGTGCGAGAAGGACGCCGCTGCTCATGGCGAGCTGCAAGGTCGTCTCGCTAAGAGGAGCAAGGAACTCAGCGCTGCCAAGGACTCCAACGTAGATCTCGAGTTGAAGCTGGCCACTTTGACTCAGACGCTGGACGGCGCCAGGGAGCGGGAAGCGGCCTTGTCGGAGAAGATCAAGGCTGACGAGGCGCTGCTGGCGAATGCTGCTACCGCCCGGGACACTTTTAGGGAGACCGTGGAGCATTGGATCGAGGGTCTTGTGGATGCTGTCGCGGCCATCGACAAGGAGCTGGCGCGGCTGGGGATGGAGGATTTCGGGTACTCCTCCGATGAGCACCTCCAACCCAGCGCCAAGCTCAGCTTGTTCTTCGAAGGCGTGGCGACGGCCCTCTAGCGACTCCGGGAGAAGATCCCAAAGCAGCTGGCCGACGAGTCGCGCAAGATCTGCGTAGGGGCTCTCCAGAAGGTGCTGGTGAAGGTGTCCTTCCACAACCCAGGCCTCAACCTCACCAACGTCCTCAGGTCCTTGCCGCCGGATGCTGACCTGGAAGCGCTCAAGGCCCTTGTCGCACCCATTGTGGACAAGGTGAGCGGGATCAAGAGGGTTGAGGGTGATCGCGTAGATTAGGCCGCCCATTTTCTCTTTTCCTTGTCGCTGCTGGTCATGTTACAAGACAAACTATTAGAGCTGCGACAAGCTATCTTGTAATACGACTCTATTTTGGATAGCAATTTTCTATGTTATCTCCTTTACTTGATTCCTTCCTTTGTATGTTTTTGCCCTGCATTTTTAGGGAACTTGTCGGCGCAGGCACCTTAGCCACGAGCGCTGAGTGCGGAACGTCAGCAGCCTGCTGGCGGTGCCGCTGCCGACAAGAAACCTTGTCGCAACTAGTCGCAGCTCACTTAAGTTGTTGAGCGGACTCGAAACAAAGTAATGGCGGAACTAGCTACGAGTTGGTTCCTCCGTGCACAGGTTTTCCATACAAAGCAGGGTCGTTCGAGGAAGATAATTCAAAAATTAAAACTGATTGCTCAAACTTTGGCAACTTAGCTTTTCTGTCGTTTTCTTTCCGGTAAGGCGAACACTTCCTTGAACGACACCTGGTCCACACCATTATCTCCTTTCCCCCCGGCAAACTTGTGCGCGAGGGGACTTCCTTCCTTTGAGAAAGAGAAAGCAGAGAAAATAATGATATGAAGCCTTACGGCTCGTTATTGCTTACCGGGGGTATGTGCTGCACAAAGTGTCAGATACATGCATGCAAAGAAATATAGAAAGCATGAAATTGACAAGATGTGCAGAGCACATGAGCTTTACTTATGCACGGGATCTGCGCCCGGCTATGTACAAAGGATTACATGCAACATCGGCAAGACTTGTACAAAAGGTGGTTGCCGGAACAGGTTCCGGCAACCGCGCCTTACGGGTAAAACTTACGAAGATGCTCAATGTTCCAGGAGTTGCTCACCGGAATGCCATCTTCGTTCTCAAGGCGGACAACGCCAGGCCTAGTGACTCGTTTCACCCGGTAAGGGCCTTCCCACTTAGGCGTCAACTTGTTGGAATTCTTGGCGGACTGAACGCGCCGAAGAACAAGGTCGCCTTCCTCGAGGCTTCTGGCATTAACTTTGCGGCTATGGTAGCGGCGCAAAGCTTGCTAGTATCGAGCAGCTCGTACAGCAGCCTGAAGACGGTCCTCCTCAAGGAGCAGCGCGTCATCTTGTCGCAGCTGCTCTTGCTCAAGCTCATCATAAGCGAGCACTCGAGGTGACCCGTATACGAGTTCCGTGGGGAGAACTGCCTCTACTCCATAGACTAGAGCAAAAGGCGTCTGCCCGGTGGCTCAATTTGGCGTCGTCCTGACCGACCAAAGAACCACCGGCAGCTCCTCAATCCAGTTCTTTCCGCACTTGCGCAGCCTGTCGAAAGTCCTGGTCTTGAGCCCGCGCAGCACTTCAGCATTTGCCCTCTCCGCTTGACCGTTGCTTCTTGGATGAGCAACAAAAGTGAAGCAGACCTTGGCGCCAAGATCTTGGACATACTGCATGAAGGTGTGACTCGTGAATTGTGTGCCGTTGTCGGTGATGATCCTGTTAGGGATCCCGAAGCGGCAAACAATCGACCTAAAGAACTTGACTGCTGACTGTGCTCTCACCTTCCTCACTGCTTCCACTTCCGGCCACTTTGTGAACTTGTCGATTGCAACGTACAAGTACTCAAATCCCCTGACAGCTCGGGGAAAGGGGCCGAGGTTGTCGAGCCCCCAGACCGAAAATGGCTAGGATAAAGGGATCGTTTGGACTTTGGAGAGCTTGAGCTGGCTGGTGTATCTTCTTGGAATGGAACTGGCACGCTTCACACATGGTTACTTGTGCAGTTGCATCCTGGAGGGCTATTGGCCAAAAGAAACCTTGCCGGAACGCTTTGCCGGCAAGTGCTCTTGCGCCAATGTGGTGACCACATATGCCTCCATGTATCTCTGCCAACAGCTTTTGTCCGTCTTCCCGGTGAATACACTTCAATTTCACGCCGTTGAGTCTTCTTCTGTACAGTGTGTTGTCGACAACTGCTACATACTTGACTGCCGGGCTACTCTTTCCGCTTCTTCTTGTTCTTCGGGAAGTTCTCCTATCTGAAGGAAACGGACAATCTGCTGTGCCCATGCTGGAGCTTGTGGCTCGACAACAAGGACTAAAGGCACATCTGCTGCTACGGGAACATCCGCTTCTACGGCGAGAACCTGAGGCTCAGCCGGAGCTTGATGTTCCCCGGCAAGCTTGCCGGAGCAAAGCTTGTCTGGAGCGTCCGCTTCGACGGAGCAAACCTTAAGGCTTGCCGGAGCAGACTGCTCCTCAGCACCCTTGGCGTTGATCTTGGGGACCTTCTTGGCGGCAGCTTCGGGGAGCTCTGCCGGCAAATAGTCACCAGAAATCAACTTCCTCTTCTTGCTCTGTCCAGTTGATGGCGTCACAGACGGTTGAGTCAGCTTGAGCACAAAGACCCCTGGTTCCACAGGTAACTTAAGTGCGGCGCACTTTGACAGGCCATCGGCAATGTCATTCTGAGCTCTTGGAACATGTTCCATTTGTAGGCCGTCAAAGTGCTCTTCTAGCTTTCTCACTTCATCAACATAAGCTTCCATCAACGGACTCTGATAATTCTTGTTCACTTGGCGGACGACAAGCTGTGAGTCACCCCTGACAATGAGCTTCTTGATCCCAAGGTCTGCTGCGATCCTGAGACCGGCAAGCAAACCTTCATACTCTGCGGTATTGTTCGTTGCTTGCTCCTTGGGAAAGTGCATCTGGACTACGTACTTGAGGTGCTCTCCGGTGGGTGCGACAAGTAGCACGCCCGCACCGGTGCCTTGCAGCGAAAAGGCACCGCCGAAGTACATCAGCCACTCTTTGCTTACTTCCTTGACGGGGATGCTTGTCTCCGGAATTTCTTCATCTTGTGTTGGCGTCCATTCTGCTATGAACTCTGCCAAGGCTCTGCTTTGGATAGTTGAGGTGCTCTCAAACTTGAGGCCAAAGCTTGACAGTTCCAGTGCCCACTCGACAATCCTGCCTGTCGCTTCTGGATTTTGGAGTATCCTCTTCAGCGGAAAATGAGTGACGACTCTGATCTCATGTGCTTGAAAGTAATGGCGCAGCTTTCTCGAGGCCATGAGAAGGCTGAAAAGCAATTTCTGCACACCAGAGTACCTTGACCTAGCCCCCTGCAGAAGGGAACTGACAAAGTAAACTGGGCGCTGCACCATTCTTTTCTGCATCTTCTCAAGCGGCTACGCAGATCCATCTTTGTCGGTACCAGAGCTTGCCGGTGAAGTCCTCTGCTTGTCGCTGGATGCATCTGCCGTGGTTGCTAGCTCATCATCTACCTCCCTCTCCGCTACTAACGCAGCACTAACCAGTTGATTGGTTGCCGCTATATATAGCAGCAACTTCTCTTGTGGCTTAGGTGCGACAAGTATTGGAGTGGAGGACATGTATCTCTTTAAGTCCTGCAGCGCTGCCTCCGCTTCCGGAGTCCATTTCATTGGACCTGCCTTTTTCAATATTTTGAAAAATGGCAGGGCACGCTCAGCAGACCTAGAGATAAACCTGCTGAGAGCAGCTACGCAGCCGGCAAGTCTTCGTACATCCTTGACGCGCTTTGGGGCTTCAATCTGCTCAATGGCCTTGATCTTGTCGGGATTGGCTTCAATTCCCCGCTGAGATACGAAGAACCCGAGAAGATTGCCGGAGGGGACTCCAAACACACACTTCTCAGGGTTAAGCTTGAGGTTGATCTTGCGCAGATTTGCAAAGGTTTCGTCTAAATCTTGAATCAGAGTCGCCTTGTCCTTGCTCTTGACCACTATATCATCCATGTAGGCTTCCACATTTCTGTGCATTTGCGGCTCAAAAGCATAATGGACTACCCTTGCAAATGTTGAACCAGCATTCTTTGAAATGAAAGGCATCCGTACGAAACAGTATGTGCCACATGGGGTGATGAATGCGGTCTTCTCCTCATCCTCTTCTACCATGAAGATCTGATGGTACCCTGAGTATGCATCAAGAAATGACAGCAAGTCACATCCGGCCGTGGAGTCAACAATCTGGTCGATGCGCAGCAAGGGAAATGGGTCTTTGGGACAAGCTTTATTGACATCGGTAAAGTCGATACAAAGCCTCCATTTCCCGTTGGCTTTGCGCACGACTACAGGATTGGCCAACCACGTAGGATGGAGCACTCCTCTGACAGGGCCTGCTGCCTCCAATTTCTTGATTTCTTCTGCGATGAATTCTTCGCGCTCCACTGCCTGCTTCCTAACTTTCTGCTTGACGGGCCGCGCATGAGGGCAGACGGCAAGATGGTGCTCGATTACTTTCCTGGGAACACCGGGGATGTCAGACGGTTGCCACGCAAACACGTCGACGTTCGCCCGCAGGAAAGCAACGAGCGCGCTTTCCTATTTAGGGTCGAGAATGGCACTGATGGTGTAGGTACCACCAGTGCCATCCTCCTTGGCGGACACCTTATTGGTCTCTGGTGGAGCTGCCATTGTCTTCTTACACTTGCCGGTGGAGCTTGATGGTGCATCCTCGATGGTAGCGCAGCACTCCGAAGAGGTGCGCTTGCCGGAGTGGGCATCAGAACTCTTGCCGGACTCGGTCTTCTTCTTCGCCCCGGGAGCTTCAGCGGCAAGTGATTTGCGATCTGTTGCGGCTGCTGCTTCCCGGTAGATCTTGTCGGTGCAGATAAGGGCATCTTCTTGTCGCCAGGGACAGAGATGACACTTATCGGGCCTGGCACTGTCCGCCTTGAGACCAAAGATGGCATTCCGGTGAGCAACTCCTGGAACATTGAGCATCTTCGTAAGTTTTACCCGTAAGGCGCGGTTGCCAGAACCTGTTCCGGCAACCACCTTTTGTACAAGTCTTGCCGTTGTTGCATGTAATCCTTTGTACAAAGCCGGGTGCAGATCCCGTGCATAAGTATAGCTCATGTGCTCTGCACATCTTGTCAATTTCATGCTTTCTATATTTCTTTGCATGCATGTATCTGACACATTGTGCAGCACATACCCCCACTAAGCAATAACGAGCCGTAAGGCTTCATATCATTATTTTCTCTGCTTTCTCTTTCTCAAAGGAAGGAAGTCCCCTCGCGCACAAGTTTGCCGGGGGGAAAGGAGATAATGGTGTGGACCAGGCGTCGTTCAAGGAAGTGTTCGCCTTACCGGAAATAAAACGACAGAAAAGCTAAGCTGCCAAAGTTTGAGCAATCATTTTTGATTTTTGAGTTATCTTCCTCGAATGACCCTGCTTTGTATGGAAAACCTGTGCGCGGAGGAACCAACTCGTAGCTAGTTGCGCCCTTACTTTGTTTCGAGTCCGCTCAACAACTTAAGTGAGCTGCGACTAGTTGCGACAAGGTTTCTTGTCGGCAGCGGCACCGCCAGCAGGCTGCTGACGTTCTGCACTCAGCGCTCGCGGCTAAGGTGCCTGCGCCGACAAGTTCCCTAAAAGCTTAGGGCAAAAACATACAAAGGAAGGAATCAAGTAAAGGAGATAACATAGAAAATTGCTATCCAAAATAGAGTCGTATCACAAGATAGCTTGTCGCAGCTCTAACAGTTTGTCTCGTAACATGACCAGCAGCGACAAGGAAAAGAGAAAATGGGCGGCCTAATCTACGTGATCGCCCTCAACCCTCTTGATCCCGCTCACCTTGTCCACAATGGGTGCGACAAGGGCCTTGAGCGCTTCCAGGTCAGCATCCGGCGGCAAGGACCTGAGGACGTTGGTGAGGTTGAGGCCTGGGTTGCGGAAGGCCACCTTCACCAGCACCTTCTGGAGAGCCCCTGCGCAGATCTTGCGTGACTCGTCGGCCAGCTGCTTTGGGATCTTCTCCCGGAGTCGCTGGAGGGCCGTCGCCACGCCTTCGAAGAACAAGCTGAGCTTGGCGCTGGGCTGGAGGTGCTCATCGGAGGAGTACCCGAAATCCTCCATCCCCAGCTGCGTCAGCTCCTTGTCGATGGCCGTGGCAGCATCCACAAGACCCTCGGTCCAATGCTCCACGGTCTCCCTAAAAGTGTCCTGGGCGGCAGCAGCATTCGCCAGCAGCGCCTCGTCGGCCTTGATCTTCTCCGACAAGGCCGCTTCACGCTCCCTGGCGCCGTCCAGCGTGTGAGTCAAAGTGGCCAGCTTCAACTCGAGATCTGCGTTGGAGTCCTTGGCAACAATGAGTTCCTTGCTCCTCTCAGCGAGACAACCTCGCAGCTCGCCATGAGCAGCGGCGTCCTTCTTGCGCTCGCGCTTGAGCGCAACAAGCTCCTCGCCGCTCGCCTTGAGATCGGCTTCCAGCTGCGCCATCTTCATCTCCTGCTCCTTCTTGGCGGCCTCGGCAGCTGCGGCAGCGTCTTTTGCCTCCTTGAGGGCCCCGCCGAGTGTCTGCTCGCGCGTGGCAAGCTCCTCCTCGTGGCTGTCAAGGTTGACCTTGCGCTGCGCCAGCTCACCTTCCTGCGCAGACAGCTTCTCAGCAACTAGCCGATGTCGCTCTTCAGTTTCAGCCTTCTCGAGGAGGAAGGCCTTCCGCTCCTCGTCAACTTGTTCCCGCTCCTCCGCCAGAGCCCGGAGAGCTTCCTGCCTGAAAACCCGGAGCTCCTCCGCGCGCTTCTCGATGTCCACTCCCACCTTCGTGACAAGTGCTTCTCGGGACACCAGCTTGGCTTGTCGGGCGCGGTAGAGTGACAGAAGCTTCCACAACAGCCGCTCCTCCTCAGGCTCGTCGCTGCTGCTGCTTGGCGCGTCGACCAGCGTCAGCCCAGCGGAGGCAAGCACCTCTCCATCCAGCATCTCTCCTTCAACCGGCGCCCTGGAGATTGACGCCCAGGGGAGCCTGATCAAGATGCCGTCGCCGGCCTTCAAGTAGGCGCCGGGCTGGGGCTCTTCAGAGCCTGGCTCTGTAGCAGCGGCGGAGGGATCGGTGGTTGGCGTAGCGCCTGGCGCTCCTGCGGCCTCGGGGTCGTCAGTGCGATCGCCAAATCCCTCGCCGGCTTCTGCGGCGGCAGCCTTGGCAGCCTCTACGCCGGCAGGATCATCAGCGCCGGCTCCTCCTTCGTTGGCAACGGCGTCGTCGGCATTGCTGCACGCGTTCTCCTCGCAGGCGGCCTCGGTTTCCATCGGCTCCGTGGCAGATGGATCTGACGAACGGAAAGAGGGAGAGAAGTCAAGAAAACATCCAAAAAGAAAACCAGAAGAAGTAGAACCCAAGGGAAGTTTTCAGGCAAGAGGATTACCTATACTAGGGCCTGCAGTCGTGGTCTCAACCGCTGGAGGGCCGCTGGTCCTGTCCCTTGCCGGAGAACTGCCCCTTGCCGGAGAATTCTCCCTTGCCGAAGAATGGTCCTTTGCCGGAGAATTCTCCCTTGCCGGAGAACGCTCCCGTGCCGGGGAATTCTCCCTTGGCGGTGTAGTTGAAGCAGATGGCACTTTGGGAGCGGCTTCCGAGCACTCCTGGAGAGGCTGCTATGCTCCTACACAAACCCAAGTCAAATATTAGCAAAGAAAAAGCACCCATGCGCGCCTAACAGCAGGAAGTAAAACATATACTTACTTTGGGGGCTGCGCTGGGGGCTGCTAGGAGGAAGGGTTGCCGGGTCCGGCAAGGTGGTCTCGGACATGTCCCCTACCGTCACAGCGGGATCGTCCTCGATGACGATCACTGGGGCCTTGGCTCTCTTCGATGCTCTCTGGGCCAGCGTCCTGAAAAGGAATGGATTCAGCGTGAAGCAAATTAGATACAAGACAAAGCAACAAAATTGAAGAACTACAAGTACAGCAAAGAATCTTACTCTTCTTCTTCCTCGTAGTAGTAGGAGCTGAGCGCGGAGAGATCGAAGTCCGGCTCGCCTCCAGTGCGACGAGGCGGAGGAGTAGGTTCCCTTGTCCTCTTGCCGGGGGCAGTGGCGGCGGACCGGGAAGACCCCGCTCCAGTTGCCGCAGCAGTGTGAGGCGCTCCCGCGGTAACACTGCTTGCCGCAGTAGAGCGTTGGGGGTGAAGTCAAGGAGGCGGAACCCGTAGGTGTTCATGATGTCGCAGAAGAATTCAGAAAAGGGCGGGCAGAGCCCGCAGTAGAAGAACAGCGCGAAGAAGGGGTACCCATTCGGAGCCAGTTCCGAAGCGGCAGCGGGGAGTACCTTCGTGCGCGGATGCGCTCGCATCTCCGTCGACTAGAAGAGGTAGTAATATTCCCTCAGCTCCTTCGCGCCGAGCTAAGGGGGGAAGATTGCCCGCTCCTTCCGCGGCGCCGTGAGCCGCTGCGCCTCGGCCGACTTCACGACCTTCCCCTTGTCGGCTTTCGGAGCCATGGCGGAGGTGGTGAGGGAGATCGGCGGTGTTGGTGATGCTGGTGGCGATGGGGGGCGGAGCGCTGCTCTCTCTTTCAGCTTTGGGAAGGAGGGAGGAGCGGTGGAGAATTCTGAGTAGCAACCGGCGAGATGGGCGAACTGCCCCTGTTTCCCCTGCTTATAAAGGGGGAGGGGGCGAACGTTCCGTCTTTCCGAATAAAGAAACCACCCACGATCTCTCCCACGACGCCGCATTCAACGCGTGCCGTTCGGGGTGGGCGCGGTGGATACGGAGTAAGATACGGCGTAACCCAGGCCGCGCGTGCCCGTGCCCTGTTTTGGGCCTGACCCAACAGCGCACGGCACCGTGTGTGGCCCAGGCCCGAGGGCTCCTATCGGTGTACTAGAGTAGGGGTACCCTAGTATCCCGAACTTGTGCACGGGCAGTTGCAGCACCCCACGGCAAGGCTTGCCGCGGTAGCCGCCAAGGTCCTCCGTGGTACCTGTGGAGCCATTCAAGAACAAAGTATTCACGACAAGGAGACAAGGCCCCGGCAAGAAGAGCTTGCCGGGAAGGCCGACCAAGGCACAAGGAGCTTGCCGGGAAGGCAAACCAAGGCATCTCAAGGAACTTGCCGTGACGCGCCACGCGTCCCGGCAAGGCCTGGTGAGTGACAAGCTTCCGGATGCGACAAGACAACAACCGCGGCAAGGCACTTGCCGTGGCACGCTACCACCCTGTACCTACGCTCCAGCGCATCTACCAACGTGTCGCCCTGGGGCCTTTCCACGCGCGCGTGGCGAGAGGCTGTGCAGCCAGCGGTTCGCGGTGGCAAGCAGCGCTGACAAGATTGCCATCGTGGCGAGCGGTGGCGCCCCTGACGGTCCCTTTCTGCACTGTTTTGGGCGACATAGACGGGCATTTAATGCCTTTGTCCCCTGCCGTCAGGGTTAGGTAGGATACGCTGTACAGGTTGTTGTACCAACCGCAATCTCCTTTTCCATTTTTACCCTTGTCTACGTTGCCACCTGTCGGTGACCCCTTTAGCATATAAAAGGAGTCCCGTGCACAACGTAGTGGGGGGTTCGGAAGGTTCGAAGCCAGAAAACACTCACATTCGGTCTCGTTAGCAGCTAGAGTGTACTATAGCAGTCAGCGCTCCCGAGCAAGAACTCAATACAATCAGACAAGCAGCAGTAGGAGTATTATCTCTCCGGAGAGCTCCGAAGCTAGGTAAAACCGCTCGTATGCTTCACCTCGATCTCCGCCCCCCACCGAACCGAAAGGGGCCCGGCCCGCCGGTCCCCATAGGTGTCCGTGGATCAGCCTTCCCCGACATCTTTGGCGTGCCAGGTAGGGGGCGTCGAGGTTGTGTGAACCTGATCCGGCGTTCACACGAGCTAGATCTTCATCTTCTCCATCGACATGCCACCGAAGAAGAAGACTTTGGCGGCTGCTGTTCCATCCACGTCAATCCCACCACCACCGAAGCAGATAGACTTTGGCGACATGCCACCGAAGAAGAAGGCGAAGCGCACGAGCGGTTTTACCCAGCTTCGGAGCTCTTCGGAGAGATAATACTCCTACTGCTGCTTGTCTGATTGTATTGAGTTCTTGCTCGGGAGCGCTGAGTGCGATAGTACACTCTAGCTGCTAACGAGACCGAGTGTGAGTGTTTTCTGGCTTCGAACCTTCCGAACCCCCCACTACGTTGCGCATGGGCCTCCTTTTATATGCTAAAGGGGTCACCGATAGGTGGTAACGTAGACAAGGGTAAAAATGGAAAAGGAGATTGCGGTTGGTACAACAACCTGTACAGTGTATCCTACCTAACCCTGACGGCAAGGGACAAAGGCATTAAATGCCCGTCTATGTCGCCCAAAACAGTGTAGAAAAGGACCGTCAGGGGCGCCACCGCTCGCCACGATGGCAATCTTGTCATCGCCGCTTGCCACCGCGTACCGCTGGCTGCACAGCCTCTCGCCACGCGCGCGTGGAAAGGCCCCAGGGCGACACGTTGTTAGATGCGCTGGAGCGTAGGTACAGGGTGGTAGCGTGCCGTGGCAAGTGCCTTGCCGTGGTTGTTGTCTTGTCGCATCCGGAAGCTTGTCGCTCACCGGGCCTTGCCGGGACGCGTGGCGTGTCGCGGCAAGTTCCTTGAGATGCCTTGGTTTGCCTTCCCGGCAAGCTCCTTGTGCCTTGGTCGGCCTTCCCGGCAAGCTCTTCTTGCCGGGGCCTTGTCTCCTTGTCGTGAAAACTTTGTTCTTGAATGGCTCCACAGGAACCACGGAGGACCTTGGCGGTTACCGCGGCAAGCCTTGCCGCGGGGTGCTGCAACTGCCCGTGCACAAGTTCGGGATACTAGGGTACCCCTACTCTAGTACACCGACAAATTTCCACTAAGGAAGGTGTCAGTGTACTAGAGTAGGGGTACCCTAGTATCCCGAACTTGTGCACGGGCAGTTGCAGCCACCCGTGGCAGGGCTTGCCGGGTGACCGCCAAGGTCCTCCACGGTTCCTGTGGAGCCAAGGAGACAAGGCCCCGGCAAGAGGAGCTTGCCGGGAAGGCCAACCAAGGCATAAGAGCAAAGTATCCAAGCCAAGGAGACAAGGCCCCGGCAAGAGGAGCTTGCCGGGAAGGCCTACCAAGGCATCTCAAGGAGTTTGCCGCGACGCGCCACGCGTCCCGGCAAGGCCCGGGGAGCGACAAGCCTCCGAACGCGACAAGACAACGACCGCGGCAAGGCACTTGCCGCGGCATGCTACCACCCTGTACCTACGCTCCAGCGCATCCACCAACATGTCGCCCTAGGGCCTTTCCAGGCGCGCGTGGCGAGAGGCTGTGCAGCCATCGGTGCACGGTGGCAAGCGGCGCTGACAAGATTGCCATCGTGGCGAGCGGTGGCGTGCCTGACGGTCCCTGTTTGCACTATTTGGGCGACGTAGACGGGCATTTAATGTCCTTGTCCCCTGCCATCAGGGTTAGGTATGATACACTGTACAGGTAGCTGTACCAACCGCAAGTCCTTTTCCATTTTTACCCTTGTCTATGTTGCCACCTGTCGGTGACCCCTTGAGCATATAAAAGGAGGCCCATGCGCAACGAAGAGGGGGGTTGGGAAGGTTTGAAGCCAGAAAACACTCACGCTCGGTCTCGTTAGCAGCTAGAGTGTACTGTAGCACTCAGCGCTCCCGAGCAAGAACTCAATACAATTAGACAAGCAGTAGTAGGAGTATTATCTCTCTGGAGAGCTCCGAAGCTGGGTAAACCGCTCGCGTGCTTCGCCTCGATCTGCTCTTCGTGCGATCTCCGACCCCCGCCGAACCAAAAGGGGCTCGGTCCGCCGGTCCCATAGGTGTTCGTGGATCAGTTTCCCCGACATCTTTGGTGCGCCAGGTAGGGGGCGTCGAGATTGTGTGAACCTGATCCGGCGTTCACGCGAGCTAGATCTTCATCTTCTTCATCGACATGCCACCGAAGAAGAAGGCTTCGGAGGCAGCTGTTCCATCCGTGTCGATCCCACCGCCACCGGAGCAAGCGGGTGGTGGGGTAGACACCGGCGGAAGAACGGACGCCGACGAGGGAGCGCACGGTGATGCCAGGTCCAAGGACAAGGCTGCGCAGACCTCGACGTCCGTACATGTTTCGCGCCCATCTCAGGAGGCGCATGACCGACAGCATCATGGTATTCGCAGTACCATACGTTTGTTGGACCAAGATCGAGCTGGTGGATCTCTGGGTGCTCAAGATCAGCATGCACGCCAACGTGCTGGCACGAGCGAGACACGGTCGCCTGGACAGGATACTGCTCCTTCTAACATAGTTAGAAGTCCGAGCACATCCCTCTCCTCGCACCGTTCGCCACTACCGCCCACCACTCCAGCAGAAGCTTTGGCGTGAGCTCAACTGCTCCTGGATTACCCTCCAACGGCGGACAAGACCGATCAATGGAGGGCCACCATTCAGAGTATCATTGGCTTCGCCAACGGCGACACTCCGCGACCGCCGAGTACGTCGCTGCAGCGGCAGGACCGCCAGGCACGAGCCGATGGGGACGGAACCGGTGGGGGTGCAACCACCGTGCACTCTCCACCCAGAAGGCCAAGATCGCCGACTCGCCGGGTCCACCTCGATAGCGACTCCACCGCATCATCGGATCCACGAGCTCGTCGCGATCAACGCCAAGTTCTTCGCGAACGACAGCAAGAAGACGCTCGTACTCGCATCGAGCGCCAAAGAGAAGCACGGCGTCAATCTGACCAGTGCGCTGGGCCCTCTGTCGATATGCATGCGCCAGTGGAACCAGGCGACTTGCCGTACGCCGTAGGTTGCCCTGCGTTCACTCGTGAGCTGCGGCAAGTCCAGTGGCCCAGCAAGAAGAATTTCAAGCCAGACGTACCAGAGAAGTATGACGGCAAGACGCATCCGTCGGAGTTCCTCAGCATCTACAGCATCGCGGTGCAAGCTGCCGGGGGACGGGACGACAAGTTCCTTGCCAACTACTTCCCACTGGTGCTCAAGCCCAATGACAGATCCTGGCTCATGCATTTGCCGGACAACTCCATATCCTCTTGGGCCGATCTATGCCATCAGTTTGTCGGCGCCTTTATAAGCGGCCACAAGCCTCCTGGCCAAGAAAGCGACCTTCATCTGCTCGCCCAGAAGGAAGGAGAGCCCCTGCGCAAGTACATTCAAAGATTCAGCCGCGTACAGCACAACATCCCAGATGTCCACCCTGCCGCAGTAATCAACGCGTTTCATCAGAACATGCGGAACCGCAGGATGTAGGAGGAGATGGCGATGTGCAAGATCAGAGACGTCAGCGAGCTATATGCCCTGGCAGACAA
Source organism: Triticum aestivum (assembly GCF_018294505.1). Classification (NCBI taxonomy): domain Eukaryota; kingdom Viridiplantae; phylum Streptophyta; class Magnoliopsida; order Poales; family Poaceae; genus Triticum; species Triticum aestivum. The sequence goes on from NC_057801.1 coordinate 100,043,774, forward strand.
GTGTGCGCGTGCTGAGGAGGGGAGGAAACTCCCCGGAGAGAATACAGAAGCAGCAGGATCAGATAGTGAGGGGACCGCTCCGGCAAAGAAAAACCGGCGGCGGAACAACAGGAAGAAGAAAGGCAAAGATGTGCTAGTCGTTGAGCAGTTCGGCAACGGAGGTGGCACCAAGAAAGCCAAAGCTGGTAGCTCTGGCAGTAACAACTGCCAGGCTATGGCGGTCGCCGACAAGCAGGACGGCACCAACAAGCAGTACTGCAAGATCCACCGCACCAAGAGCCATGACCTCCAGAGCTGCAAGAAGGTCGAGCAGCTTGTGGAACAACAAAAGGCTGAATACGAGCGGCGCGACAAGGAGAAAGCCCAGGAAGGTGCTGGAGGAGCCAGCCAGAAGCGTCCCGGCCGAGGGGGACGCCGCGGCAAGGCCAAGCAGCGGCAAGGAGACAGACCTCCCCGCGGCCGCGACAAGGATGAAGATGACGACGACGATGAAGATATGGATGATGACTAGACCGATGACCAGGAGTTCCAGAAAGCCACGGAGGTCCTGTGCGTTGATGGCGGTGCTTTTCTGCATACTTCCCACCGTCAGCTCAAGCAGTGGATGCGGGAAGTCAATGCGGTGGAACCACCCGTCGAGTCACGCAAGCCTCTGAAATGGTCCAGCACGCCTATCATCTTTGATATTGAGGACCACCCTGATCGCATAACTGCGGTCGGGTGCTTGCTGATGTTGGTTTCACCAACTATCCGCAACCTCAAGGTCACTAAGATGCTAGTTGACGGCGGGGCCGGCTTGAACTTGATCTCCTCCGCGGTACTCCAGAAACTCCAGGTCCCTGATAGCGAGCTCGAAGAGACCGGCACGTTCCAAGGAATCAATCCGGGAAGGAGCAAGCCGAAGGGGAATATCACATTGCCGGTGACATTTGGCAGCGAGTTGAACTTCAGAACTGAGAGGGTCACTTTTGACGTCGCTGACTTTCCATTGCCTTACAATGGGATACTCGGCCATCTAGCACTCGCCAAGTTCATGGCAGCCTCTCACTATGCATACAACAAGCTGAAGATGCCAGGCCCGATAAGTGTCATCTCTGTCCCTGGCAACAAGAAGGATGCCCTTATCTGCGCCGACAAGATCTACCGGGAAGCGGCAGCCACAACAGATCGCAAGTCACTTGCCGCTGAAGCTCCCGGGGCAAACAAAACCAAGTCCGATAAGAGTTCTGATGCCCACTCCGACAAGCGCACCTCTTCGGGGTGCTGCGCTACCGTCGAGGACGCACCATCGAGCTCCACCAGCAAGTGTAAGAAGGCAATGGCAGCTCCACCGGAGACCAAGAAGGTGTCTGCCAAGGAGGACGGCACTGGTGGTACCTTCACCATCTGTGCCACTCTCGACCCTAAATAGGAAAGCGCGCTCGTTGCTTTCCTGCGGGCGAACGTCGACGTGTTTGCGTGGCAACCGTCTGACATCCCCGGTGTTCCTAGGAAAGTAATTGAGCACAACCTGGCCGTCTGTCCGCATGCGCGGCCCATCAAGCAGAAAGTCAGGAAACAGGCAGTGGAGCGCCAAGAATTCATCGCAGAAGAAATCAAGAAATTGCAAGCAGCAGGCCTTGTCAGAGGAGTGCTCCATCCTACATGGTTGGCCAATCTTGTAGTCGTGCGCAAGGCAAACGGGAAATGGAGGCTTTGTATCGACTTTACCGATGTCAATAAAGCTTGTCCCAAAGACCCATTTCCCTTGCCGTGCATCGACCAGATTGTTGACTCCACGGCCGGATGTGACTTGCTTTCATTTCTTGATGCATACTCAGGATACCATCAGATCTTCATGGCAGAAGGGGATGAGGAGAAAACCGCATTCATCACCCCATGTGGCACATACTGTTTTGTAAATGCACAGAAATGTGGAAGCCTACATGGATGACATAGTGGTCAAGAGCAAGGACAAGGCGACTCTGATTCAAGATTTAGATGAAACCTTTGCAAATCTGCGCAAGATCAACCTCAAGCTTAACCCTGAGAAGTGTGTGTTTGGGGTCCCCTCCGGCAAGCTTCTCAGGTTGTTCGTGTCTCAGCGGGGAATTGAAGCCAATCCCGACAAGATCAAGGCCATTGAGCAGATAGAAGCACCAAAGCGCGTCAAAGATGTACGAAGACTTGCAGGTTGCATAGCTACTCTCAGCAGGTTAATCTCTAGGTCTGCTGAGCGCGCCCTGCCATTTTTCAAAATATTGAAAAAGGCAGGCCCAATGAAATGGACTCCGGAAGTGGAGGCTGCGCTGCAGGACTTAAAGAGATACCTGTCCTCCACTCCAACACTTGTCGCACCTAAACCACAAGAGAAGTTGCTGCTATATATAGCGGCAACCAATCAAGTGGTTAGTGCTGCGTTAGTAGCGGAGAGGGAGGCAGATGATGATCCAGCAACCACGGCAGATGCATCCAGCGACAAGCAGGGGGCTTCACCGGCAAGCTCTGATCCCGACAAAGATGGATCTGCGCAGGCGCATGGGAAGATGCAGAAAAGGATGGTGCAGCGCCCAGTTTACTTTGTCAGTTCCCTTTTGCAGGGGGCTAGGTCAAGGTACTCTATTGTGCAGAAATTGCTTTTCGGCCTTCTCATGACCTCGAGAAAGCTGTGCCATTACTTCCAAGCACATGAGATGACAGTCGTCACTTGTTTTCTGCTGAAGAGGATACTGCAAAATCCAGAAGCAACAGGAAGGATTGTCGAGTGGGCACTGGAACTGTCAAGCTTTGGCCTCAAGTTTGAGAGCACTTCAACTATCCAAAGCAGGGCATTGGCAGAGTTCATAGCAAAATGGACGCCAACACAAGATGAAGAAATTCCAGAAACGAGCATCCCCGTCAAGGAAGCAAACAAAGAGTGGCTGATGTACTTTGATGGTGCCTTCTCGCTGCAAGGCACCGGTGCGGGTGTGCTGCTTGTCGCACCCACCGGAGAGCAGCTCAAGTACGTAGTCCAGATGCACTTTCCCAAGGAGCAAGCAACGAACAATACTGCAGAGTATGAAGGCTTGCTTGCCGGTCTCAGGATCGCGGCAGACCTTGGGATTAAGAAGCTCATTGTCAGGGGTGACTCACAGCTTGTCGTCCGCCAAGTGAACAAGAATTATCAGAGTCCGTTGATGGAAGCTTACGTTAATTAAGTGAAAAAGCTAGAAGAACACTTTGACGGCCTACAGATGGAACATGTTCCAAGAGCTCAGAATGACATTGCTGATGGTCTGTCGAAGTGCGCCACACTTAAATTACCTGTGGAACCAGGGATCTTTGTGCTCAAGCTGACTCAACCATCTGTAACACCGTCAACTGGACAGAGCAAGAAGAGGAAGATGATTTTTGGCGACTATCTTCCGGCAGAGCTCCCCGAAGCCACCGTCAAGAAAGTCACCAAGATCGACGCCAAGTATGCTGAGAAGCAGTCTGCTCCGGTGAGCCCTAGGGTTTGTTCCGTTGAAGCAGACGCTTCCGACAAGTTTTGCTCCGGCAAGCTTGCCGGGGAACGTCAAGCTCCGGCTGAGCCGCAGGTTCTCGCCGTAGAAGCGGATGTTCCCGCAGCAGCAGATGTGCCTTTAGTCCTTGTTGTCGAGCCGCAAGCTCCAGCATGGGCACAGCAGATTGTCCATTTCCTTCAGACAGGAGAACTTCCCGAAGAGCAAGAAGAAGCGGAAAAAGTAGCCCGGCAGTCAAGTATGTACCAGTTTGTCGACAGCACACTGTACAGAAGAAGACTCAACGGTGTGAAATTGAAGTGTATTCACCGGGAAGATGGACAAAAGCTGTTGGCAGAGATACATGGAGGCATATGTGGTCACCACATTGGCGCAAGAGCACTTGCCGGCAAAGCGTTCCGGCAAGGTTTCTTTTGGCCGACAGCCCTCCAGGATGCAACTGCACAAGTAACCAAGTGTGAAGCGTGCCAGTTCCATTCCAAGCAGATACACCAGCCAGCTCAAGCTCTCCAGACGATCCCTTTATCCTGGCCATTTTCGGTCTGGGGGCTCGATATCCTCGGCCCCTTTCCCCGAGCTGTCGGGGGCTTTGAGTACTTGTATGTTGCAATCGACAAGTTCACAAAGTGGCCGGAAGTGGAACCAGTGAGGAAGGTGACAGCACAGTCAGCAGTCAAGTTCTTCAGGTCGATTGTTTGCCGTTTCGGGATCCCTAACAGGATCATTACCGACAACGGCACACAATTCACGAGTCGCACCTTCATGCAGTACGTCCAAGATCTTGGCGCCAAGGTCTGCTTCGCTTCTGTTGCTCATCCGAGAAGCAACGGTCAAGCGGAGAGGGCAAATGCTGAAGTGCTGCGCGGGCTCAAGACCAGGACTTTCGACAGGCTGCGCAAGTGCGGAAAGAACTGGATTGACGAGCTGCCGGTGGTTCTTTGGTCGGTCAGAACGACGCCAAATCGAGCCACTGGCCAGACACCTTTCGCTCTAGTCTATGGAGCAGAGGCAGTTCTCCCCACGGAACTCGTATACGGGTCACCTCGAGTGCTCGCTTATGATGAGCTTGAGCAAGAGCAGCTGCGACAAGACGACGCGCTGCTCCTTGAGGAGGACCGTCTTCAGGCTGCTGTACGAGCTGCTCGATACCAGCAAGCTTTGCGCCGCTACCATAGCCGCAAAGTTAATGCCAGAAGTCTCGAGGAAGGCGACCTTGTTCTTCGGCGCGTTCAGTCCGCCAAGAATTCCAACAAGTTGACGCCGAAGTGGGAAGGCCCTTACCGGGTGAAACGAGTCACTAGGCCTGGCGCTGTCCGCCTTGAGACCGAAGATGGCAATCCGGTGAGCAACTCCTGGAACATTGAGCATCTTCGTAAGTTTTACCCGTAAGGCGCGGTTGCCGGAACCTGTTCCGGCAACCACCTTTTGTACAAGTCTTGCCGATGTTGCATGTAATCCTTTGTACAAAGCCGGGCGCAGATCCCGTGCATAAGTAAAGCGCATGTGCTCTGCACATCTTGTCAATTTCATGCTTTCTATAATTCTTTGCATGCATGTATCTGACACTTTGTGCAGCACATACCCCCGGTAAGCAATAACGAGCCGTAAGGCTTCATATCATTATTTTCTCTGCTTTCTCTTTCTCAAAGGAAGGAAGTTCCCTCGCGCACAAGTTTGCCGGGGGGGAAAGGAGATAATGGTGTGGACCAGGCGTCGTTCAAGGAAGTGTTCGCCTTACCGGAAAGAAAACGACACAAAAGCTAAGTTGCCAAAGTTTGAGCAATTATTTAAAAAAAATTAAGTTATCTTCCTCGAACGACCTTGCTTTGTATGGAAAACCTGTGCGCGGAGGAACCAACTCGTAGCTAGTTGCGCCCTTACTTTGTTTCGAGTCCACTCAACAACTTAAGTGAGCTGCGACTAGTTGCGATAAGGTTTCTTGTCGGCAGCGGCACCGCCAGCAGGCTGCTGATGTTCCGCACTCAGCGCTCGCGGCTAAGGTGCCTGCGCCGACAAGTTCCCTAAAAGCATAGGGAAAAAACATACAAAGGAAGGAATCAAGTAAAGGAGATAACATAGAAAATTGCAATCCAAAATAGAGTCATATTACAAGATAGCTTGTCGCAGCTCTAACAGTTTTGTCTCGTAACATGACCAGCAGCGACAAGGAAAAGAGAAAATGGGCAGCCTAATATACGCGATCGCCCTCAACCCTCTTGATCCCGCTCACCTTGTCCACAATGGGTGCGACAAGGGCCTTGAGCGCTTCCAGATCGGCGTCCGGCGGCAAGGACCTGAGGACGTTGGTGAGGTTGAGGCCTGGATTGCGAAAGGCCACCTTCACCAACACCTTCTGAAGAGCCCCTGCGCAGATCTTGTGTGACTCGTCGGCCAGCTGCTTTGGTATCTTCTCCCGGAGTCGCTGGAGGGCCGTCGCCACGCCTTCGAAGAACAAGCTGAGCTTGGCGCTGGGTTGGAGGTGCTCATCGGAGGAGTACCCGAAATCCTCCATCCCCAGCTGCGCCAGCTCCTTGTCGATGGCTGCAGCAGCATCCACAAGACCCTCGGTCCAATGCTCCATGGTCTCCCTGAGAGTGTCCTGGGCGGCAGCAGCATTCGCCAACAGCACCTCGTTGGCCTTGATTTTCTCCGACAAGGCCGCTTCCCGCTCCCTGGTGCCGTCCAGCGTCTGAGTCAACGTGGCCAGCTTCAACTCGAGATCTGCATTGGAATCCTTGGCGGCGCTGAGCTCCTTGCTCCTCTCAGCGAGAAGACCCTGCAGCTCACCATGAGCGGCAGCGTCCTTCTCGCGCTCACGCTTGAGCGCGGCAAGCTCCTCGCCGCTCGCCCTGAGATCGGCTTCCAGCTGCGCCACCTTCGTCTCCAGCTCCTTCTTGGCGGCCTCGGCAGCTGCGGCAGCATCCTTTGCCTCCTTGAGAGCCCCGCCAATTGCTTGCTCGCGCGCGGCAAGCTCCTCCTCGTGGCTGTCAAGATTGACCTTGCGCTGCGCCAACTCTCCTTCCTACGCAAATAGGTTTTCGGCGACAAGCCGTTGCTTCTCTTCAGCTTCAGCCTTCTCGAGGAGGAAGGCTTTCCGCTCCTCGAGAAGTTGCTCCCGCTCCTCCGCCAAGGACCGGAGAGCTTCCTGCCTGAGGCCCCGAAGCTCCTCCGTGCGCTTCTCAATGTCAACTCCCGCCCTCGCGACAAGTGCTTCGCGGGACACCAGCTTGGCTTGTCGGGCGCGGTAGAGTGACAGTAGCTTCCGCAGCAGCCGCTCCTCCTCAGGCTGGTCGCTGCTGCTGCTTGGCGCGTCAACCAGCTTCAGCCCAGCAGAGGCAAGTACTTCTCCGTCCAGCATCTCTCCTTCGACCGGTGCCCTGGAGCTCGAAGCCCAGGGGAGCTTGATGAAGATGCCATCGCCGGCCTTTAGATAGGCGCCGGGCTGGGGCTCTTCGGAGCCTGGCGCTGCAGCAGCGGCGGAGGGATCGGCGGTCGGCGTAGCGCCTGGCGCTCCTGCGGCCTCAGGGCCGTAAGTGCGATCGCCAGATCCCTCGCCGGCTTCTGCGGCGGCAGCCTTGGCGGCCTCTTTGCCGGCAAGATCATCAGCGCCGGCCTCTCCTTCGGTGGTGACGGCTTCGTCAACGCTGCTGCGCGCGTTCTCCTCGCCGGCGACCTCGGTTTCCATCGGCTCCGTGGCAGATGGATCTGGCGAACGGAAAAAGGGAGAGAAATCCAGCGAACATTCAAAAAAGGAAATCAGAAGAAGAACCCAAGGGAAGTTCTCAGGCAAAAGGATTACCTGTGCTAGGATCTGCGGTCGTGGTCTCAATCACCGGAGGATCGTTGGTGCAGTCCCTTGCCGGAGAACTACCCCTTGCCGGAGAGTTTTCCCTTGCCGGAGAACGCTCCCTTGCCAGGGAGTCCTCCCTTGGTGGTGTAGTGGAAGCAGATGGCATTTCGGGAGCGGCCTCCGGGCCCTCCTGGTGAGGCTACTCTGCTCCTGCACAAACCAGCAATCAGATATCAGCAAAGAAGGAGCACCCATGCGCGTCCGAAAGCAGGAAATCAACAATACACTTACGCTGGGGGCTGCGCTGGGGGCTGCTTTGGGGAATGGCTGTCGGGTCCGACAAGGTGGTCTCGGACATGTCCTCTGCCGTCGCGGTGGGATCGTCCTCGATGACAATCACCGGGGCCTTGGCTCTCTTCGCCGCTCTCTGGGCCAGCGTCCTGAAAAGGAATAGGTTCAGAGTAAAAGCAAGTAAGATACAAGACAAATCAACAAAATTGAAGAGTTGCAAGAACAGCAAAGAATCTTACTCTTCTTCTTCCTCGTCGGAGCTGAGCGCGGAGAGATCGAAGTCCGGAGGCGGAGGAGTAGGTTCCCTTGCCCGCTTGGCAGGGGCAGTAGCGGTGGACCGGGAAGACCCCGCCTCAGTTGCCGCAGCGGCGTGAGGCGCTCCCGCGGCAACACTGCTTGCCGTGGTAGAGCGTGTCACACGGCTCGGCGGCTGTTGGCTCGTCTGCCGCTCCGCTACGTCCCGGGCCTTGCGGAGATGCCTTCTTGGTGGAGCTGGGGGCTCTACTTGCGACGAGCTGCCTGAAGGCTCGAGCCCGACAAGCTCTCCTTCGCCGGGCTCGCTCGGCTCATCTTCGGGCCCGGCAAGCTCTTCCTCGCCGACAAACTCCTCGCGCTCGGCAAGGCTTGCCGCCTCTGCTGCCTCTGCCTCCTCCATGGTGAATCCGAACTCACCCGCGGCAACGGCTGCTGCCACCTCTTCTAGCCTGGTGGCGATGCGCTGCATCTCATTATCGGTGGTGTCGTGGGTGAGGCTTTTCTGTTCATCGGAGCGGACGGCCACTTCTACCAGGCTGTCGAAGAACTCCTGCACGACAGCGTCTGCAGGCTCTTGCCAAGTCGGGACGATTCCGTGCGAGTCGCACAGCGGCATCATTGCGCGGATGCGGTGGAGCGAAGAGTTGTTGCACAGTGGAACCACACCCCTCGGCAACACGAATGGATGTTGAGGATCGCGCTTGAACAGCTCCAGGACGGTGAAGTTGAAGTTGAGGCCCGGGCGCAGCCTCATGATATCCGTCGAGTTCTGGAACTCCCAGGCGGGTCTCCTCCTCTCCTGCAAGGGGCGATGCGGCGGCGGAGAAAGTCTGCGCCAATGGCGCCCACGGTGAGCCTGGCAAGCATGAGGCGAAGGATCCGGGTGACGACAATCTTCAGCCTGTCGTCTTCCGGGGCCAGGTTGCTCCAATCATTGCCGCGCACTATTGGGGCTTGGCGCACGGTAGTAAATGGCTGCGGGTTCTCCTCGACGATCCAGCACCACTCTGCTCTCCATTCCTCCCACTTTCTGCGGAGCTCTCCCTCCAGATAAGCTTCCTTCTTGCCGACTCTTGAGATCCAAGCGATCCCGCCGGCAAGAGCCTCTCCTCTCTCAACCCGGGGCATAAAGAAGTGGCGGAAGAGGGCTACATTTGGATGGACTCCGACAAAGTTTTCGCAGAGGTGTGCGAAAACTGGCATGGTCAGAACGGCGTTGGGGGTGAAATCAAGGAGGCGGTACCCGTAGGTGTTCATGATGTCACAGAAGAATTCCGATAAGGGCGGGCAGAGCCCACAGTAGAAGAACAGCGCGAAGAAGGGGTACCCGTTTGGAGCCAGTTCCGATGCGGCAGCCGGGAGTACCCTCGTACGCGGATGCGCTCGCGTCTCCGTCGACCAGAAGAGGTAGTAGTACTCCCTCAGCTCCTTCGCGACAAGCTGAGGGGGGAAGAGGGCCCGCTCCTTTCATAGCGCCGCGAGCCACTGCGCCTCGACCGACTTCACGCCCTTCCCCTTGTCGGCTTTCGGAGCCATGGCGGAGGCGGTGGGGGAGATCGACGGTGTTGGTGGTGCTGCTGGCAACGGGGGGCGGAGCGCTGCTCTCTCTCTCAGCTTCAGGAAGAAGGGGGGAGCAGCAGAGATTTGGGAAATGGAGTAACAATCGGCAGGATGGGCGAACTGTCCCTGTTTCCCCTGCTTATAAAGAGGGAGGGGGCGGACGTTTCGCCCTTCCGAGTACAGAAACCACCCACGATCTCTCCCACGACGCCGCATTCGACGCATGCCGTTGGGGGAGGGCGCGGTGGATACGGAGAAAGATATGGCGTAACCCAGGCTGCGCGTGCCCATGCCTTGTTTTGGGCCTGGCCCAACAGCGCTCGGCACCGTATGTGGCCCAGGCCCGGGGGCTCCTGTCGGTGTACTAGAGTAGGGGTACCCTAGTATCCCGAACTTGTGCATGGGAAATTGCAGCCACACGCGGCAGGGCTTGCCAGGTGACCGCCAAGGTCCTCCGCGGTTCCTGTGGAGCCAAGGAGACAAGGCCCGGCAAGAGGAGCTTGCCGGGAAGGCCAACCAAGGCATAAGAGCAAAGTATCCAAGCCAAGGAGACAAGGCCCTGGCAAGAGGAGCTTGCCGGGAAGGCCCACCAAGGCATCTCAAGGAGTTTGCCGCGACGCGCCACGCGTCCCGGCAAGGCCCGGGGAGCGACAAGTCTCCGGACGCGACAAGACAACGACCGCGGCAAGGCACTTGCCACGGCATGCTACCACCCTGTTGTACCTACGCTCCAGTGCATCCATCAACGTGTCGCCCTAGGGCCTTTCCAGGCGCGCGTGGCGAGAGGCTGTGCAGCCAGCGATGCGCGGTGGCAAGTGGCGCTGACAAGATTGCCATCGTGGCGAGCGGTGTCGTCCCTGACGGTGCCTGTTTGCACTGTTTGGGCGACGTAGACGGGCATTTAATGTCCTTGTCCCCTGCCGTCAGGGTTAGGTATGATACACTGTACAAGTAGCTATACCAACCGCAAGTCCTTTTCCTTTTTTACCCTTGTCTACGTTGCCACCTGTCGGTGACCCCTTGAGCATATAAAAGGAGGCCCATGCGCAACGAAGAGGGGGGTTGGGAAGGTTCGAAGCCAGAAAATACTCACGCTCGGTCTCGTTAGCAGCTAGAGTGTACTGTAGCACTCAGCGCTCCCGAGCAAGAACTCAATACAATCAGACAAGCAGCAGTAGGAGTATTATCTCTCCGGAGAGCTCCGAAGCTGGGTAAACCGCTCATGTGCTTCGCCTCGATCTGCTCTTCGTGCGATCTCCGCCCCTCGCCGAACCGAAAGGGGCTCGGTCCGCTGGTCCCATAGGTGTTCGTGGATCAGTTTCCCCGACAGAAGGGTATGGAACGCTTCCCTAGAACAAGAATTAGGCCAGCATATGAATCAATTATGAGGGCATCGTATGGATGCAGAGATAAGAATGCCAATACGTACATCCTTCGCGTTATGCCTAGTTAGGGCGTAAAACCATAGCGCTCATTGGGAGGAAACCCAACTTGTATCTTTTTGCTTTTTGTTTTCTTGCTTTTTTCAATAAAATACCCAATTATGCCTCTGATTAGATGTGTTTTTGTGGTGTATAAATTAGTGTTTTTACCAAGCAAGGCCTTTGGGATGATTTGGGTGAGGGTTGATTTGATCTTGCTGAAAAACAGAAACTTTTGCGCTCATGAAAATATTTTTAGTTTTTAAGAGAAGAGTGATTTTGAGTTTATTCTTTTTGAGTAAGATTAATAAATAAATTATTCACGTCATCCTAATTTTGCATAATTTATGTAGTTACAAAAGTATTAGAAGTAGTCAGATTGCTACAGATAGTTCTGTTTTTGACAGATTCTGTTTTCTTTGCGTTGTGTGATTGTTTTGATGAATCGATGGTTTTATTTGAAGATTTTTTGCCATAGAAAAGTTGGAATACAGAAGATATAATGCAAAAATAAAATGTGAATGGGTTTGCAAAAATACTTACAGTAGTGGTTTGCTCTCTTATACTAACGGATCTCACGAAGGTTTTGTTGAGTTTTGTGTGATTGAAGCTTTCAACTTTTGGGTCATATTACGATGGATGAAGGAATAAGGATTATGGAAAGGCTAAGCTTGGGGATCCCGAGGCCCCCCAAGATACACCGAGTGGCATCCCCTCTTTCTTCTAACGACCATCGGTATTTTACTTGGAGCTATATTTTTATTCGTCACATATTACATGTTTTGCTTGGAGCGTCTTGTATGATATGAGTCTTTGCTTGTTTTGCTTTGTGTTTTAAGTCTTGAAGCCTTTCTGCACACACCTTTTTGAGAGAGCCAAAATTTATGGCATGCTTGCTCCTATGCTTCACTTAATTTTTAGAGCCATGGAATTGCTCTAGCACTACTGGAATCCACTTCTTCGGCGTCCTCCATGGCGAACGGCAAAGGCATGGATCATGAACGGCAAACTCCTTTGCTGTCCGCCAGCAGACGGCAAACCGTCCGTCTGAACACGTGCCACCAAAGGCCACTACTAGGAAAAGGCCTTCTAGTGGCGCACCTGTTTTGTCTACTAAGGGCGCACTACAGGTGCGCCAATAGCACCACGCCATTATTTTTTTTTACTAATGGCGCACCACAAGTGCGCCATTAGTATACCAGATACTAATGGCGCACCAGCAGTGCACCATTAGTATAGCCCACGATGCGCCATTACTATCTGACTTAGTAATGGCGCACCACATAGCAGTGTGCCATTACTAATAATTTTGTTTCAAATATTTTTTCAAAAAAAATTCAATTTTTTTTCGTTTTTTTCTTAATCTCGGGTCACTATGGCTTAATCTCGGGTCAATATGCTTAATCTCAAGTCAAATCGCACTAAGTGGTCAAATGCCCCGGAAGGTCACCCATCCTCACACTACTCCAGCCCGAGCACGCTTAACTTCGCAGTTCTATCCAACCCCAGCACCACCTCACTTAATAGGCATTTGTTGATATATCTATCATATCAATCCTATTATACCTTGTTCATGTCTAGGACTTTGTTCATGTTCATGAGTATGATGAAATTTTGAAAAATATTTCAAACTTCCCGGTCATATTACGTATCATTTTTTGAAAGAAAAATTCCAAAAAAAATTCGAAACCAATTTTTTTTCTGTTACTAGTGGCACACCTAGCAAATGGTGCGCCACTAGTAAGTTTGAAATTTTTTGAATTTTTTTGCCTCTAGATCTTGAAAGCCCCGTAACTTTTTTCTGTTAGGTGTTTGAGGATTTTGAAAATGTTTATCGGGGTTCCCCCCGTTAAATTCGGATATAACTTTTCGAGTAGATGATTTTTCATATAAAAAACTTTTTAATCCGAGTTCATATGCAAAAGTTATGCCCGTTTTACAAATTCCAGAGAGATTTTGCAAATAAAGTCGAAATTCATATTTGTAAACTTTCCCAACAACTAGACCACATATCACATGGGAAACTTATTTTCTTTTATTTTTTTGACATTTGCATCATTTTTAAAAAAAAAACTAAAAGTGCGGTCCACTAGCGGGGGTGCATTCGGTGGAATTTTTGGGCCAAGTTAGTAATGGCGCACCATGGGAGTGGTGCACCATTACTAGTTCAACTAGTAATGGTGCACCACACGCACGGTGCGCCATTACTAGTTTTGAAAAAAAAATTGAAAAAAAATTAAAAACATGTACTAGTGACGCACCGTGGGAGTGGTGCGCCCGCACCACACACACGGTGCGCCATTACTAGTTTTGAAAAAAAATTACTAGTGGCGCACCGTGAATATGGTGCGCCATTACTAGTTTAACTAGTAATGGCGCACTATCCCCTGGTGCGCCATTACTAGTTTTGAAAAAGAAAATAAAAATATTGAAAAAACTTCGAAAAAAAATACTAGTGGCGCACCGTGGATGTGGTGCGCCATTGCTACTTTAACTAGTAATGGCGCACTATCCCCTGGTGCGCCATTACTAGGTTTGAAAAAGAAATAAAAAAAATTCTTACTAGTGGCGCACCGGGGATGTGGTGCGCCATTACTATTTGGACACTAATGGCGCACCAAACATGTGGTGCGCCACCACATGTCTGGTGCGCCATTAGCGTCCATATCATCTATAGCCCTTTTCCTAGTAGTGGGCCTTCTTTGTCTTCCGCTTCTTGGAAACGGACGGCAAAGGATTGTGCCGTCTGCCGTTGGTGACTAGCAGACGGCAATGATCGTGGATGGCAGTGAGGTGGGGTGAGAGCCGTTAGGGGTTAACGGCGTGCTTTGCTGTCACCCAGCAGAGGGCAAAGAGGCTAAGGTCTTTGTCGTCCGCTTGCGGACGGCAAAGTGCTCAAACAGGCCAGCCCCAGGAATCACAGGTATCTGCCACATGGCATGTTTGCCGTCAGCTAGCTGACGGCAAAGAGCCTGTACAGCACTAGTAGAAAACCATCCATTAGTCCCGGTTCGTAAGGGCCTTTAGTCCCGGTTCATGAACCGGGACTAATGGGTCGTTACTAATACCTCCACCCATTAGTCCCGGTTCAAACCAGAACCGGGACCAATGTGCCTCCACGTGGCCCTGTGCACCCACCCCAGTCAGGGGGCCTTTGGTCCCGGTTGGTGGCTCCAACCGGGACCAAAAGTCAATTTTTTTTTAAAAAGTGGCTGCTTTAGGGGTTATTTTTAGGTTGTTATTATAGCTAGCTAACAGAGAGAAGTGTCCTCTCTTATATCCTTGTCCTTGGTTTATCAACGCTGCTGCTATGTTAATTGCACCCCCACAGATATAAAATGCTCATGCATGCTTGCATCATACATCATATATATATATATATATATATATATATATATATATATATATATATATATATAATAACAAGTCCTACTAATCATGCATCATCATATACAACTTCTACTCATTATTAATAATAAGTCATACGATCATCATCTTCATAGTCATCGAACCCAACCCTACATAATTGTTCTTAGCACATGATCATCAGTATCAGGTAGGACCTAAACACCCTTAAGGTAAAATAGCATAAAACAATATAGACCCTGACTCTCCATTATGAAGAATGGCGATCATCCTATCTCCAATGTTTGCCCTTCACTGAATGTTGCTTCCAAGAAGCTCCGTACGACTGTCCATCCATTTTTTCCATTCTTTGATTATCATGTCTCCACTTCTTTTAGAAACCCGGTATGGAAAGTTGAGATTCGTAGGACGACCTGGGTGTATGTTCAAAACACGAAGGCTACCCCGTGTATACATCAGATGAGGCACACAATCATTTGGGATTATCTGTTGAAAAACATAGTAATAACTTCGTAGTTAGCAATGATATGATGTACTAGTTTTAGAAGTGTGCAAAAAGATGCACGAATGTTGTAATAGTAAAAAATCATACCAGGGTATCTCCATGGTAGTTACCGTAGTTCAACACGTGCACTAGTGGCACGTATTGACCATAATGTTGAGGAGTTCGATTGTAGACATTGTAATTCTCAAGATCAGTACAAAATCCGACCAGATGATTTTTCTCCTGATAAGTTAGTTCGGAGCCTTCGGTGTAGTAGGTTCTGTCTACCATCTTCCGCACATTCTTTGAAGAATGAAAATAAGCTGTCAATGGAGAATAAGTTGTCAACTATTTTCAAATAAAAAATATAAATTACTTAATAACTATGTTAAGCTCACATGGGGGAAGAATTGGAGGTGTATCCACAAGGACGAAAATCGTAGGTCTCTCTTGCTCGATTGTAGGATCACCAAGATCCATGGTAACAAGCATACCCTCATCAAAACCATACATCTTGCAAAGTGCTTCCCAACTTTTTTGCCACCAAAGTACTTAGGATAATTTTTTTGGTTTCGAAACTTTCATGGTCTTCAAAACCCATCCTCTCCAAGACATAGCGTCTTGCAAAGCATGGGATAAGCTAGTCGAATTGGAAAAGATGAAAAATATTATCATGATTAAAATAGTTGAAGTCATGAGTAATTACGATAAAAAACTATTATCGTCGGTTGCGTACCGTATGAACATCAAAGGTCTCCTCGAGCTTAATGCTGAAGCGCCGATCTTCGTCCAGCACAATGAACCTGTCGCAGATACCTCAATCGTCGTGGCACCAGTCGCACTCCCCCGGGCGGTTTTCGTCGTCCGATGAGTACGACATTTCCGCCCTATACGTTCATAATTCAAATATTAAACTAGATCATTATTATTAATCACGGATTGAGTATCGATGATCGATGTACGTAGCTCCTCCTTTTTATTCCCGAATGCATTATTAATTGTATCAAATTGTCTAGCACACGGGAATGAAGGAGAAATTATCCAACATGAGCATTCAATAAGCAAAACCAAATCATAAAATAAGCAAAACCAAATCATAAAATAAAGTATAGTATTCAAATTAGCATGCATTCAATAATTATAAGCAAAAGTACATCATCTCTTGTTGTCCGTACATCGTCGAATATTATCACTAATACAACTAGAACCGTAGCTCCCGACGGGTATCGACGCGAGCGGTGGACACCCAAAGATAAGGAACCATCACAGGATCATAGCTCCAGTGAGATCCCTGAAGAACCTGCCAGGTATTGTCGAACCTCCCCTCCAATGAAACCATGTAGCGATGGACGTGCTCGTCCTCCTCGCTGACACGGTGACGTACCACCTCCGCGGTGTCCGGATGCCTCACCAGCGTCACTGGCCCACGCGACCGCCACCAAACAAGGATCGGGTCAACAACGGGCTGCCTCCTCACCAACCTACGTCCCCCGGAAGGTAGCACCTCCCAATACCAACCCGGCGGAGCCCAGTCCCGAACATGGCCCTGATCAAGCAGGCCTCCACCGCCGAGTCGACGACGATGAGGATGCGGGATAGGCATCGCCGACGTCAACGCGGGATCTACTTCTATATATAGTTAAATAAAAGTAGTTTTATTAATAAAATCAACTATGTAGTTCAACTACTAAGCACTTACTATAAATAAATTAGTAGTACTTACTAAAACAAACTACTTCTATATCTAGTAAAATAATTAAAATTCTATGAACAAAATTAATTACACAATCTAAATATCACCAAAAAAAATCTATTAACAATAATATCACCAAACATGCATATTCAATAATAATATCACCAAAAAAATCTATTAACAGGAAAAAAATCTAACATAATATGAACAAATTAATTACTACACATATCTAGTCTAACAAAAAAAATCTAATTAATCTAACAAAAAAATCTAACATAATATGAACAAATTAATTATACTACACATGTAATCTAATAAAAAAATCTAATCTAACAAAAAAAATCTATGAACTACATATCTAAATTACTACACATCTAACCTAACAAAAAAATCTATGAACTACAAAAAGAATCTAAAAAAATCTAACAAAAATAAAAAAACGCTCACGTCGGCGTCGAGGCGGCGTGGTGCAGGGGCGACGACGGGCTCGGGGCGGCGCGGGGCAGGGGCGATGAGGACAGCAGGCTCGGGGGCGGCGGGCTCGGGGCAGGGGCGATGACTGGCGACGTCGGGGCGCGGTGGTGCGGGACGCGGGCGGCAATGACGGGGTGGCGCGGGACGCGGGCCGCGATGGGGGCGGGGACGACGGCGGGCTCGGGGCGGCGACGGGGACGGCGGGCTCGGGGCGGCGTGGGGCGGGCTCGGCGGCAACGGCGACGAGGAGCAGAGGCTCGGGGCAGGGGCGAGAAAGAGATGGGATTTGGCGAAAACTGCTAAGTCCAGTATATATAGCAAGAGCATTGGTCCCGGTTGGAGGCTCCAACCGGGACTAATGCACCCTTTAGTCCCGGTTGGAGCCACCAACCGGGACCAAAGGCCTCTTTTCAGCAGCCTAAAGGGCGGGAAACGAAGACCTTTGGTCCCGGTTGTTGGCACCAACTGGGACTAAAGGGGAGGCATTGGTACCGGTTGGTGCCACGAACCGGTACCAATGCACCCCTTTAGTTCCGGTTGGTGGTACCAACCGGGACTAAAGGCCATGTGCTGCCCGTGTTGCGGCACGAAAGTTTAGTCCCACCTCGCAACCTGAGGGAGCTCGAGAGTGGTTTATAAGCACCAGTCCCGTTGCCCTCTCGAGCTCCTCTCAAATGCAGGCTTATGGGCCTAAACGCACTATATGTGCCTGTGGGCCTATTGAGCCTATTGCGGGCCTGAATCCTGGACCATTGTTGGGTTTCTAGTCGTATTCAGGCCGTGGTAGCCCTTTAGGTGGCACTTTTTTTATTTTATTTATTTCATTTTGATTCTTCCTGCAGCTGTTTTTTTAGTCCCACCTCGCCAAGCGAGAGGCACTCGCAGCTGTTTATAAGCCCTGAGTGCAGAGACGATGACGAAGAGGCTCAATGCTCCTGCACGTTGGTTAGCTTCAAGCCTTGAGGAATACGGTAGACTGCACAGAGCTATGTGAAGTGCAGTTGACACTATTCCGAAAGGCTTGAAGCAAATTAATAAGCATTGCGCCTCTTTTTTATTTTTAATGACTTATTACAACTGAGAAATAAAAAGAAAAAAATAACTAAAAAGAAAAAAAACTATATAGAAAACTACTCATAAATGAATTGAACCAAAAAATAGTTGTGATTAACTGTACTAAAAAATGAGCATAGATGCTTATTTTTAATGACTTATTACAACTCAGAAATAAAAAGAAAAAACTATATAAAAAGTTACTCAGAAATGAATTGAAGCAAAAAATAGTTGTGATTAACTGTACTAAAAAAGGAGCATAGATGCTTATTTGTAATGACTTATTACAACTCAGAAATAAAAAGAAAAGAAAGTAGTTGTGATTAACTTTACTAAAATATGAGCGTAGATGCTTATTTTTAATGACTTATTACAATTCAAAAATAAATAGAAGAAAAAATAGTTATGATTAACTTTACTAAAAAATGAGCATAGATGGTGGTCATCTCTTCAGTCAGAGGTGGTCGGCCTGAGGCTGGGTGTTCGGATCTCGGGATCCGTCATCTGGCACCAGCTGCAAGTCGGGGAGACGTAGTTGCCGGTGAAAACCGAGCTGACGGCGGGCGATGGCGGCGTTCCATGTCGTTACCATGATGAAGGCATCGTCGTGTGACTACCGTTGACCCACTCGTATTGCTCCGGGGGAGCGGCTTCGTCTTAACGAGCATTGCGCCTCTTTTTTATTTTTAATGACTTATTACAACTCAGAAATAAAAAGAAAAAAATAAATGTAGCAGAAAAGAAAAAAAGTATATAAAAACCACTCAGAAATAAATAGAAGAAAAAATAATTTTGATTAACTTTACTAAAAAATAGGATAGATGCTTATTTCTAATGACTTATTACAACTCAGAAATAAAAACAAAAGAATAAATATAACAGAAAAGAAAAAAGAGACTATATAGAAAACTACTCAGAAATGAATAGAAGCAAAAATAGTTGTGGTTAACTATACTAAAAAAGGAGCGTATATCCTTATTTTTAATGGCTTATTACAACTCAGAAATAAAAAGAAAAAAATAAATATAGCAGAAAAGAAAAAAAATATAAAAAACTACTCAGAAATGAGCATAGATGCGCTTATAGAGGAAAATTAACTTAAATTCATAACGAATTTCAAACGAAATCCGTATGAATTTAGGCGAATTTGCCTATATAAGGGCATCTATTTTCATTTTCAGAGGAGCTCAATATGGCAGAGAGGGAGGGGCTTATAAACCGGTCCGATTCCCCTTCGGTTGGCGAGGTGGGACTAAACTCTGGCCGCAACGAGGACCAACCCTTTGGTCAAGGTTCGTCCCACCAACCGGGACCAATGATGGTCGTCCAGGAGCGGGGCGCATTGGTCCCGGTTCGTCCCACGAACCAAGACCAATAGGTCCAGCCGAACCGGGACCAATGGCCCACGTGGCCCGGCCGGCCCCCGGGGCTCAAGAACCGGGTCCAATGCCCCCATTGGTCCCGGTTCTGGATTGAACCGGGACTAATGGGCTGGACCGGCATGGACCATTGCCCCCTTTTCTACTAGTGCAGCCCCATTTTTAATTTAATTCATTCAATTTGACAGCAATTCGCAGATATATACAGATATACATATATACACAACAAGCATATCCAACACACAAGTTTCATCATATGTATACATACATAACCAACACATATATAGTTCCATGCATCCTTACATATTACAAAAGTTTCACATTGTTCATCCAACACCGTTATCCATCCATCCATATATAACAAGTTCCAACCATGCAAGTTCATTAGTACAAAATAAAAGAACAAATGGAAAAGAAGCACTCCATCCATGCAAGCTTCCGTGAATTAAATCAAATCTGCAAAATGATAAACAAGATGTTAGAAGAAGAAGAAGAAAATGAAGAACAACAAGAAAAAGACTATAAGAATTAAGCATACTTAAGTAAAATGGAGCTAACCTAGAACAAAATGAAGAATAAGAAGAAGAAGACTAGAAGAATACTAGAAGAATAAAAGGAAGAAAAGAAGAAGAAGAAGAAGAAGAAGAAGAAGAAGAAGAAGACTATAAGCTTATTATGTAAACTTGGTCATTTTGTGCTAACATAAGTAATTTTGGAGTTAACCTATAGGAAACTAAGTATATTATAGCTAACTTAGAGCTAAGTTATGTCATTTTGGACAAGAATAAGAAGAAGAAGAAGAAGAAGAAGAAGAAGAAGAAGAAGAAGAAGACTATAAGCTTATTATGTAAACTTGGTCATTTTGTGCTAACATCAGTAATTTTGGAGCTAACCTATAGGAAACTCAGTATATTAGAGCTAACTTAGAGCTAACTTATGTCATTTTGGAGAATAATAATAATAATAATAATAATAATAATAATAATAATAATAATAATAATAATAATAATAGTAATAATAATAATAATAATAATAATAATAATAATAATAATAAGAAGAAGAAGAAGAAGAAGAAGAAGAAGAAAAAGACTATAAGCTTAATATGTAAACTTGGTCATTTTGTGCTAACATAAGTAATTTTGGAGCTAACCTATAGGAAACTAAGCATATTAGAGATGACTTAGCATATTAGAGCCAACTTAGGTAAAATGGAGCCAACCTAGCTAATTATGCCATCTTTGAGTGAACTAAGCATATTAGAGCTAACTTATGTCATTTTGGAAGAAGAAGAAGAAGAAGAAGAAGAAGAAGTTGTGGCAAAGTTAGTCATGAATTAAGTTCAACCATGGAGCCTTCTAAATTCTACATGTGGCAGAATCCGGTGGAATGTAGATGATATCCAACGGCCAGTAGTGCTCGGATTTCCATCTTTGTACCATCGGATTGGCTTCATCCAATGAACAACTTTCAAAGTTATTCACACACTATATAGGGGGTATAGATATAGATGTGTCGTCCGGTTGCAATGGATCCAAAGCATATCTATTTAGTGGAGTGCACTCTAAACATATTATCTATTTACTTTTCTCTAACCTTTCATAGCCATGCAACCAAGCCACATAAGCTTCATGGGTGCCACCCACATCATACTATTCATACTACGTCGACTGAAAAAAAGATAAATCACCCAAAACAAGATCTTCCCATTTTAGTTGCTACGATGTTGTGTCGTGCACGTACCTACTAGTTGTATAGTGGTAGTACTAGTTGTATAGTACAAACTTGGTACTAGTAGGAGTAGTACTAGTACGGAATGCTCCTACTCTATCAACGAGCCCCATCTGACACCAAATTTCTTGGCTTCCCCTCGTTTTTGTTTTCCAACCCGGCAGCGGGCGGGGTGCGGTTTGCCAATAGTAGGTTTGCTCAACGGCGGTCCCACATGAAAGTGAAAATGCTAGGCAACACGCCTTCCCTAAGCTATGTGTCGTGTTAGACGGGCCATGGAGTTCTCCCGATTCCGGGCGTGTGGGGGTGCGACGCGAACGTGGCAGGCTTTTTCCTTTTACTAGGAATGTGCCTATGCGTTGCGCTGGATCCAAAGTAGTAGAATAGTAGTACTTGATCACAAACTTGAAAGAAATCACTCTTGTTTTGATATACTCCTAATATATTACTCCCTATGTTCCTAAATATTTGTCTTTTTAGAGATTTCAAATGGACTGCCACATACGGATTTTATAAACAAATTTTGAAGTGTAGATTCACTCATTTTACTTCGTATGTAGTTACTTATTAAAATCTCTAGAAAGACAAATATTTAGGAATGGAGGGAGTACTTTTCACTGAAAATATATTTCTCAGACTGTTTTGACAAGGTGAGGGAGGGATGTGGTTGCTTTCAAGATAATAAGGGGGGTTCTGCAAATTGGAGCAGACAAGTGGGCTATTGTTGCAAAACTGCCATAACTTACCTCACAACCGTTAGATGCAGATCTAATGGTCAGAAACGACGGATGGCAGACACACCACCATCACCAATTGAATCTTTTATAGGAGTAGGAGTATAGAAACATGTATAAATTGTAACATTTGGTTCTTCTCCTTGGCACGATCGATAAATAGAAATAACGATTGGAAATGCTAGGGTGGGGCTATTTCCACCAGATAAGCAGGGTACGTAGTAGCTAGGTTGGCGCATCATCGGTTTGGTCACAAAGCGGTCCGACATGTTCTAGTGTTTCGAGCAAGATGCCCGCGTATTGCACGAAGTTGATGGAAAAGGTAAGCACAACTTATAAATTGACGGATGGAGTACTAGTTATAGTGATGCATATAATTAAGCAAAGGGATCACACATGTCGGTATTGACTGGAACGAGAATGCAACAACACAATGAGAATTAAGCCACGATGATGCAATCGCGGTGGTGGTTACAGAAGGCAAGAAGAAAGATGCATCCATCAACGTACGACCTCCTCCTCCTCAACTTAGTGTGTTGGGCCACCGACCGGCGGCTAAGGAGCGGCGGCTTTTGTGGCGAGGTCGAGGTGCTTCTCAGCAAAGGCATCCAAGGCTTCTAGACGGTTGAGGAAGGCCAACATCGTAGCGTCCTCACTGGCCTTGTAAATACCTATGTACACGATTTGCTCGTACATGTGGATTTGTAGGTCGATGAATTCTTGCAGGGTGAGGCGCCTCGCAGCGAGCGCGACCTCCAGGTGGACATTCTTCATGGCGTCAGCGAGCACTCGCAGGGCCACAAGTGCTTGAAAGGGATTCCGGCTATGGAGGTCGATTAGGGTGGCAGGCAATGAGGAGCCCAGGCGCGCGGGCTAGAGGAGTACGACGATGTCGTCCGTGAGCTTCTTGAGGACGGTGAACATGTTGGTTGTGGCAACGATCATCTGGTCCAACTGAGAGTCGTAGTTGGCGTCGATAGTGGCCATCCACTAGCCGGTCGCCAACACCGTCTGGAGACGATCCTCGGCGCTATGCCGCAGGCCGGCGTCGTGGACCATCTAGCACAGCCGCTGGCCGCACGCGTGCATCACTGCCTTGGGTCTTGAATGAGCTCTTTTGCACTTAGTGTACGTGCTTAGGGAAATGCTTAGGTGCGTACGATGTGCTAGATGCATTGGAATGGAGGGGCACTGTCGGTGTCAAAACCAGCGGATCTCGGGTAGGGGGTCCCAAACTGTGCGTCTAGGCGGGGTAACAGGAGACAAGGGACACTATGTTTTTACCCAGGTTCAGGCCCTCTTGATGGAGGTAAAACCCTACTCCTGCTTGATTTATATTGATGATATGGGTAGTACAAGATTAGATCTACCACGAGATCAGAGAGGCTAAACCCTTGAAGCTAGCCTATGGTATGATTGTTGTTCGTCCTACGGACTAAAACCCTCCGGTTTATATAGGCACCGAAGAGGGTTAGGGTTACATAAAGTCGGTTACAATGGTAGGAGATCTACATATCCATATCACCAAGCTTGCCTTCCACGCCAAGGAAAGTCCCATCCGGACACGAGACGAAGTCTTCAATCTTGTATCTTCATAGTCTAGGAGTCTGACCAAAGATGATAGTTCGGCTATACGGACACCCCCTAATCCGGGACTCCCTCAGGCACCTTTATATGAGGGAAAATTGTGTTGCATTCACATCGTGCAGCCTCTTTTCCCGGTCCTACTCCCATTACTTCCCTCATGCATTAATTGAACGAGGATGCATTGGCCGTTCAACATTTTGGTAACCGCTACTCCCTGCCTCGTCTGCATTAAAGTCGTATCGGGAACTGCGCCGCCCGCTGTCAAATCGAATAGTACTGCGCCGCCCACTGCACGCCCGACTGAACACGGCTCCTCACCTCCATCAAACCCCTCCATTAAACCCGCTTGAAAACCGAGAAACCTACTCCGGCCACACGTCCGTTCATGAGTGGGCCGGAATTAAATGCAACACCGGACGAGCTCCTCCCATCTGTCCTCAGTTTAAATGAGGCCAGACACCGGCCAAGCTCCTACCGTCCACCCTCTATTTACACAAGGCCAGACAGACAGCAGGCAAGAATCACACCCCTCCACCGCTCCCCCATCTCATCCTTCACCATTTTCTCCACTCTTTGGATGGCTTCCGAGAAGCCGTTGTCTGACATATTACCCGGCTGGGTGGCCCACCGAGCCCCTCGGATGCAAAGGAGGTCGCTCGGTGCTTCACCAACCTTGCTTGGCCCGATGGAGCCAGTTGCCGCCCCAAGCAGGCGCGTTGTTCAGCAACTCGCCGCTCTAGTTCGGCTCGATGAGGAGTGGCGAGTTGCTCCACACCAGCACGACGGCGAGCACGCTGATATGGGCATCGTCGCTACCACGTCATACCGCGCCACCAGTGTCTGTGGTGGCCGCGCCTCCCGTACCTTTGGGCGCACCTCCCGTGCCTGCGGCAGAGCCATGCAGGCAGAGACAGAAGCCGGGTGCATGGAGAGCGACGAGTCAGTGGCCAGCTTCTCCGTGTCTGCCACCATCATCGAGGAGAAGTAGAACACAGGAGGTCGCCACCACTTGGGTCGCAAGAAGGCCACCGCCAAGGCGACGACTGCGCATTTAGGTGGTTTCTTTGCTGCTTCGTATCTTCAGAGGACCTTCGTCGACCCCGCAAGTGTCTACCGGACATAAGAAGGACAAAAGGATCCACGGGCGGCCATTTAGAGTATGTACTCCCTCTCCAGCTGGCGGGAAATATTTGTTCTATGAATGGATAAATTGTATGTATCTATAACTAAAATAAGTCCAAATACATCCATTTCTACAACAATAATTTCCGATGGAGGGAGTATTAATTGTACCAAGAGAGCCGGATTGGCACCGCTTAGTTCATGTAAATGTAATGAAATCCATCATGTTTATATGAAGATCCGGCTTTTTTATACGAAATCCTTGATGCTTACATGAAATCAGTCTGTGTTTGCACGAATTTCATCTGGTTGGTTGGAGTTGTGAAGATGTATGCCGCCGGTGTTTGATGTCGTCCTCCGTGGAAGGAAGCGGGAGGAAATTTGCCGGCTGCCGTTGGACATGCTCTTATGCTGGAAAGAATAGAGTGACATCCAATCCAATTGAGTTAATTGCGTGTATGATTGTCCCTCTATAAAAAGTTAATTGCATGTACAGTGTACACGTGACATGCAGGGTGGCTACAGCTTCGTACAGAAAGTTAAAAAGAAACAAGTCCATCCTTAATCATGTATTCTAAGTACTCTGTGGGTTCCACTGTCAGTACAGTAGCAAAAGATGTATATATTAAATAAGTAATATATAATATAAAAATCTAAAGTTAAAGACAGAATTCGAACTCATGTCATTGCGTTGCAAGCATCCAACACTAACCAGTCCAGCACATTTTTGTTGTAGACCATGATGGAGATATATCTCCATGTCTACTCTTATACTCCATCCATTACTAAATATTTGTCTTTTTCACATTTCAAATGAACTACCACATACGGATGTGTATGTAGACATATTTTAGAGTGTAGATTCACTCATTTTGCTCCGTATGTAGTCACTTGTTGAAATCTCTAAAAAGACAAATATTTAGGAACGGAGGGACTAGAAAATAGAGTTGGTGATGATGGTGTGTGTGCCATCCTGCAATATAGGCCATCGGATTTATATCTAACGGAGAGGAAGGAAACTATGGCAATTGTGCAAAAATATACCCACACCCCTCTCCACGTTCGCAAATAAGGCCTTCCCTCGTTCATCCTTTTCTCTGACAAGATAAACTACTCATACAAATTCATCTTGA
Organism: Triticum aestivum; assembly: GCF_018294505.1. Classification (NCBI taxonomy): domain Eukaryota; kingdom Viridiplantae; phylum Streptophyta; class Magnoliopsida; order Poales; family Poaceae; genus Triticum; species Triticum aestivum. Next base: position 100,069,329 of record NC_057801.1, read on the forward strand.
TGTTCCGTGCAACACAAGGGCATCTAGCTAGTTTCTTTTAAAATAGTTACTGCGATAATTGGGTTGAAGTGATATATTTCATGTCTGCCCCGAATGATTTCAAATTCACTAGTAGTAACAAAGAAAAGGTTGCCTTGTTAATTAACAGAAAACAGTGTGAAAACAATGACATGAGGCCGGTAAAAACGAGGCACACTGGGTTCAACGTCATCGTCAATACAGTTGTGCGCACATGAGAAGTCTACATATCGAGGGGGCTACTGAGGAGGCACAGAGACACAATGTTTGAGAGAGAAACCAATTGACAGATTACGATCAGATCGAGTTGGGGAGGGGGAGGGAGAGAAAGACGTATCGAGAGTGTGCGCGGTAGGCACATAGGCACAACTAGCGAGTCTGTGTGTATGTGTGTGTGTTTGAAAGAGGACACTAGTAGAAAACAGGGCTTTCATTCGGGCCTGGCCAGCCCATTAGTCCCGGTTCTTCACGAGCCAGGACCCATGGGGGCATTAGACCCATTTAATGAGCCTAGGGGGCTGGCCGGGGCCTCGTGGGCATTGGTCCCGGTTCATCTGGATCCATTTGTCCCGGTTCTAGGAACAAACCGGGACCAATGGGCAGCGCTCCTGGCCCACAGCCGTTGGTACCGGTTCGTGCCTTGAACTGGTATAGAAGGGTGAATTTAGTCCTGGTTCATGCCACGAACCGGGACAAATAATTTGCCTATATATACCCATCACCGCGGCAGAGCACTCCACAGTGCTATGTTTTTTCTGGCTGGCGAGGGGAGGGCATTTGGGTGCTCTAGCTCACCTCCTATGCACATGAGGTATTCGATGAAATGTCCGAGCCACACTAGTTAAGCTTTCTCCTCTCGAAGGTCAACCTCGGAGCTCCATTTTTCCCGAGATTTGTCTAGATTTAGCGGTCCGTCACGCCCCGTCCCCGTTTTCACCACCGTTGATCGCCCGCGCCGATCTCGTCGCCGGCAGCATCGTGGTGAGCCTCTTGTTCTTATCTTCTATCTAATTTTCTTACTTTAGATATATACTTGTCTGATTTTCTTACTTTAGATAGATACTTGTCTGAGTTTCTTACTTTCGACACACATATTTATATATAATGCACGCAGATGAACCGACAATGGATGTATGGTGACAGACACACCTCCGAGTACATTAAGGCCACGCAAAATTTTCTCGAAGTGGCTGAGGCAAACAAGCAGAATGGTTTTATGTGTTGTCCATGCCCTAAATGTGGGAATACAAAGTCTTACTCTGACCGGAAAATCCTTAACACCCACCTGCTTTACAAGGGTTTCATGCCACACTATAATGTTTGGACGAGGCACGGAGAAATAGGGGTTATGATGGAAGACGACGAAGAAGAAGAGGACAATGACAACTATGTGCCCCCTGAATACGGTGATGCTGCAACGGGGGGAGATGCTGAAGATCAAGAGGAACCAGACGATGTGCCCGATGATGCTGCAACGGGGGAAGCTGCTAAAGATCAAGAGGAACCAAACGATGTGCCTGATGATGAAGATCTCCGCCGGGTCATTGTCGATGCAAGGATGCAATGTGAAAGTCAAAAGGAGAAGCTGAAGTTCGATTGCATGTTAGAGGATTAGAAAAAAGGGTTATGCCCCAATTGCGAAGATGGAAACACAAAGCTGGGTACCATACTGGAATTGCTGCAGTGGAAGGCAGATAATGTTGTGCCTGACAAAGGATTTGAGAAGCTACTGAAAATATTGAAGAAGAAGCTTCCCAAGGATAACGAATTTCCCGACAGTACGTACGCAGCAAAGAAGGTCATATGCCCTCTAGGATTGGAGGTGCAGAAGATACATGCATGCCCTCATGACTGCATCCTCTACCGCGGTGCATACGAGGATTTGAACGCATGCCTGGTATGCAGTGCATTGCGGTATAAGATCAGACGATATGACCCTGGTGATGTTGACGGCGAGCCCCGCAGCAAGAGGGTTCCTGCGAAGATGATGTGGTATGCTCCTATAATACCACGGTTGAAATGACTTTTCAGAAACAAAGAGCATGCCAAGTTGATGTGATGGCACAGTGAGGACCGTAAGAAAGACGGGAAGTTGTGAGCACCCACTAACGGGTCAGAGTGGAGAAAAATCGAGAGAAAGTAGTGGGCTGAGTTTGCACATGACCCAAGGAATGTATGGTTTGGTTTAAGCACGGATGGCATTCATCCTTTAGGGGAGCAGAGCATCAATCACAGCACCTGGCCCGTGCTCTATGTATGTATAACCTTCCTCCTTGGATGTGCATGAAGCAGAAGTTCATTATGATGCCAGTTCTCATCCAAGGCCCTAAGCAACCCTGCAACGACATTGATGTGTACCTAAGGCCATTAGTTGAAGAAATTTTACAACTGTGGAATGGAAGCGGTGTACATGCGTGGGATGAGCACAGACAGGAGGAATTTAACCTGCACGTGTTGCTGTTTGTAACCATCAACGATTGGCCTGCTCTCAGTAACCTTTCAGGACAGACAAACAAGGGATACCACGCATGCACGCATTGTTTAGCTGACACCGAAAGTATATACCTGGAAAAATGCAGGAAGAATGTGTACCTGGGCCATCATCGATTTCTTCCGACCAACCATCAATGTCGAAAGAAAGGCAAGCATTTCAAAGGCGACACAGATCATCGGAAGAAGCCCGCCATGCGTGCCAGTGATCACGTACTTGCTATGGTCAATGATTTACACGTAATCTTTGGAAAGGGTTCCGGAGGACTAGCTGTTCCGAGGGACGCTAAGGGACACGCACCCATGTGGAAGAAGTAATCTATATTTTGGGACCTACCCTACTGGAAAGAACTAGAGCTCTGCTCTTCGATCGACGTGATGTACATGACGAAGAACCTTTACGTGAACCTGCTAGGCTTCTTGCGCGTGTCTGGGAAGACAAAAGATATAGCTGAGGCATGGGAGGACCTGCAACTTTTGCACGAAAAAGACGATATGCCTCCAAAGTAGTATGAAGGTCCTGCCAGCTACACTCTTACCAAAGAAGAGAAGGAAATCTTCTTTGAATGCCTGCTTAGTATGAAGATCCCGACTAGCTTCTCGTCGAATATAAAGGGAATAATAAATATGCCAAAGAAAAAGTTCCAAAACCTAAAGTCTCATGACTGCCACATGATTATGGCGCAACTGCTTCCGGTTGCATTGAGGGGGCTTCTACCGAAAAATGTTTGATTAGCCATTGTGAAGCTATGTGCATTCCTCAATGCAATCTCTCAAAAGGAGATCAATCCAGAAATCATACCAAGGCTGAGTGATGTGGTGCAATGTCTTGTCAGTTTCAAGCTAGTGTTCCCACCATCCTTCTTCAATATCATGATGCACGTCCTAGTTCATCTAGTTGACGAGATTGTAATTCTAGGCCCCGTATTTCTATACAATATGTACCCCTTTGAGAGGTTCGTGGGAGTCCTAAAGAAATATGTCCGTAACCGTGCTAGGCCAGAAGGAAGCATCTCCATGGGCTATGAAACATAGGATGTCATTGGTTTTGTGTTGACTTCATTCCTGGCCTTAAGAAGATAGGTCTCCCTGAATCGTGGTATGAGGGGAGACTGACTGGAAAAGGCACGCTTGGAGGGGAATCAATAATATGCAGGGACGGATATTCTTGGTCTCAAGCACACTACACAGTTCTACAGAACTCTACTTGGTGACGTCGTATGTCGATGAACACAAGAACAGTCTGCGCTCCAAACACTCGGAGCAGTGCGACGACTGGATCACATGTGAACACATCAGGACTTTCAGCAGTTGGTTGGAAACACGTCTTAGAGGTGACAACACTATTTGTGATGAGATGTACTCGTTGTCCAGGGGACCATCTTCGACTATATTGACTTACAAAGGATACGAGATAAATGGGAATACATATTACACGATCGACCAATATCAAAAGAGCACCAAGCAAAAACAGCGGTGTCCGCTTTGATGCAGCAACCGAGAGGGGAAAGGACACATATTATGGTTACATAGGGGACATATGGGAACTTGACTATGGAGTATATTTTAAGGTCCCTTTGTTTACATGCAAATGGGTCAATCTGTCAGGAGGAGGGGTACCGGTAGAACCACAGTACGGAATGACAACAGTGGATCTGAACAATCTTGGGTACACTGACGAACCGTTCGTCCTAGCCAATGATGTGGCACAGGTTATCTATGTGAAGGACATGTCTACCAAACCTAGAAAAAGAAAAGATAAGGAAGCGAATACATCATACAATGAGCCAAAGCTCCACATAGTTCTTTCAGGAAAAAGGGACATCATGGGAGTGGAGGGCAAGACAGACATGTCCGAAGATTATGAAAAGTTTCATGAAATTCCTCCCTTCAAAGTCAAGGCTGACCCAAGCATCCTCATAGATCATGAAGATTATCCATGGTTACGGCGCAATAAGGAATGGACACAAGCGAAGAAAAAGAAAAGACTTTCTCCACAACTAATATGATGATACCATGCCAACTTTCAACCTTTTCGTAGTTCATTTCAAATGCCTATTGTAACAGACAAGTTTCCGTATGAAATCCTGATACTTCGAAAGAGATTGTCCATTTTGTACACGAAGTGCATCCAGTTTTTGCCGTAACCCTCTCAACTTTCCTGCACATGCTATGTGGATGAAATGATGATACCATGCCAACTTTAAACCTTTTCAGAGTTCATTTTCTATTCAAAATCATTAAATGCAAAAAGAATTTTCATAAAGAACTTTTTTGTTACAAACTTTAATAGCAAAAAGAATTATCATGAAAGAAAATAAATAACTAATTAGAATTTTGTTACAAACTTTAATAGCAAAAAGAATTATCATAAAAGAAAATAAATAAGTAATTAGAAACAAAAAACTCAAAAAAAACTAGATTTTTTTTTAAAAAGTGCCACCTATAGGGCCACCATGGCCTGCATACGACTAGAAACCCACTACTAGGGCCAGGATGATGGCCCGTGGTAGATCCAATAGGCCCACAAGCATAGAGAGTGAATTTAGGCCCGTAAGCCTGCAGTAGGGAGGAGCTCGAAGTGGTTGGTTCGGCAGGGCTTATAAACCATTCCGAGCCCCTCTCGGCTAGCGAGGTCGGACTAAACATGGCACCGCACCGCGCCAGTTCCAGCACACGACCTTTGGTCCCGGTTGGTGCCACCAACCAGGACTAATGGGCGGAATTGGTACCGGTTATTTGCACCAACCAGGACCAATGCCCCTCTTTTTCCCGGTTGTTGCCACCAACCGGGACCAAAGGTCTCTGTTTCCCGCCCTTTGGGCTGCTGAAAAGAGGCATTTGGTTCCGGTTGGTGGAACCAACCGGGACCAAAGAGGGGCATTGGTCCCGGTCCGAGAGAAGAACTGGGACTAAAGCTTCATGTATATAAGGCACACTTGTGAAAATTTTGGTTTGCATCTTGCAATTCGCCCCCGACGACACGCGCGGAGAGGAGGCCACCAGGCTGCCGGACGTCGTCGCCTTCGCCCCCGCCCTGGAGCCCCCGCCGACGTAGTCGCCTTCCGCCGCCCACGCCGTTGCCGTGCGCCCGTATCCCATGCCAACGCTGTCCGCCGCCCACGCCGTCCGCCGCCCACGCTGTCGCCGTCCGCCGCCAACGCCGTCGCCATCGCCCGTGCCTTGCTCCGTGCGCCCGCCCGGATCCTCTGCACGCCGACACCGTCCGCCACCCCCACCGTCGCCGTCGTCGACGCTGTTGCTGCCCCCGCCACCGCCCTCGCCGGCCGGCCCCATTGTGAGCCGCCGCCGCCCCGGCTCTCTTTTTTTCCTTTTTTTTCGTATATGTATTTTTTCCATGTATATATACTAGTAAGTGTTTAATAAAATTAGTTAGATTAGTTGAATTATATGTTTTTCCATGTATTTTAGATTAGTTGAATTAGATGTTTTTCCATGTATTTTTAGTAAGTACTACTTTATTTTATTTATAGTAAGTGCTTAGTAGTTGAACTAGTTGATTTAATAAAACTACTTTATTTTACTATATGTAGAAGTAGTTTATTTTTCGTAAGTACTACTTTATTTTATTTATTGTAAGTGCTTAGTAGTTGAACTAGTTGATTTAATAATACTACTTTATTTTACTATGTATAGAAGTAGTTTATTTTTAGCAAGAAAATTAATAGAACTACTTTATTTTTTTAGTTCAAGCAATTATTCCCCGCATCGACGTCGACAATGCCTATCCCGCATCCTCGTCATCGACTCGGCGGAGGAGGCCGACTTGATCAGAGGGGCCATGTCCGGGACAGGGGTTGACTTTAATATGAGTCGTCATGTTGAATTTAAGTCTCCATATCAATATGAGTCCTAGAATATGAGTCCTCGGGTTGACTTTAAGTCTGTCGAGTCTCCACCATATATGAGAGGATGAAGAATCCCGACTATTGTCGTGGGGGTAGCTTCTCCTTCGTTCCCATGTGCTAGACACAATTTGGTGTAATGCACTCGGGAACGAAAGGAGGAGCTACCATCACCGACGGTCGCAAATGTCAGAGAGGAATCGATAGGTAGATAGCATTTGTGCGAGGCATACTTAAAGCATCACGAAGATAAACAAACGGTGTGCATGCAAGTGCCGGAAAAAATGAATCAAGGAACAATGTGCGCGCGCGCACGCATGTGTGTGTGTTTGTGTGTGTGTGTGTGAGAGAGAGAGAGAGAGAGATAGATATACACACACAGAGAGAGCGAAATCTCAAAACAAAAGGTGCTCTACTGGAATCCCATTGTATGTATTCATATGGTTCGGGAACTCGAGTTAACCTTAGGCATATGTGTCCGAGACATTATTATACTTTGAGAAATATGTGTGTGTGGGTGGGTGGGAGGAATTAAAGGGGTGGGCGTGTTCGACACAGAGAGCGTGTGTGTTTCTGTGTGAGAGACTTGTAGGACGGGGTAAAAAGACGAATTTTAACCTTAACGGAGGGAGAGAAATACACGAAGTGCGCGTGTGTGATTCCGATGCCCACAGGGAAATGAGATATGTATGTGTGTGAGAGACGTTGCACAATTCATTCACGTATCACTATCTAGCGATCATGGACGTGCATCGCTTGAACATAAATAAATATCTACTTCGTATCTTGGGAAAATGTACAATATCGATTCAACACTATAAAGATTGGACATTCACATATCACATTTTTTTATATTTAAATAAACCTTTTCAGTGGTGCATGCCAAAGTTACAGTGATGTTTCTTCAAACAACCAATGTAGCTATCATGTACATGCACCATTCTTACTCTTGCATTAAAATTCATTAATCTTGGATGATTTAAGGTTCTATTATGAAGTATTATATGTAATATTCATATATGAATTCAACGGGTACGAAATTTATGAAATGGAGGCTATGTAATCATATAAGGTAACACTTTTAAGTAGAGGACTACAATATCCATTTCTTTTTGTGCGCCTCTACACTAACACGTCAATGCATTATGTTTAAAGTAAATAACCAATGTCACTAAATTATCTATGTACACGAGAAATACATAGGCTGAGCATTTGATCCCTTTTTTTGTGAACGCGCCACTACACCCGTACAACTGGCCGCGCCCATGTGAACATCCAAGTTATCGACGCATCATCCCGAGTTATTGTATTTTTTTTCTGGGGTGGACTTCACACCAGTTATTAACTGCTGACGCGTGCCCCGTGTACACAGTCTCGTATGACCTTCCCGCTAGGACGGTCCAAAATTAGTTGAAACTGGATACGAATGATCCCGCGGGCGGCAAAATCTCCCGCCTCCGTCTAAAATTTCCGCCACCTTAGTCTTTAGCATGCGAAATTCCCCTTTTGTCCTTGGTGCACAGAGACCAACAGTAACAATACTGCCCTCATCTACATAATAGGTCGGGGCTGCTTTGGTAACTTCCGGTTCACCCCACTACACGGCACCCCCATTTCCTCTCCACCTCCCACAAAAATGACTAACTCCACAGCACCAAAGCATCTTACAGCATGCCGTCCATACTTCATCGGGCTTTCTCCCCTCGGCGTACCAGAGCCCATTCATGACCAGTGGCTTCCACCTCGCCGGATCTGCTTCTGCGAACGCATCTACCCCTCCCACCTTCCCTAGAAACAAGTAGACTCCTCATCCACCACTGTACCACAGCCCATTAAGTGTCGGCCTTATCCACGGCGCCGGATCTACTTCATCGGTACTCTCGTCAACCGTAGCGCATCTGCAGCGGCTCATTCGTACTCCCCACCGGAGACGTTTCATGCACCCCCCCCCCCCGGAGCCGGCCCATCGACGCCCCGGTAAACGGCCTCTGATCCTATTCCCCGACACCTTCCTCAACCCTACCGAAGGCGCTTCACCGACAGCATCGTCAACCCTACTAGAGTAGCTTCGCCTATACCATTCTCAATCCTACCGGGGATGCTTTGCCAACTCACCAGTCCATGGCCTCAGATCCACTTCCTCACACCCTAATCCAACCTACCGGAGCAGCTTATGATGCCCCGTCCACGGCCGCATATCCGCATCATCGACACCATCCTTAACCCAACCACCAGAGCAGCTTCACCTATGCCCTCGTCCACGGTCATAGAACCGCTTCGCCCACACCATATTCCACCCTACCGAAGCCGCTCCACAAACACCCTACTCGATGGTTCTAGATCTCCTTACCGGACCCTGATAGCCAGCGTAGCATCATCACCCTTGATGTTTCTAACCTGATTCCCACCGTCTGGCAAGATGCCAAGCACCCGCCACGGCCCAGGTACTTGTCACCATTAAACCCGTCAAGCATCACTTGCCTGATGTACTCCAAATATACTAACAGGTCAATGTTACCTGTTATGCAGCTGGCAAAAACTACAAGGACGATGTTCCATCTGCATCTAATAGCTTGGCCAACCAAGATCCTGGACTGAGGCATTGCTATGACCTTGTAAGTGTGTCTCTCTCTCTTGTATTGTTCTGTGCCTGCCAGCGTGCTTTCCTAGGATTTTCGACCAGTAATCCCTTTGTGCAGACAATGATTTCTACTACTGGCTACTAAATTAGATATGTATATGTCATACATGATACTACTTCGTACCTTCGTTCCTAAATATAAGTCTTTCTAGAGATTCCACTATAGACTACATACGGAAAAAGATGAGTGAATTTACACTCGAAAATGCATCTATATACATCTGTATGTGGTCCATACTTGACTCTCTACAAAGACATATATTTAGGAACAGAGGCAGTACATTACACAAAATCGTAGGTGGCATGTAGGAATTCTAGTGCACTACATTAGGATCCCTTAGAGTGCCTGCTAGTCCAGCACACAGAGTCATGGCTAGTTTATGCTACGCACACAATCATTAATTGGTGGTTTAAATATGCGCAAGGGATATGCAATGTATTATCATGTAGAGATGTCTGAAATTAGCCGTGTCAACTTGTAGATAGGGTTACAGAATGAAAAAGTACAAGATGTATGTGGCAATTTCGTGGAACATCGCAAAAAAGGAGAGGCAACAGTGAGCTTATACAGTGTGCTATGGTACGTCACTCCTCCATTGCAATCATCGTGACATGCTATATGTATGTCAGTTCTATTGGCCAAGTTTCTTAGGGACAGTTATTACGAGTTATCCTAAGAAAATTAGCACATGTGAATATAAGCTCCATGTAATAAGCCAACCAGTTCTTTTCATTGCATTTTCATCTTATCTTTGGTATGATCAGTGAAAAGTCTAGATTGCATTATATTTTTGTCATTTTGTTGGCCATATGAAAATTAATTTGACTTGCAAACTTCACAAATTGAACCCAGGGCAGTAATTAATATGATAGGAAAATAGACCATCACTATTTTCTCAAAATGCAAATACAAAGATACCATCTACTTGGCACAATCTACTTTGGTCAATTTTTTCCATAGAGATCCCGTTGCCTAATTTAAACGAAGAATGCATGACCCACGTTTAAATGAAGAACAATTATTTATTGAAATTCGATGGTCCAAGTGGTTGGTTAGTATCATATTGCAGCACCACCTGAAAGCATCATATAGCAGCAGCTGCAGCTCATAGCAACTCATCATACAGCAGCAACAGTGTGCAATTCATCATATATCAGCAACAGCTCATAGCAATTCATCATATAGCAGCAACAGGAGCAGCTCATAGCAATTCATCATATAGCAGCAGCTGGAGCAGCTCATAGCAATTCATCATATATCAGCAGCAGGAGCAGCTCATAGCAATTCATCATATAGCGTTAGCAGGAGCAGCTCATAGAAATTCATCATACAGCAGCAGCAGGAGCAGCTTATAGCAACTCATCATATAGCAGTAGCAGCAGCTCATAGCAATTCATCATATAGCAGCAGGAGCTCATAGCAATTCATCATATAGCAGCAGCAGGAGCAGCTCATAGCAATCCATCATATAGCTGCAGCAGAAGTAGCTCATAGCAATTCATCGTATAGTGGAAAAGGGCTATAGATGAAATGGCCACTAATGGCGCACCAGACATGTGGTGCGCCACTACTATATAGCAGTGGCGTACCATGTGCTGGTGCGCCATTAGTGTGAAAGACACTAATGGCGCACCAGACACATGGTGCGCCACTTGTAACATTTTTTTTATTTTTCGAAACGTACTAATGGCGCACCAGGGCACAGTGCGCCCTTACTTGTTCTAACTAGTAGTGGTGCACCAGCCACAGAGTGTGCCACTACTATATTATTTTTTAGTTCTTTTTTTTTGCAAAACTACTAATGGCGCACCGGGGAATAGTGTGCCATTACTAGTTTAAACTAGTAATGGCGCACTGTGCCCTGGTGCACCATTAGTGTGTGTGTGTGTGTGTGTGTGTATTTGCAAAACTACTAATGGCGCATCAGCGGCAGGTGCGCCATTAGTAACCAGGGTTACTAATTAATGGCGCATTTGTAGGTGGTGCGCCATTAGTAACCTGGTACCAACTAGATATTTTGGACAGCCACACCTACCCACTCACTTTGCCCACTTCATTCTCTCCACCTCCTCCTCCAAGCTTGTCTCGGCTGCCTCCTCCTCCTCACCTCGTTTGCACCATAGATTCATCCAAATTAAGTGGTTAAATTTCCTCATTTTTGATAGGTAAGTAAGGGGGAAGCTATCTTTATGTTGTTCTCCCTCCAACAACGTGCACATGCACTTTTTATGGCCTAGCAAGATCTATGTATGTTTGTGGTGTTCCATATGTTTGTGGTGTTGCATATATGTTTGTGTTTGCAGGTACTGGTATTTGAAATGCGATAGTTGCCAATATTTTGCCGCAATTTTGATTGATTTACGTTTCCGCGAGAATTTTAGCACTATGCATTCTTTTTGGTCCTATTTTTACGGAAAGTCATGCCAAATTTTTTATTGGTTCTAAAATATCATTTTGCTCTACCCCGCAGGCGACCATGATCCGCACGATGACCGAAGGCATCGTGAATAGGTTTTTGAGCTCCGCGAAGGCCGAGATGCTTCAAAAGAACGAGACGGAGATAAGATGTCCGTGTCAAAGATGCAAGCTGAAGAGCCTTATTGCGGACCCGGATTCCGGGCAGGTGCGGGACCACCTGCTCTTGCATGGTTTCATGGATGGCTATCGGTGGCAAGGTGATGAAGATGATTATGAAGTCGTCCATGGGGGACAGACAAGAAATGAGGAAGGGAAGCAAGACAACCACTGTGTCTAGGGCGGGCGAGAAGACGAAGAATCTCCAGGACATGATCACGACGGTGATGCTGTACATAGTCATCATGTAGAAGATGCAGGACATGATGATGAGGAAGATGCTGGAGCAGACGAAGGGCATGATCATGAAGATGAAGATGCCGGCGGAGCAGACGGTGATGGACCATCGATGGGCTGGGTGCACGATCCTCATATTCAAGAGTTGCTTCTCAAGAAGACGGATAACGCAAGAGCTTCCGTCCGAGAGAAAGCCAAGCTGGATCAACTGGAGATAGACGCGGTTACTCCATTGTATGAAGGATGTAGGCCCGAGGATACCCGCCAGAAAGTAACGCTCATGGCTCTTGAGATGAAGGTAAAACACAAAATGACAAACACATGCTTCGACGAGAACTTGTCATTCTGGCACGAACGTCTTCCCAAGGGGAACAAGTGCCCGACCAGTTTAGAGGAGGCGAAGAAAATCATGTTTCCTCTAGATTTACCGCACATGAAATACCATGTGTGCATGAACAATTGCATCATTTATCGGGACGAGCATGCAGAGTCTACCATATATCCGGTGCGCAGCGTCACTCGATACAAGAAGAGGAAGAAAGCTCCTCAAAAAGTGGTGTGGTTCTTTCCGATCACTCCTCGTCTGCAGCAGTATTTTGCGGACCCTAAGGTAGCAAAGCTCCTGCAATGGCACGCGGATAGGGAGGAGAAGAAGCGAGAAGATGACGCAAATGATCTGGAGATTAATAAAAAAGACAAGATGCTGAGTCACCCTAAGGATGGGAGGTAGTGGCAAGCGTTGAACTTCGAACACCCATAATTTGGGAAGGATCCAAGGAACATCATGCTGGGCGCGAGCACCGATGAAGTCAATCCGTTTGGCAGCCATAAAAGCACACATAGCACCTGGCCTGTGTTTGTGTGGATGTACAACCTTCCCCCCTTGTTGTGCATGAAGAGGAAGTACATTCACATGAGTATGCTAATTGAAGGGCCGAAACAACCAGGGAACGACATCAATCTGTATCTAGGGCTGCTGAAAGAGGAGCTAGACACACTGTGGAAAACGCCAGCCAATATGTGGGACGCCACAGAGAAAGAATATTTCCCTATGAGAGTCGCACTGCTCACGACAGTGCACAACTATCTCGGTTACGGATATCTCACGGGGCAGGTGGTCCACGGATTTTCTGGATGCGTCAGGTGCATGGATGACACAACGTATTGCTAGCTAGATAGAGATCCCGGGTCTTCAAAAACCATGTTCATGGGACATAGAAGGTGGCTTCGCGACGATGACCCGTGGAGGAAACGCAAGGATCTATTCGATGGTGAAACTGAACCCCGAAGACGCCCACGTACAAGGAGCGGCGAGGAAATATTTGAGCTGTTGAAAAATTGGAAAGATTGCCCACTGCCGGGAAAGAAGCAAAAGGCACCAGAGCCGTGAAAGAAGCGAAAGGCGCCAGAGCCGCTGCTAAAGGTATGGAAAACGAGGTCTATTTTCTGGGACTTGCCATATTGGAAGATCCACCGTGTGCATCACAGCCTTGATGTCATGCATATCACGAAGAACGTGTGCGAGAGTCTGCTTCGTACCATGCTCAACATGCCAGAGAGGACCAAAGATGGGCCGAAAGCAAGGGCAGACATGACATCAATGGGCATTAGGGAGGAGCTTCACACTAATGATGATTATGATGAGGTGGAGCAGGACACGGAAAGTCGTCGCAAAGGAAAAAAGGACAAGAAGACCGGAAATGACTTCCCTCCTGCGTGCTTCACTCTAAGTCAGGAGGAGATCGATCAGTTTTTCACCTGCCTCGTAGGAGTAAAACTTCCTTACGGTTACGCGGGGGCTCCTCCCACCTCTCCTCCCACCTCTCCTCCCACCACCTCCACCCACACGTATGGCGATCTCTAACTGGGATCCATGGAGGGACTTCTACACTGGGATTTCTCTCCCGGGCAAGCGGTGGAAACGCAGGTGCGTGCAAGGTTTGGATCCACAGTCCATTTTTCACCCTCTGCTTCGGCCAAGGAATTCTTTCTGGTTGTGGCTTTCTCTTCTGCCTCATTTTCTCTCTCTGAAGAATCAGTGGAACTTGCTCTACAATGTTGTATTGGTGGATCATTCATTGGTTTTCGTGTTAAACATTTGGCTGGCAGACACTTTCGATTCTCTCTCGCTTCCAATAAAGTGGGGCATTTCATATATGGGCTTAAGGATCGCATTTGGCCAGATTTCATTTGTCATTTCAATCTTTATTGTCACAACTCTTGGCATTTCTCTTTGGAGAACTCTACATGGCATTCAGACTAGGAGCTCAATGAGATATCTTTACGCTCCCCTATGGCTATCAAATCTAATCTTGCTTTTTTGCAAGCTAATCTTTCGGAGGATGACTGTTCTTCAAATGAGTTAGTGAAATTCGGTTTTCAACCCACTATTGATCTCAACAAACCTAGTCATGGTGATGTTCTTGATGATACTATGATCATTCCCAACACATCACACATTCCCCAATCGCAACCCAATATTATTTTTGGAATTTTTCATTCAAGACCTGTAAGTGATCCGGCCTTAGTCAGTGGCATTCGTTTTGGTAAATTTGAATCTGTCATTATTTTCGACAAGCCGCGCAAGGAAACAACATTTATTGGTTCTAATTACAAAAATGAATGCTGGAATTCTATCCCAAATTTCATTCTGCTGTATATTTTGGACTATAGACAGGCTGGCTATAATGACTTGGAGATTGCCAAAACTTGGGATATTGACTCGGTCCCACCTTCCACATTTATCTGCGACAAATTGAATATTTGCTTTAAATGCAATTCTATGGGCCATCTGGGATGGGAATGTCCTGAGTCTTTTGGCAACATGGATCATGGACAACTTTAGGAGCCCGCCGACAAGATTTCAAAAGGATTTGGGCCCCCAGCTTCTTTTGGCCCATCATGTGTAGTGTGCCTCTCTGATGGGCATGTGCCCTCTTTGTGTCCCTCGAAGCTATTTTGCACGCACTGCAACCTGTTGGGCCACTCTTTCTCTGATTGTGGCAATTTAGATTGTGCATATCTTTGGTGGTAGCCTAAGATGGGCCCCTCTACTGTTCATTCCTGCCAGGCAAATATTCCCAACATATCCGCCCAGGCTACTCATATTCTAAATTCCGCTTTGGTCATTACTGATGCTGCTCCCCAAGGCCATGTCAAATCGCCGGTCAGTTGGAATCATATCCCCACTTGCCCTGCTACGTTCAATGACCAACCGAGGATGCACCAAAAACTAGTAAGAAAATCAACACACTCCCTTAATTGTGCCGCCTGCGGTCTGACTGGACACCTGGCAATTTCCTGTTGGAGGAAGAGGGGGGCGGGGCTACTAGTTTGGCAACCCAAATCGACCCAGCCTGCCGCTCCGCATTCCATCTCCCCTGTTTCTTCCTCCTCGAGCTCTCCTCCACCTGCTACAATGGCCAACTACCCTGTGAATGTCGTCCCCTACAACCCCACGGGGATGATGATCGAGCTGGGGCCGGAGAACAGATTGGTTCGTGGTGACATGGCGGTGCATCCTATCCCCCCCCCCCCTCAACCATGATTTTCTCGCCATTGCTGAGGTTAACAGACACGTTCCACATCATTAGAAAGCTGCTCTAAGGGAGATAATCACTGGCTTGCTGCATGAATCCCATTTTTTCCCGTCTGAAGTTGATGATCATCCCCTGGGAATTGCTATCTTTGGGTTTGCCAATCCTTTAGTGCGTGATAATGTTGTGGGAACAACCTTTGAGATTCGTGTCGAGGTTGAAGGGGATATGAATGCTATTATCTCTTTTGTGACGCACGATGAAGCTCTGAATATGAGGCTCACCACCTACGGCCCTGCGGTTTGGATCCTATATGTGGGCTTCCCGTATGATTATCAGACTTACCATTACTTGCATAGATCTGTGGACAGCTTTGGTAGTCTCATGCATTGGCATAATCCAAGGGGTGACAGAAAACTTGTTTTGATCCTGTAAAAGTCATCAGTCTCCGCCTTGTTCCAAAGAGTCTTTTGATCCGACAGCTCGGTGGAGATAGGCACTGTTGGACTGTTTGTGTCACCATGTTGCGTAGTTCTAACTGGAACGCGCATCTGCCTGAAGTTCCACCTGCGGGAGAAGATCATCCACCTTACAATGGTATTCCACATCCTCTGTACGGTGATGAGCTTACTGCTGAGCAGCTCTATCAGCTGCAACTTAATAACTGGATGGCTCAGCAGGGGGGTGCCAACAATGCTACTGCTGCAAACAATGCTGAGGGTTTGCAGAATGTTGAAGTGGAATTCCAACCAAACTGGGGTGAATGGCCACCTTCTCCTCCACAGACACCTCCGGCTTTGTACAACTTCCAAGAGTTGCTAGCCAATGAAGGACTACTGGTTCATGATGGTATCCATCCACCTAACAATCTTCAGGACAGCCCTGCTGCAGCATGGAATGACTCCATTTCCCTTCAGAGCAGCTCTGCCACTAGCTCTGATTCTGAGGCTTTGGTTCTTGTCCCAGTTAACATTTTACAAGCCTTGCAGCGTGGCAGTTCTTTGGTCTTTAGTCCTGCTCCCTCTCAAGAATTGGTGATCAGTAACAACTCTGCTGAGTCTGTCTCTGGCCCTCCTATGACTTTGCAGCAATGCCAATTCAATATTCAGGTTTCAAATGCTGGTATAAACATCAGCTTCTCTGCAGATTCCGAGATGATTAGCTCCATGCTTTTGAATGAGCCTCTGTCATATGTGCATGTTACCAACTTTTTGTCTAGCAAGATCATGCCTACTTTGGCCACCTTTGGGCCCTGGGCACATGCTTATGGTATTAAACATGCAAGTATGAATATACAGTTAGTTGTGACCAATACTGACGATGGACAGTTGGATGCTTCTGCTACTGTCACCTCTCTTGATGCTACAGGTACTTACAACTCTTCCAAGCAGCTTTGGACTATTGTTGCTAGTGAATCACCCACTGTTCAGGCCAGCACTGTCACTATAACTGAGCTCAATGACGATCTTGTGGCACCTTCTGATGGTGTAACAATGACTGGTCCAGATTCTGTGCTTGGGGACTCCTCGGTTGGAGTGTCTCAGGGCAAACGTGGTAAAAACAAAGCTCCAATCTCTGTCATGCAGGTTCGCCGCAGCAATCGCTCCAACAAGTATGATGGCTGCAAAGTGCCTCTCATCACTGACAGCAAGGCCAAAACCTCCAAAGTTAAACCAAGAGTAATCCCAAATATGGCATTTGCAGTTGTCATAACTGATTTATCTGAAGAACAAGCTGCTACAGTGCCCCCACCACTGTCAATCACTGAGATACAGCAGATTGGATCCACCATGTGTGCCATTCCTCCTGAAGAACTCACTGAAGATGTGCTTCTTGCTGATCAGGAGGGGGGCTCATCAAATGCTTAATTTTGTTTGTTCTTTACTTGGCTTTTAAATGGTACTTCTTTCGAACTGGAATGTACTTTGTTGGAACATCCTGGGCCTGAACTCAGACCCTAAGCTTTTGGCTCTATCGAATGCTATTTCCTCTAGTGGTTGTGCTGTGATTTTCCTGCAAGAAACCAAAAAGCCCTCTTTTGATAATATTTTCATTAGGTCTTGCTGTCCTAAAAGATTTGATAAATATGCTTATATTCCCTCTCAAGGAGCCTCTGGAGGCATTGCAACAATTTGGAATAGCTCTATTTTCACTGGTACGATTCTTATGGGAAAAGAATTCGCGCTTGTAATAAAATTCAAATCCACACAATCGGCTCAAGAATGGATGCTTATAAACATATATGGACCCTGTCAAGGTGATCTCAGAGTGGATTACACAAATTGGCTCCTCAACTTAAACATCCCTACTACTGAAGATTGGTTAATAATGGGTGATTTTAACTACAATCGAAGTTCCTCTAATCGCAATAAACCAGGTGGTAACATTAATGACATGATCACATTTAATGATTTTATCTGATCTCAGTGGCTCATTGAGCTTCCAGTTAAAGGCAGGGCATATACATGGAGTAACATGCAACAACAACCTTTGCTGGAACAACTGGATTGGTTTCTAACCACCACTAATTGGACTGTCACATATCCAAATACTTTGGTAAAACCCCTTGGGAAGCCAGTCTTTGATCACATTCCTTGTGTTGTTACCATTGAAACCACAATTCCAAAAAGTAACATATTCAGGTTTGAATCCTTCTAGGTGCAGCATCCAGGGTTTATGGAGCTTGTCTCAGAGGTTTGGAATAGATCAGTCAATTCTAGTAATGCTACCACTGTGCTATGCCGCAAGTTTAAAATGTTAAGATATGAACTCAAGCACTGGAGTAAAAGGATATCTAAACTTAGCATTGCAATTGAAAATTCAAACTCCACTCTGGCAGATCTTGATGCTCGTGGAAATAAGAGGGTTTTGTCAATCCCAGAACACAACTTTAGGGCAATCCTAAAAAAGCACATTCTTTGCCTGTTAAACTATCAAAAGCAATACTGGAAAAAAAGATGCACAATTCGTTGGGTTTAGTTTGGAGATGAAGACCCAAAATTTCTTAAAGCCCTTGCTTCAGAAAGATACAGAAGAAACAACATAACCAATCTTCGGCATGATAATGGCACATCTATGGAAGACCATGCTGGAAAAGAGGCTCTCATCTACCATACCTACAAGGACAGGCTGGGTTCTTCTCGTGGTCATAATATGAAATTTGATCTTCCTAATATCATCAAAAAAGAGATGACTTGGACCTACTTACTGCCCCTTTCTCCAAACAAGAAATCGATGATGTTGTCAAAGAAATGCCGGCTGATAGGGCTCCAGGCCCCGATGGTTTTACGGGTCACTTCATTAAATCTTGCTGGCACACAATCAAAGAAGACTTATACAGACTTTGTGAACAGTTTCATGACGGGACCCTAAACCTAGAAAGCATCAATGAGGGATTCATCACACTAATTCCAAAAGTCCCTTCGCCTGAGACAGTTAACGATTTTCTCCCTATCACATTACTAAATTGCTGCCTCAAAATAATCACTAAGCTTTTGGCCAACCGTCTCCAAAAGATCATTCTCAAGCTGGTTCACCGAAATCAATACGGTTTCATTAAACGAAGAACTATACAAGACTTCCTTGCTTGGTCCTTCGAGTACATCCATCAGCGCCAAGTTTCCAAAAAGAAAATAGTTCTTCTAAAACATGACTTCGCCAAAGCTTTCGACACAATTGAACATGGTGCTATGCTTGAGATTATGCAACATATGGGCTTCAATGACAAGTGGCTTTCCTGGATCAAATCCATTTTTTCTTGTGGTAAATCTTCAGTGCTTCTCAACGGTGTCCCACTCCTCTTTGTTATTGCAACTGATCTCCTCCAAGCTGCCAGTAATGACGCTTTCCGACAGGGGAAGATCCACCTGCCATTTGAAAGACAGCAACAACTTGAATACCATGCTATTCAATATGCGGATGACACAATAATCATCATGCTAGCATGTCCAGCTCAAGCACATACTATGAAAGGAATCCTTAATGATTTTGCCATGTCCATTGGTCTCAAGATAAATTTTCATAAGTCCACACTCATTCCGATGAATTGTGATGATGACCTTATAAATGAGCTTGCCAACATCTTTGAATGCAAAGTTGGAAATATGTTGTTCACTTACCTAGGCCTTCCCCTGGGGACTGGTAAACCATCTATCCAAGACCTTATGCCGATGGTATGCTCTGTGGAACAAAGATTATCTTCTACTCTGTCTATGATGTCATATGGGGCCAAGCTCTCCTTGCTAAACACTGTCATCACTTCACTCATAATTTTTGCTCTATGCACACTCAAATTCCCACCAAAAATATTGGAATTATTGGACAAGATTCGTCGGAAATGTCTCTGGACAAAAAAGACTGAGGAGGGGGAGAAATGCAATTGTTTGGTTGCCTGGTATAGGATTTTTCGCCCAAAGGAAAGTGGAGGCCTCGGGATCATCAATTTAAAAATTCAAAGTGATGCTCTTCTCCTCAAATATTTGCACAAATTCTATAACCATCACGACCTCCCTTGGGTTGATCTCATCTGGTCTACATACTACACAGACAAGATACCACATGCTTTTGATCCATGTGGCTCGTTCTGGTGGAGAGAGGTTCTCAAACTAACTCCAACCTATCGTGGCATCTCCAAAGTTGAAGTTAAACGTGGTGATAACGTGCTCATGTGGAAAGACCTCTGGCATGATCAGACTCTAGCTGACTCACACCGAAGGGCCTTTTCATTTGCCAAGAATGAAGATGTCTCAGTCCAAAGTTTTCTTCATGTCTCTTACTTAGATGAGGAGTTCCATCTACCCCTCTCCATTGAGGCACATGCAGAAGTTTGGGACATACAACACCTTGTAGCCCATATTGTTTTACACGACGATTTGATCACTAAAGACTTGTGGTCTTACTCATGGGGATCCACATAATACACTGTGCGAAGATTTTATAAATTCTGCTTCAGGGATGTCAAAGCTCATAAAACATACCAATGGCTATGGAAGTCCAAGGTTACAATCAAGATAAAAGTTTTTGGTTGGCTCCTCCTTTCTAATCGCCTAAATACAAGAGAAATGCTCAAGAGAAGGCACTATAATGTGGGAGATGACCTAAACTGCCTCCTTTGTGGTCAAACACAAGAAGATGTGGACCACATGATCCTGAACTGCCCATTCAGCAAGTACTGTTGGTCAAAACTTGGGATGAACCCTGAACATCATACTACGCGGTTGACTTGGTTGGAAACGGCCAAGCGCAATTGGAACAAACCTATGTTCATGGAGGCCTTTCTGGAAGCATCTTGGAGTATTTGGAAGGAGAGGAATGACAAGCTTTTCAGGAATATCAGCCCCTCCTACAATTCTTGGCTAGCTAGATTTGAAACAGACTTTGCCTTACTACAATATAGGGTGAAAGATAGCATGAAAGATTTTATCTTCCTTCTCTTACACTCCCTACCTTCTGACTAGTTTTACTTTCTAGTCTTGCCTCCCCCCAAAACCACAAAGTGGTAAGGGGTGCTCTATGTGCAGCTCTTGTACATTGTACAGTGTAAGTTTTTGAAAGTAATATATCACAGTGGGAGACTCTCCCACTGTCACAGGTTTCAAAAAAAAGATAAGCAGATACCTAGACCCAGCAAAGCAAAAGTTCAGCAGGATGAAGTCTCACGACTGTCACGTGCTGATGACGCAGATACTTTGAGTTGCAATCTGTGGGATCATGGATGCGCACATCCGTGAAACGCTATTTGGCCTATGCAACTTTTTCGACGTCATCTCTCGGAAGTCTGTTGGCGTGAGGCAACTTAGAAGGCTACATGAAGAGATCGTGGTGATACTATGCGAGCTTGAGATGTACTTCCTGCCCGCATTCTTCAATGTTATGGTGCATTTGCTGGTCCATATCGTGGAGGATATCATCCAACTCGGGCCGACGTTCCTGCACAGCATGATGCCGTTCGAAAGGATGAATGGTGTCATCAAAGGTTACGTTTGCAACATGTCACGTCCAGAGGGAAGCATAGCCAGGGGCTTTCTGACCGAAGAGTGCATCTCCTACTGCACGAATTATCTAGGCATCGAGAACCCCATTGGTCTGCCCGTCAACAGGCACCTCGGGAGGCTCGCTGGATGGGGTAACCGTGAGGGTCGCCGCGAAATGCATGTCGACTTCGAGGGTCGACTCGCCGACTTTGAAAGAGCAAACCTAGTCGCGCTACAACACATAGATGTGGTCGATCCTTGGGTGGTAGAGCACAAAACCTTTATTGAGAAGACGTACAATGACCGAGGCCAACAGAGGACGGACGGAGATATAATCAAAGAGCACAACTCATGTTTCACGCGTTGGTTCAAGAAGAAGCTTATGTTGTACCCTTTACATGAGGATTCTTCCGTGGAAGAACAACTCATATTCGCCTTGTCACAGGGCGCCGAGCACTACCTGATGACGTATGAGGCGTATGATATCAACGGCTACACATTCTACACTGAGGGAAAGGATATGAAGAGCAATGGTTATTAGAACTCCAGGGTAACGATGGAATCCTACACCGGTAACGACAAGGACAGATACTACGGAAGGATCAAGGAGATTTGAGAGCTGAGCTACGCTGGAGAGAAGGTCCCGATGTTCCGTGTCAGATGGGCCAAGAGTGTCATAAAAGAAGACCGGTATTTCACCACCATGGTTATACCCGAAGCCAAATCCAAGACCGCGGGTGAAAACGTCACTGCGAAAAATGAGCCATGGGTACCAGCTTCCCAAGTGGACCAATGCTTCTTCATTACCGACCCGCCAAAGCCCAGTCATGTTGTCGTGAGGAGAGGCAAAAGGAAGATCACCGGAATGGATGGAGTCGCCAATGAGCAAGACTTCGACAAGTACGGCGACCCGAAGATGGAACATGACGACGACGATGAAGTATCAGCATACACCACAAGAAGAAGCAGGACCACCCTACCTAAAGGACGTACGTTCAAGAGAAGAACTCCATTTACGAAAAATAAGGGCAGAAAGATTTTGAACAGATAGCTAGCTAAGATTGATTGTATTTAAATTGTAGCCTTCATTTCTCGATTGTATTTCATGGGCACTTTTTGAACTCATGAATATTTTTAAATTTCATGGACACTCGATCTCGATCCCCCTCCATCTCGATCGCTATCCCACCTCGCCAGATCCGGTGCCCCTCGCCGCCGAGCACCCCCTACACCCTCTCCCCCGCTCCACCGGCCGCCGCCGCCGACCCCCCGCACCCTCCCCCGCTCCACTGCCACCGCCGACCCACCGCACCCTCCCCCGCTCCACCACCGCCGATGACCCCCCGGACCCTCCCCCGCTCCGCCGCCGCCGCCGACCCCCGCACCCTTCCCCGCTCCACCACCACCGACGACCCACCGCACCCTCCCCCGCTCCACCGCCGCCGCCGACCCCCGGCACCCTCCCCCGCTCCACCGCCGCCGACGACCCACCGCACCCTCCCCCGCTCACCCGCCGCCGACTACCCACCGCACCCTCCCCCGCTCCACCATCGCCGCCGACCCCCCGCACCCTCCCTGGCCCGCTCCACCGTCACAAATGAATGCAACTAAAATTCCAAAAAAACAAATTTGATTATATTTTCAAATAAAAAATTTGATGATATTTTCAAATAATAAATTTGATGATATTTTTTCATATTCATAAATATTTTCAAATAACAAATTTGATGATATTTATAAAAAAATATTATTGTTTTTATAAAAAAATATTATTGTTTCATATTCATATTCATTTTCTAAAAAAATATTAGATGCAACAAAAAATAATAAAAAAATCACTTATGGCGCACCTTTGGCTGGTGCGCCATTGCTATCTAAAAAAATTACTTATGTTGCACCTCTGGCTGGTGCGCCATTGCTATCTAAAAAAAGATTACTAATGGTGTACTGATCGGGGGTGTGCCATTGCTATCTAAAAAAACATACTAACTGCGCACCGCTGCGGGGTGCGCCATTAGTAATCTCCCCCCCCCCCCTAGCTAATTCCTCCCTCTCCCTTGCCAGATACCTTCGTCCCTCTCCCTCACCAGATCCACCCGCTGCCCCGACCCACGGCGCCGCCGCCCCCGCGCCTCCACCACTGGAGCTCCCCTGTGCCACAGCCCCCGTGCCACGCGCCCCGAGCCGGAGGAGGAGGACCAGGAGAGGGACGAGGAGGAGGAGGCCCAGCATGCTGCGGCGGGCGACCAACTCCTGGGCCGCCGTCCGCGACACCTTCTTCTCCACCAAGGTCAGCTCCCCCCGCCGCGCCCCATCCCGGATGCGCCCCCGACCAGCATGCCTCTCGTGATCTGGTTTTGATCCCCCGACATGGTTCGTGCAGGAAGTGTTTAAGAGCCACGGCGTCGTCTTCACCGTCGGCACCTCCATCGCCTCCATCCTCATGGCGTGGGCAGGTATGCCTCTGTTCCCTCCCCTGCTCTGCTCTCCCCTGCAGATCGTATGTTGTCCTCACAGCAAGTGCACCATGTTAGAACCACAGCTGCACTATGATTTGGTGGTGGTGACTGAATGCAAGTGCACCAAGTTACAACTAGTACAGTAGTGACTTCTTCACCAAGTTACAATCAAAACAAGCATATGAAGTTGATCAATCATGTTCACAACGGTGATGATAACTAACAGAAGTATGCACAAAGAAACAGTAGAGGAAATCATCACAGGGTCATCCATCTAGTACATCTTAAGAGAAGAGAAACAAAATAATCATTGCAAGTTACGGAAGGGGAATATCAAGGATTTTCGTTTAGCTTGATCATGTATACTCATGTACTCCTTGTTAATTTACCAAGCAGTTTCAAAACAAAAGAAATGGAACTTGAGCTGAAATAGAACTTGACAGCCTGTACAGTGAATATATGCAGTGAATAGAAATTGACAGGTTTTCTTGACTGAATTCAGTCCTGTACAGTGAATATATGCAGTCAATATACAGACATTGTAATTTTTGGGAGTAATTTTTGGTGTCAAATCACTCAAGCAGTAACTGAATTTTCAAACTAAACTTGACACAATACTATTTTGATGGGTTTTAGTAATTGTGGTTATATACTCTATAAATTTGTTCATCAACATGATTTCTTTATTTTCTGTGTCATACATTTTACATATCTTTAGTCCTTGAGTTCGGTAACTATTTTCACTCTGTCCTGAAGGTTTTTGTTTTTCAGCAGCTATTTGATGGTTTGATACATGTTACATTTCATGCACAGGGTGCTAGAGCTGCGCTTAGCTTGCTAAAATCATCCCCTTGTTCTTACTGGTTATAGAAATGGCTTCTTGCAGTTTTGAAAATTCAGTTTATTCGGTTACTGAAAATTCAGTTAATTCAGTTAGGCACACAAATTTCAGAACTTTTGTGTGCCCTAGTACTTGGTGTTTGTAGAAAACCAGGAGTGTCAATGTGACTAGAATTCACTTGTTCTTATGTGGGTGAAACTTCACTTGTTTAGCTAGAAGACCAAAGTGGCATCTAGAATTATGTCAGTTTTGTTTTGTAACTAGAACACCAAAGTGTCTTACTCACCTGGGATCTTAACTGTTGGGGGGTAGTATTGTAACTAGAAGACCATGTATTTTCAGAATTGAGCTAAAGATTTGGGGGGTAGTATTTCTGATTTTGGAGCACCTTTGCTAGATGTATTTTACAACAGCTGTAGGAATCAAAACAATGCTTCTGGGTTGTCCTATTAAGTTGTGTGAAGTCTTGAACAATTAAGT
This sequence comes from Triticum aestivum, assembly GCF_018294505.1. Classification (NCBI taxonomy): domain Eukaryota; kingdom Viridiplantae; phylum Streptophyta; class Magnoliopsida; order Poales; family Poaceae; genus Triticum; species Triticum aestivum. The sequence goes on from NC_057801.1 coordinate 100,094,444, forward strand.
GTTTATATCAGTGGCAATATTGCATCTGTTACCTTGTTAGCTGCTTTCAGTTGAAGTTTTGAACAATAAAATGTTTATATCAGTGGCAATATTGCTTGGACAATAGTATGTATGCTCATCACTTTAAAGTCTGGTGTTATGCCCTGTTATCTCTGTTCAGTTGACTAATGAAGCACTAGGCTCATCCATGGTACCAGTTCACCTGTGAACACATGAAATTAGTCAGGACATCATGTACTGATAGATGTAAATTGTGTCCAGTTGGCTTTGAAGCACCAATTTTTCCTGTTTCTAACTCTGAATCTGATATAAACCATACTGTTGGCATAAGTGGTCTTTTGTATATGTGCTGATGCTTTGTTAATATAAAGCTATAGATGATGTTGTACTTATGATGATGCTACTTGTGATCTTCTGAAATGACCCATTGGCGACTTCATTACGCAGGGATAATGATTTTGCAGGTACCCCGAGAGGCCCTTGAGATTGCCAGAATGTCGATTAACTTCCGTTCTAGCAAATTCGGGTACTCCATATGTCCTATTTTTAGCAAAGGTCATGCTGAAATTTTCTGTGAATTTTAACATGATTTGCTAAAAATAGGACATATGGGGTACTTGCGACTAATGCATGGGCTGGGGTATCTTAATTCTTCATTAAGTAGGATCAACTGCCCCACCATTCTTGTTGCTTTAAACCATATGTGGCAATAGAGCCAAGTGATTAGGCCCAACTTAGAATTCTCCTTCCCTTTTCTTGATAGGGTATATTATTAGAAGATACCCATATATATCAGTCAACCTAGGGTGCCTTGGCATCGATAAACCCTAAATGATGAAAACTTAACTTAGCATTTAGGGTGCCTCAGCGTCGACAAACCCTAAATGATAAAACCTTGGCTTTTAGGGTGCCTCGGTGTCGATGAGAACCTAAATGATGTACGCTTAGGCTTTTATGGTGCCTCGGTGTCAAGAAACCCTAAATGATAAAAGCTTAGCTTTTAGGATGCCTCGGTGTCGACAAACCCTAAATGATGAGATCATGATCTTGTTCCTTAACAGTAACCAACTTTTTGACCAAACTTTTTTCCTATTTAGAGCGAAACATGGCACACAACGATGAGGCCAGCGGTTCGGGTGGCAAGCAATTCTGGGAGCTGTCCCAGGAGATGGAGGAAGAACCTCACCGCTATGAGGATGCCGCGGAAGACACCGATCCTGACTACACAACCCCTAGTGGCGTCGGGGATGACACCACTAATGGTGCCGCCGAGGATGCCGCCACTGATGATGGCGGCGTACGCACAGATGGCAGCCAACCAAAGAGGCAACGGAAGGACCGGCGCCCGAACGTGCTCAGCACCGTCAAGGAGTAATTTACTGAAGTGAACTCCGACGGGCATCCAATGGTGCCCAAAGAATTAGTCAAGGGGTACTCTGTTCAGCTCAGGTGCATTCTGCGGAGCACCATCTCGATCAACACCGAGAACCTAAGGCATAAGGACCGAGGGAATTTGCGCAGCCTCCTCTTCACGAAGCTGCACGAATGATACAAGTTCCCCGCTGACTTTGCAAACACACACCTCTAAGGGAATAAAGTGAACAGTGCCGCCCTCACGAGGATGAGCACGACCTTGTCTACTTGGAGAAGCACGGTGAAGGCAATGATTGAAAAAGGTGATAGTTATGAGAAGATCAAGGCGAAATATACTTTGATCAGCGAAGATGACTACAAGGAGTTCAAGATCAAGTGCGAGAGCAGTGCAACCTCAGAATCAAGTCAGTGGGGGAAAGAAATGCGGAAGTTGAACTTAGGGGTCCACCAACTCATCCCAGCGGTTACAGAGTGGCGGAGCTATATGGGACAAGGAGGACGCGGAGCGTGCCGAGCAAGGCCTACCGCCCCGCTTCAAGAAATACCATGACAAGCAAACCTTAACTTTGTCAGGGCCCAGTACAAGGAGGACCCGGTAACAAAGGAGCTTACCACGGATCCGAAGACCAGGGCGCTTGAGCTTGTTCTGGTAAGGAATACATCCCCGCGTAATTAGCTCCATATGGTTGCATTCTAATTAATCCCCAATATTTCTAAATGGTTCACGTTCCTTCCGCAGTACACTGAAAGCAGTAGCGCAGGGTCGTCTCAGAGCTTCCCTTTCGACACCCCTTTAAATAGGGCATTGAACATAATGAAAAACAAGGATAAGCTCAGTAAGCCGTCGTTAGCTGGTCGTGTGGCCGGCAAAGGCTTGTCCACAAAATGATCGTCATACTATACCACTGGTGGGCGAAAGTAGAAAAAGACCAGCTCAGAAAGCCAGTTGCGCGAGGTTGAAGCACTCAAGGCACAAGTGGCGCAGATTCCGGAGATTGTCCAAGAGCAAGTGCAACAATAACTGGGAACGACGTTCACCGCCATGGTTTCTACGTTGATTCGTGGGATGATGACGTGGATTGCAGGCGGCCAACAGGGGCCTCCCCTGGTTCCCAGCTCCACAGCCAGCAACTCGCAAAATGTGTAGGCGGCACCATTGGTGTCTCCGGAGGAGGCGGTATTCGTGTCTCCGGCGCCGGCACGGGCATTGGAGCTTAATGCACCCGGTTGTACGCCGGCCGGCACCTCGCTAGCAAGCGCCCCCCCTCCCGTTAGTTGCACGCCCGCTGTTGGCGGTGCCTCGACATTAGCCGAGCTCGACGGCATCACGGTAACTAAGCCTCTCGTCTGATGACTTCATCTCCTTGCCTTTGACCGGGCATCCCTGACGCCCTACATGTTTTCGCAGGGCGCCGCCGACGTCCCTTGCACTCTCCTGCACTTCGTGGGCGGCGAGTTGGTCGATGTTGCCAAGGGCATAATTGTTCAACCGGGCAACTGCGTGTTCCACAGTAATCTGATGCCACCCACCTTGTATAGGGTTGAACTGGTTTGGGTGTTGCCAGGCTGCGACGAGTTGTTACCTCCGATTCGACCCGCTGGGCCCGATGAAGATGATGTGATGACCCTCACCGCCTGCGTAAGCTGGCCCCTGCTTTGTCCGAAAAGCCAAATTCGTTTGGGGGCGGGGGACACTACCCCACAGATAAGACCGCCAGTCATGCCGGCGCCAAGCCAAGGCGAGAACGCCGCAATGCTACCGGACATGCCGGACATCCCTATGGCATAGGATCCGGACATGCATATGGCACAGGATCCGGACGACGACGACAATGACAACGGTACATTTACCAACGTCGATAAGTAGTTTGCCGAACATGGGTACGGTGACGAGTTCTGCGGGCCTCCTTCTCAAAAACCCAACCAAGATGACCGCGATCTAGTTGGTACGACGGAGAAACCCAATTGCAACAGGCGTCATCTTGCATTCAATTCTCAGGAGACGCCTCCATCTGCCGCCTTCACCGAGCCTCAGATAGCTGAGGTGCGAAATATTATCAGCCCCAACACGCTCAAGAAGGCGGTCTGTGAGCAGAACTCGATCCCATTACAGCAGATCAAGAAGCAGGGACGGAAAAGAAATACTAACAAGGGCGCCGGTGCGAGCCAGCCGGCACCGAGTATGATCCGTGCTTAGGACGGGCCACCTTCACCTAAGGATATCTCGAGGAGGGTGCATGTGGCGGGTAGGGTGATGCTACCGACAAATATGCTCAATGCTGCAACCAGTGCTATCCGGAGTCTGCATGACAGTGTTCTTTCTTTGGAGAAGTGGCGTGTCTCCTAGAATGATGTGGCATACCTGGTTTTCATGGCCAAGGTGCCAAAGGGCAAGGACTTTGTGGATAGCGCCATCGGGGGTATGATCGTCCTGTGGTTTGATGACATCTTTGCTATGTTTAACCTTCATCTGCTGCACTACACCTTCGTTTGTCTGTTTTCGCTGAGCATGGAGATCCAAATCATTAGAGACACAACCCCGGACATCGGGATAGTCGACCCCTTCTACATGCGTGCGAAGATCTCTGGCAGCGCTGGGGACCGGCAAGTCGCGAGTTCACACCTCGAAGGTGTCATTCTGGCAAACCCAGATAAGGATAACTTCCTTGTGCCTTACTTTCTCGAGTAAGTCATCCCCTAACCGCCCAGTAACATATGATTTCTTATATTTTGATCGTTCTTTTTTTCTATCATTCCGTGTTCTGTGCAGTGACACACATTGCACACTCATCCTCTTAAGTCTGAAATATTCCATGGCCACATATTTCGACCCGGACCGTGACTCCAAGATAGACTACACAAATATCAAGAAAGTTCTTGATGATGCTCTCCCCGGCTACGCCACATCTGGAGGCACCTTTAAGAGGCTAGTTCGTAGGTACAGTAGGCACGTGTTCACCCACAATACGATGTTCCCCTACGTCAAGCAGCCGCCTGGCGGTCAGAAGGATGCCTACTACGCCCTCCATCACATGCGGGCGATCGTACGGGACCATAATCACCTTCTGCTACCAAATAATCTCAAAGATTGGGCCACAAGCTTGGCGGCAATCCAGGACGCGGACCTCCGATAAGAATTCTTTTGCATCCAGTCGGAGTTTGTAGAAATCATCCATCAAGATGTCCTTCATACCTCGGGGCAGTTCTACCTCAGATATCAACTATCCAACAATGAGATGGACACAACGCTACAAATGCAGGCTAACAACGACCGCGACTTCATGACCATCACGAAAGACGGCGGCTTCATCCACACTCCGGTCCCATGAGTCGAGTCAAAAGTAGTGATGCTATTTGTAGTTCTGAAACATCAATTAGCTCATGTTGTAATTAAACTTTAATGAACTTGTATGTCTCTTTGGTTTGGACAGTCGTTCAACTTAGATGTAATGGATGCTATTTATTAGTAGGACCATGAATCGTGCTATTAATGTCTTGTTTTTCTCTTCCGATCCTTTTGTTGCATACTTATATATTGCTTATGTATTGTCTGTTGTTTAGCTTGTGCATAGAGATGCCGTCGTATGTCGTGTACAAGGGTAAGGTTCCCGGAGTCTACGACGACTGGGAGGAGTGTCAGAGACAGGTTCACCGTTTCAGCGGTAACAGGTACAAAGGGTACACCACTAGGGAGGAGGGGGAATCTAGATATGCGCACTATCTAGCGGGAGAGGGGAGGGAGCGTTGGAGGAATCGGATGAAGACCAGTTTCATCGCGATGATGCTCATCGTGATGACCGCAGCTCTCTTCTATGTGATGGTAGTTTAGATGATCATTGGAGGAACATGTAATGTGAAGACAAACTCGCTACTCGCAGTCTCGAGACTTGTAATGTTCTATCTTTGGTCGGTCTTTTGAATTCGAAGACTAATATGATGAATTGTATTCAGAGACTAATCTTCTATTGTATTCGATGAATCTATTGTTGCTGTGTGGTGCTGTCTATATTCTGTCCAATAATATATTTTGTAACCTGTGCAAAAATCAGAAAAGAAAAAAAAATCCCTAATATTCATACTAATGGCCACCACTCAGCACTCTAATGGCGCACTGTAGAAAGGATACTAATGGCGCATCACCCAAAAGGGTGCAATTAGTATGCCAAAGCACATAGGTAAATATGGCCCCCTAGGAGGCATACTAATGGCGCATGTTGGGCTATAGTAATGGCGCACTAGTGGTGCGCCATTAGTATTTAATACTAGTGGCTTGGTGCTAGCGGTGCACCAGTAGTGCGCCATTAGTAGGCAAAACTGGTGCACCACTAGAAGGCCTTTTCCTAGTAGTGTCAGAATGAAAATTTGGCAATAAATCAAAGGAGATCCTCACCTTGTTGGATGAGCTCATCATTCAACAGCACCTTAAGGCCACGGCCTAGGAGGAGGGGAGGGGGGATAAGGTGCCTTCTGCCGCAGTGTGGCACCAGCCTTAGTTGTGCAGCGTCCGCCGGAGTAGTGCATTGGACGAACCACAGTGGAGCAGCTGCTGGAGACCATGAGAATGAGGGGCGTCTCCAGAGGGAGGAGCAGCCAAGGAGATTTCCCCCTACCCGTCATCCATGTAGGCTAGCTGGACAGAGCATCGTCGAGGACCAGGCCAGATGGGACCAGTGGCGACGGCTCGCTGGAGGAACCCTAGTGCTGCAGGCAGGGGATCGAGGTAGAGGGAAAGAGGAGAATAGATGCAAGCGGGCAGGGCAATGAACGCTTGCATATTTGTTTTTACTTGAGGGTCAGGTGTGACGCGGGTGTCAGTAGTTGCATTTTGAGTGTAATATATGCAGACAACAGAGTAATTTCACTATTCCCCTTCCCTTCAATTTTTAGTGAGGTTCTACCCGAAACACCCCCCTCTAAAGCAAAATTAGTTAAGCCCAAGCCCATAACTCAAAAACGACTTCTTTACATCTTTTATGGCTTATTTTGACAATAATCCCTGAAAAGGCGGAATCGAACTCGCCCTTAACCTGCAATTCAATAGTGCGTGTGATACGTCCATTTTGCATCATGCTTTTATATCAATATTTATTGCATTATGGGCTGTTACGACACATTATATCTCAATACTTATGGCTATTCTCTCTTATTTTACAAGGTTTACCATGAAGTGGGGGAATGCCGGCAGCTACAATTCTGGCTGGAAAAGGAGCAAACATTGGGAACCTATTCTGCACATCTCCAAAAGTCCTGAGACTCTACGAAACAACTTTTTGGATTTAATAAGAATTTATGAGTGAAAGAAATAGGCCAGGGGGCCCACACCCTGCACACTGTCCAGGAGACAGGGGGCGCCCCACCCCCTATAGGGTGCGCCCCCAATCTCCTGGGCCCCCTGGTGGGCCTCCGGCATCCATCTTCTTCTATATCATCACTTTTACCCTAGAAACAATCGTGGGCAAGCTTACGGGACGAAACTCCGCCGCCACGAGGTGGAACCTTGGCGGAATCAATCTAGGGCTCTGGTGAAGCTGTTCTGCCGGGGACACTTCCCTCCGGGAGGGGGAAATCATCACCAACGTCATCACCAATGATCCTCTCATCGGGAGGGTGTCAATCTCCATCAACATCTTCACCAGCACCATCTCCTCTCAAAACCCTAGTTCATCTCCTGTATCCAATCTTGTATCAAAACCACAAATTGGTACGTGTGGGTTGCTAGTAGTGTTGATTAATCCTTGTAGTTGATGCTATTTGGTTTACATGGTGGAAGATCATATGTTCAGATCCTTTATGCATATTATTACTCCTCTGATTATGAACATGAATATGCTATGTGAGTAGTTACGTTTGTTCTTGAGCACATGGGTGAAGTCTTGCTATTAGTATTCATATGAATTTGGTATTCGTTCGATATTTTGATGAGATCTATGTTGTCTTTTCCTCTAGTGGTGTTATGCGAACGTCGACTACATGACACTTCACCATTATTTGGGCCTAGAGGAAGGCATGTGGAAGTAATAAGTAGATGATGGGTTTCTAGAGTGTCAGAAGCTTAAACCCTAGTTTATGTGTTGCTTCGTTAGGGGCTGATATGTATCCATACGCTTAATCTTGTGGTTAGGTTTACCTTAATACTCTTTTTTGTAGTTGCGGATGCTTGCAATAGGGGTTAATCATAAGTGGGATGCTCGTCCAAGTTAGTGCAGTACCCTAGTACCGGTCCACCCACATATCAAATTATGAAAGTACCGAACGTGAATCATATGAACGTGATGAAAACTAGCTTGACGATAATTCCCAATGTGTCCTCGGGAGCTCCTTCCTCATTATTAGAAATTGTCCAGGCTTATCCTTTGCTACATAAAGGATTGGGCCACCTTGCTGAACTTTACTTACATTACTTACTTGTTGCTCGTTACTATTTATCTTATCACAAAAGTATCTATAACCTACAATTTCAGTGCTTGCAGAGAAAACCTTACTAAAAACCACTTATCATTTCCTTCTTCTCCTCATTGGGTTCGACACTCTTACTTATCGAAAGGACTATGATAGATCCCCTACACTTGTGGGTCATCAAGACTCTTTTCTGGTGCCGTTGCCGAGGAGTGTAGCGCTTTTGGTGAGTGGAACTTGGTAAGGAAACATTTATATAGTGTGCTGAAATTTTCTGTTACGTGTCACTATGGAAACTAATCCTTTGAGGGGCTTGTTTGGGGTATCTTCACCCCAACCAGAAGAGCAAAGAGTTGCTCCTCAACCTACTGAACTATATGAGAATATTCACTTTGATATTTGTTCGGGTATGATAGAAAAACTGCTAGCTAATCCATTTGCAGGAGATGGAACATTGCATCCCGATTTACACCTTATCTTTATGGATGAAGTTTGTGGATTACTTAAGCTTGCAGGTATTCCCGATAATGTTGTCAAAAGGAAGGTCTTCCCTTTATTTTTGAAGGGAGATGCATTGATATGGTATAGGCTATGTGATGATACGGGATCTTGGAATTATAAGCGATTGAAGTTGGAATTTCACCAGAAGTTCTATCCTATGCATCTTGTTCACCGTGATCGTATATATAATTTTTGGCCTCGCGAAGGATAAAGCATCGCTCAAGCTTGGGGGAGGCTTCAGTGAATGTTATATTCATGCCCCAATCATGAGCTCTATCGAGAAGTGATTATTTAGAATTTTTATGCTCGGCTTTCTCTTGATAATCGCAACCAGCTCGATACTTCCTGTGCTGGTTCTTATATGCTGAAGATTATTGATTTCAAATGGGACTTATTGGAAAGAGTTAAACGCAACTCTAAAGATTGGGGTTCCGACGATGGTAAGGAGTCAGGTATGACACCTAAGTTCGATTGTGTTAAATCTTTTATGGATACCGATGCTTTCCATGGATTTAGCTCTAAGTATGGACTTGACTCTGAGATAGTAGCTACTTTTTGTGAATATTTTGCTACTCACGTTGATCTCCCTAAAGAGAAGTGGTTTAAATATAATCCTCCTATTGAAGTAAAAGTAGTTGCACCTATTACAGTCAAAGAAAAGACTATTACCTATAGTGATCCTATTGTTCCTACTGCTTATGTTGAAAAACCTCCTTTTCCTGTTAGGATAAAAGATCATGCTAAAGCTTCGACTGTTGTTCGTAAGAGTAATACTAGGACTTATATACCTCCTGAGCAAATTAATGTTGAACCTAGTATTGCTATGGTTAAAGATCTCTTGGATGAGGACTTAGATGGGCATGTTATTTCTTTCTAGGGTGAAACTGCTAATATTGCTAGACCTGATACTAAGACACGTAGACATGTTGTAGTAGTGCTAGTGCGATACCTTATGATCTTTATAAAGAAATTATGCACGACATTGCACCCGTTGAATTAGAATACATTGATGTTACTATTAAGCTTGCTAATAGGGATAGCATTAAACCTATTGGGTTTGTTAGATATGTTGATGTTTTGTGTGGGAAGGTTAAATACCCTGCTGATTTTCTTGTTCTTGGTTCCCCACAAGATGATTTTTGTCCCATTATTTTTGGTACACCCTTCTTGAATACTGCTAGTGCTAAAATTAATTGTGAAAAGAATATTGTTACCGTTGGCATAGATGGTATGTCTCATGAGTTTAATTTTGCTAAGTTTAGTAGACAACCTCGTGAAAGGGAACCACCTAGTAAGGATGAGATTATTGGTCTTGCTTCCATTGCTGTTCCTCCAACTGATTCGTTAGAACAATATTTGCTAGACCATGAAAACAATATGTTTATGAAGGAAAGGGAAGAAATAGATGAAGTGTTCTTTAAACAGGAACCTATGCTGGAACATAACCTTCCCATTGAAATTCTTGAGGATCCCCCTCCACCCAAGGGTGATCCCGTGTTTGAACTCAAACCATTACCTTATAATCTTAAGTATGCTCATCTTGATGAAAAAGAAATATATCCTGTTATTATTAGTGCTAACCTTTCAGAGAAAGGAGAAGAAAGATTATTGAAAACTCTAAAGAAGCACCGAGCTGCTATTGGATATACTCTGGATGATCTTAAGGGCATTAGCCCCACATTATGTTAACACAAAATTTCAGTGGAGAAAGATGCCAAACCAGTTAGAGATCCTCAAAGACGATTAAATTCCAAGATGAAGGAAGTGGTAAGAAAGGAGATACTAAAGCTCCTCGAGGTAGGTATTATTTATCACGTTGCTGATAGTGAATCGGTAAGCCCTGTTCATTGTGTTCCTAAAAAGGGAGGTATTACCGTTGATCCTAATAATAAAGATGAATTGATCCCGGAAAGAATTATTACATGTTATAGGATGGTAATTGATTTCCGTAAGTTAAATAAAGCTACTAAGAAAGATCATTACCATTTACCTTTTATTGATCAAATGCTAGAAAGGCTATCCAAACACACACATTTTTCCTTTCTAGATGGTTATTCTGGCTTCTCTTAGATACCTGTGTCAGCGAAGGATCAATCTAAAACTACTTTTACTTGCCCTTTTGGTACTTTTGCTTATAGACGTATGCCTTTTTGTTTATGTAATGCACCTGCTACCTTTCAAAGATGCATGATGGCTATATTTTCTGATTTTTGTGAAAAGATTTGTGAGGTATTCATGGATGACTTCTCCGTCTATGGATCCTATATTGATGATTGTTTGAGCAACCTTGATCGAGTTTTGAAGAGATGCGAAGACACTAATCTCATCCTAAATTGGGAAAAGTGTCACTTTATGGTTAATGAAGGCATTGTCTTGGGGCACAAGATCTCGACAGAGGTATTGAAGTTGATAAAGCCAAAGTTGATGCTATTGAAAAGATGCCATGTCCCAAGGACATAAAAGGTATAAGAAGTTTCCTTGGTCACGCCGGTTTTTATAGGAGGTTAATTAAGTACTTTTCTAAAATCTCTAGGCCTCTGAATAATTTATTGCAAAAAGATATTCCTTTTGTCTTTGATGATGATTGTGTAGAAGCGCTTGAAACACTTAAGAAAGCTTTGATCACTGCACATATTCATCAGACGCCTGATTGGAATTTAACTTTTGAAATTATGTGCGATGCTAGTGATTATGCTGTAGGTGTTGTTTTAGGGCAAAGAGTCGATAAGAAATTGAATGTTATCTAGTATGCTAGTAAGACTCTTGATACTGCCCAGAGAAATTATGCTACTACTGAAAAAGAGTTCTTAGCAGTTGTGTTTGCATGTGATAAGTTTAAACCTTATATTGTTGATTCCAAAGTTACTATTCACACTAATCATGCTGCTATTAAATATCTTATGGAAAAGAAAGATGCTAAGTTCTCTTGCTCCAAGAATTTGACTTGCATATTATTGATAGAAAGGGAGCTGAGAACCCCGTTGCAGATAAGTTGTCTAGGTTAGAGAATGTTCTTGATGACCCACTGCCTATTAATGATAGCTTTCCTGATGAACAATTAGCGTTCGTCAATGCTTCTCGTATTGCTCCTTGGTATACTGATTATGCTAATTAAATTGTTGCTAAATATATACCGCCTAGTTTCACATACCAGCAAAAGAAAAAGTTCTTTTATGATTTAAGACATTACTTCTGGGATGATCCACATCTTTATAAAGAAGGAGTAGATGGTGTTATTAGACGTTGTGTGCCTGAGCATGAACAGGAACAGATCCTACGCAAGTGTCACTCTGAATCCTATGGAGGAAACCACGCTGGAGATAGAACTGCACACAAGGTACTACAATCTTCTTTTTATTCGCCTACTCTCTTCAAAGATGCTCGTAAGTTTATCTTATCCTGTGATGAATGTCAAAGAGTAGGTAACATTAGTAGACGTCAAGAAATGCCTATGAATTATTCTCTTGTTGTTGAACCGGTTGATGTTTGGGGCTTTGATTATATGGGACCTTTTCCTTCCTCTAATGGTTATACACATATTTTAGTTGCTGTTGATTACGTTACTAAGTGGGTAGAAGCTATTCCGACTAGTAGTGCTGATCATAACACTTCTATTAAAATGCTTAAAGAAGTTATTTTTCCGAGGTTTGGAGTCCCTAGATATCTTATGACTGATGGTGGTTCACATTTTATTCATGGTGCTTTCCGTAAGATGCTTGCTAAGTATGATGTCAATCATAGAATAGCATCTACTTATCACCCAAAGTCTAGTGGTCATGTAGAGTTGAGAAATAGAGAGCTCAAATTAATTTTGCAAAACACTGCGAATAGATCTAGAAAGAATTGGTCCAAAAAACTTGATGATGCATTATGGGCCTATAGAACTGCATACAAAAATCCTATGGGTATGTCTCCATAGAAGATGGTTTATGGAAAAGCGTGTCATTTACCTCTTGAACTTGAACATAAAGCATATTGGGCTATTAAAGAGCTCAATTATGACTTCAAACTTGCCGGTGAGAAGAGGTTGTTTGATATTAGCTCACTTGATGAATGGAGAACCCAAGCCTATGAGAATGCCAAGCTTTTCACAGAAAAAGTCAAACGCTGGCACGATAAGAGGATACAGAAGCGTGAGTCTAACGTAGGAGATTATGTGTTATTATTCAACTCTCGTTGAAGATTTTTTGCAGGAAAACTTCTCTCAAAATGGGAAGGTCCCTACATTATCGAGGAGGTCTATCGTTCTGGTGCTATAAAAGTCAACAACTTCGAAGGCACAAATCCGAGGGTGGTAAACGGTCAAAGAATTAAACATTATATTTCAGGTAATCCTATCTATGTTGAAACTAATATTATTGAAACCATAACCCCTGAGGAATACATAAGGGACACTTTCCAGAACGTTCCAGGCTCCGAAAATGCATGGGTACGTGGTACGGTAAGTAAACCGACTCCAAAACAACTCCAATGGCAATTTTTATCAGTTTTGGATTATTTAAGAATTTTAGGAAGAAAGAAGTAGTCCGAAAGGGACACGAGGCTCCCACGAGAGAGGAGGGCGCCCCCCCCCCCCCCCCGTAGGGCGCGCCCCCCTGTCTCGTGGGCACCTCATGTGCCTCCCGGACTCCGTTTTCTTGCACGTTACATATTTTGGTCGTTAAAAATTCATTATATATACTCCCGAAGGTTTTGACCACCGTATCACGCAAATATCCTCTGTTTTCGTTTCGAGGTGTTCCTGTTTCAGATCTAGAGCATCATGGCATCTCCAAGCGCTCCCAAGGACAAGTTTTTCGAGAGGGTTATCCACCCCTATCTCGCGGAGGTGCTGCATCATCCTCAAACCATTGATATGCGTGAGGGGGTGCTGCACATCCGCGATGTGGAGGGACCAAGGCATACCGGGAGCATGGAGACAAAGCTTGAAGCCGTGGAACAGGAATTTTCAAGTGCCAAGGGATGGTGGAGCGTGGACACAACGCCAACCAGATGATGATCACGGAGTTCACCAACAACCACAAGCTAGATGCTAACGTCATTGGGGAGACCATCTCCAAGCTTTAAGAGAAAATCGAGCACCTCCAAACCCAGATCTATGACCTACAAAACCAGAACTGTGAGTATGAATATATAGATTCAAGCGAATGAGTTTGGCTGTAGATTTAAGGATCCCAGAGACTCGATCATCCTTCTATGATGGAGAGCATATGCCTTGGAAGACAGACGACAAGCCTACATCATCAACAACTCCTACTTCACCAGCTCGGAGGACATAATCACATGGGTATGGGAACTCCCCTTGGCAACTCCCAATCTTGGGGGAGGTGCCCCGGTATCGTATCGCCATCACACTCCTATCTTTACCGCTTTATTTAGTTCGATCCTTTTCTAGTAGATTGAAACTTAGATATCAAGTAGTTTTGAGTTTTGCTTTGTGATCTCTTTATGTAATCGAGTCTGTGTGCTATCTATAATAAGGATTAGTGTTGAGTCAAGGGCTTAGCTATGTTGCTATGATCTTGAGAAAGTAGAAAGAATAAAAGAGTTCATATTGATCTTAGGATAGTGATAACTTCACACATAGAAAGTATGAGGCATAAAAATTGTTGCGAGTTGATGAACGTAGCCCTGGTCATCGTTGCAATTAATAGGAAGTGATAAGGAAAGAGGGGTTCACATATAAATATATTATCTTGGACATCTGTTATGATTGTGAAGCGCTCATTAAGTATGACATGCTAAAAGAGTTGATGTTGGACAAGGAAGAAAACGTAATGGTTTATGTTTTCCAACATCTCAGTTAAAGTATACTATCATTGACCTTCCAAACATGTTGAGCTTGCCTTTCCCCTCATGCTAGCCAAATTCCTTGCACTAAGTAGGGATACTACTTGTGCTTCCAAATATCCTTAAACCCAGTTTTGCCATGAGAGTCCACCATACCTACCTATGGATTGAGTAAGATCCTTCAAGTAAGTTGTCATCGGTGCAAGAAATAAAAATTGCTCTCTAAATATGTATGACTTATTAGTGCAGAGAAAATAAGCTTTGTACGAACTTGTTGTCGAAGTAATAAAAGCGACGGACTGCATAATAAAGGTCCACATACAAGGGGCAATATAAAGTGACTTTCTTTCGCATTAAGATTTCGTGCATCAACCCTAAATGCGCATGACAGCCTCTGCTTCCCTCTGCAAAGGGCCTATCTTTTACTTTATGTTTTTTACTTTATGGTTGAGTCAAGGTGATCCTCACCTTTCCCTTTTTATTTTTATCCTTTGGCAAGCTCCTCGTGTTTGAAAGATCATGATATATATATCCAATTGGATGTAAGTTGGCATAGGCTATTATTGTTGACATCACCTAAAGGTGAGCACGTTGGGAGGCAACACAATAAGCCCCTATCTTTCTCAGTGTCCGGCTGAAACTCTATAACCACAAGTATTGCGTGAGTGTTAGCAATTATAGGAGACTACGAGATAATTGAGTATGTGAGCTTGTTGAAAAGCTCTATTATTGACTCTTTCTGATGTTACGATAAATTGCAATTGCTTCAATGACTGAGATTATAGTTTGTTAGTTCCCAATGAAGGTTTTGAACCATACTTGACATTGTGAATTGCATGTTACTTGAGCATAGGAAATCATAAGACAAAATCTATATATGTTGTTGTTATTAGAATGATCATGATGCGCTCATGTCCGTATTTTATTTTTATCAACACCTCCATCTCTAAACATGTGGACATTTTTTTTGATTTCGGCTTCCGCTTGAGGACAAGTGAGGTCTAAGCTTGGGGGAGTTGATACATCCATTTTGCATCAAGCTTTTATATCAATATTTATTGCATTATGGGCTGTTATTAAACATTATATCTCAATACTTATGGCTATTCTCTCTTATTTTTACAAGGTTTACCATGAAGTGGGGGAATGCCGGCAGCTACAATTCTGGCTGGAAAAGGAGCAAACGTTGGAAACCTATTCTGCACATCTCCAAAAGTCCTGAGACTCCACGAAACAACTTTTTGGATTTAATAAGAATTTATGAGTGAAAGAAATAGGCCAGGGGGCTCACACCCTGTCCAGGAGACAGGGGGCACCCCCCCCCCCTATAGGGCGCCCCCTATCTCCTGGGCCCCCTGGTGGGCCTTCAGTGTCCATCTTCTGCTATATCATCACTTTTACCCTGGAAAAAATCATGGGCAAGCTTACGGGACGAAACTCCGCCGCCACGAGGCGGAACCTTGGCGGAATCAATCTAGGGCTCTAGCGAAGCTGTTCTGCCGGGGACACTTCCCTCCGGGAGGGGGAAATCATCACCAACGTCATCACCAACGATCCTCTCATCGGGAGGGTGTCAATCTCCATCAACATCTTCACCAGCACCATCTCCACTCAAAACCCTAGTTCATCTCCTGTATCCAATCTTGTATCAAAACCACAAATTGGTACGTGTGGGTTGCTAGTAGTGTTGATTACTCCTTGTGGTTGATGTTATTTGGTTTACTTGGTGGAAGATCATATGTTCAGATCCTTTATGCATATTATTACTCCTCTGATTATGAACATGAATATGCTTTGTGAGTAGTTACGTTTGTTCCTGAGCACATGGGTGAAGTCTTGCTATTAGTATTCATGTGAATTTGGTATTCGTTTGATATTTTGATGAGATCTATGTTGTCTTTTCCTCTAGTGGTGTTATGCGAACGTCGACTACATGACACTTCACCATTATTTGGGCCTAGAGGAAGGCATGTGGAAGTAATAAGTAGATGATGGGTTGCTAGAGTGTCAAAAGCTTAAACCCTAGTTTATACGTTGCTTCGTTAGGGGCTGATATGGATCCATACGCTTAATCTTGTGGTTAGGTTTACCTTAATACTCCTTTTTGTAGTTGCGGATGCTTGCAATAGGGGTTAATCATAAGTGGGATGCTTGTCCAAGTTAGGGCAGTACCCTAGTACCGGTCCACCCACATATCAAATTATCAAAGTACCGAACGCGAATCATATGAACATGATGAAAACTAGCTAGACGATAATTCCCAATGTGTCCTTGGGAGCTCCTTCCTCATTATTAGAAATTTTCCAGGCTTATCCTTTGCTACACAAAGGATTTGGCCACCTTGCTGCACTTTACTTCCTTTACTTACTTGTTGCTTGTTACTATTTATCTTATCACAAAAGTATCTATAACCTACAATTTCAGTGCTTGCAGAGGAAACCTTACTGAAAACCGCTTATCATTTCCTTCTGCTCCTCGTTGGGTTCGACACTCTTACTTATCGAAAGGACTACGATAGATCCCCTACACTTGTGGGTCATCAGCATGCAATGATGAATCACTCTTGCATGCTATAGTGTACATTTAGGCATCATCATACATCGCATAACCTAATACATGTGCATTCCATTGTAGAATCTGGAATATGCAATGTTTATGTTATTTCATACGTTGCACATGATGTTTAAATGCCCCTTAAATCTGGTCAGTCAAGTGATGGTCTTTCAGCCTCCTTCTTTGCTTCTTTTCTTGATATGTAAGATTTGCTCACACAATTGTTCAATTGCTTGTTTGCATCAGCCAACCATACTAGGACTGTTCGCTTTGATTACTTGTTGTTCTTGACCTAACACTCTAACAGATCTTGTCAACAATTTAAACACTAAGGGCTGCTGTAGTGGGGCCTTGTCTAACTCATAGGTGACATAAAGGTTTGGTTGTACACTAAAGTAGGCTCTCCAAGAGTACCTAGAGATCCAGTTCGAAGGTATACCTAGTTTTACATAGTGCAGACATAGTAAATGCTCATTTCATTATGTGCAAGTGCAACAGATGCGGCATGTTTCATTATGTGGTGTTGTTTTGTTATAATCTCATCCTTTTGTGTTCACAGACTGGAAAGTATGCATATTTATGTTCCAAGGAGACGAGTAACTAGTTTGTTTCACCTTGTAGAGGGGGTGCAATGAAGATAAGATTGAGGATTTCCAAGTACAAGATGTTAGAAAGGAGCCTTGCAAGAGAAGTAGGAGTTGCGCTGAGCCTCTTCAACCTGTTAAGGTAAGTCACTATTTCCAACTCAATAGTTCAACTCTTTGTTTGTTTCAGGCATAGTTAATTTGCTCTTTTCAATTGTTTTATTTGTCCTTAGTTAATGAGATGCCCAAAGAATGATGCCTGATGTTGGGTACTTGTATAACTATTAGTTGACATAATTAAAGGCCTTACCATTTAATTACTCTGTCGAAGTGTGCCTGAAGCTTTGAAGTCTATTAACCAACTATTATTGCATGAGGCTCACAATCTAGTTTATACCAGGCTGATGATTTCATAGTTTTGCTTGATGTAGTATGTTTGTCTGAAACCCTCTGTTGTTCATTATCATCCCTAAGACTTTAATTGAGCTATAGAATGTCCAACTGCTTGCTTACTTGTACGCAACATGTTGTCTAAATTTGTAACTTGTCTGTGTTTTGGATTGGGCCCCAACATCATGCTCCTCTAGTGAGCTAAGAGAGATTTCTGTATGCAGGCTGCACAGACTACCTTTTTTATAATTTTTAAAATATCACCTGCTTATGTTTCATGACGTGTCACATTATTGTTAGTCCTATTTTGCCATGTACAAAATAGTCTGTATTGCTTTCTTCACTGTTGTAACTATATTTTTGACCTAGTCATGTGTACTTATAGAAACATTTCAGGACGAAGTGACATCAACACAAAGATCTGCGAGCAGTGCGGCATGGCCGTTACCGAATGATTATGTATTAGAATTGGAATGCGCTGATGTTCTCGAGCATCAACTGGAGGTGGCAAGACAGCGTGTACATGATTCTCAACGTACAATCAACAAGTTGTGACTGGACATGCAGGTATTAGATGCAGGAGTCAAAAAAATGAAACAAGACACTGAGGTAACCACGAAGCAATTAGAGATTTTGCATACCGAAATTTGTGCTATCTGAATCCGGCCAATCCTATTTTCTGAAGAGATTATAGTTCAAATGGTAAGTTATGTTGATGCACGTCCATGATGTATGAGTTGTATTTGCCCAGTGTATGTAATTTTCTGTTTGTGTATGCTTTATTATCACTGGTGCCGAACCATAATGCCCAGTGGGTATAATCGGCTGTAATTTATTTATTGTATAGTGTAGGATTATTGTATGTTTCTATGCCTTAGTCTCTTTATTGTATAGTGTATGTTTTTTAGAGGTGATAGTATAGAGTAGGATAATTCTTTGAATATGCTATATCATTCAAACGGGGGCCAACTCGCCCAAACGTTGTAGTGAACATGGCCCTCCACGGGCCATACAGTCCATGGGCCATCTACGAGACAGACGATCCATGGCCTTTTATGGCCGTCGGATCTGTGGGCCTTCTATGGGTCGTCGGATCCATGGGTCTTCTATGGGCCGTCAGATCCATGGGCATTCTATGGGCTGTCGGATCCATGGGCCTTCTATGGGTTGTCAGATCAATGGGCCTTCTACGTCCCGTAGGATCCATGAGCCTTCTACGGGCCGTCTCATCTATGGGCCTTGTACGAGCCGTATAATGGGCCATAAATGGGCTAGAGTGGAAATCGTACGGTTTATGGGCTGACCATAACGGGACGTTAATAGGCCATATTTGATGATGCTATGAAAATGGCCCAACAGATTAACGGGCCACAAACGGGCCAACTATATCCTTGGGCTGAATTTGGCCCACAAGCAGAAAAGACCAGTAATGGGCCGTAAGTAACCGAATGCTGGAAATGAGCCCAAGAATAAATGGGCCCTGAGAAGGCTGAAAGGTAACATGGGCTGGAAACGACTCAATGGAATAATGGGCCGCTAATGGGTATAAAGCGATACACTGTTCATTATGGGCCGGTTTCACCACGGGCCGTTAATGGGCCAAGAGTTACAAAGGGACTCATATGGGCCGAAAGACGTCATGGGCCATACATGGTCCGGAAGTTACAATGGGCTGGAATCATATTGGACGGCCCAGATGACGCTACTAGGCCTAATTCCGGTAGGCCATAACAGGTCGTGAGTTAGCGGGCTGTAAATGGGCTATATGCAAACATGCCGTTAACAGGCTTTCTGTGGGTCGGCCCACCACCTTTTGACGAAGTCAAACGGGCCAGCCTTTTCACACGAATGGGCCTCTATTGGGTCGTGCCACATGTCGACGTATCATAGGCGCCTTGGGTCCAATGAGTGGATGACATCTGTCCCAACGGTGAGCCGACATGTGTTTCCTCCAGCCAACACTACTAGGAAAAAGGCTTGCTAGTGGCACACATATTTTGGCCATTAATGGTGCACTACAGGTGCGCCACTAGCATCATGCCATTAGTAATTAATACTAAACAATAGTGGCGCACCAGGGAGTGTGCACTAGGGAGTGCGCCATTAGTATGTCAAGTGGTGGTTTTTTTCTTAATCTCGGGTCACAATGGCTTAATCTCAGGTAATATGCTTAATCTCAAGTCAAATCACACTCCGTGGTCAAACTTCCCGAAAGTTCACCCATCCTCACACTACTCCAGCCCAAGCACGCTTAACTTCAGAGTTCTATCCAAGCCCAGCACCAGCTCACTTAACAGGCACTTGTTGATATATCTAGCATATCAATCCTATTAAACCTTGTTGATGTCTAGGACTTTGTTCATGTTCATGAGTGTGATGCATTTTGAAAAAATATTTCAAACTTCTGTTCATATTATGTATCATATTTTGAACATTTCTTCAAAAAATAATTGAAACTATTTTTTTTCTGTTACTAGTGGCGCACCTCTACTAAGTTTGAAATTTTTTCCATTCTTCCCCCTCTGGATCTTAAAAGCCCCGTATCTTTTTTCTGTTAGGTGTTTGGGGATTCTGTTAGTTTTTCCCCCGAATTCGGATGTAACTTTTCGAGTAGATGATTTTTCATATAAAAAACTTTTTAGTCCGAGTTCGTATCCAAAAGTTATGCCCATTTTACAAATTCCAGAGAGATTTTGCAAATAACAACGAAAATCATATTTGTAAATTTTCCCAACAACTAGACTACATATCACATGGGAAACTTATTTTATTTTACTTTTTTTACATTTCCATCATTTTCTATTATTTTTTAAAACTGAAAAGGCGGTCCACACAGGGGGTGCATTCGGTGGAATTTTTGGGCAAAGTTAGTAATGGCGCACCACACCCACGGTGCGCCATTACTAGTTTTGAAAAAAAATAAAAAAATGAGTAGTGGCGCACCGAGGGTGACTAGTAATGGCGCACTATCCCCTGGTGCGCCATTACTAGTTTTGAAAAAAAATATAAAAAATTGTTAGTAGTGGCGCACCGAGGATGTGGTGCGCCATTACTAGTTACCCTGGTGCGCCAATACTTGTTTTGAAAAAAAAATAAAAAATTTGTTAGTAGTGGCGCACCATGGATGTGGTGCGCCATTAGTATTTGGACACTAATGGCGCACCAACACATGGTGCGCCACTGCAATATAGCAGTGGCACACCACATATGTGGTGCGCCATTAATGTCCATAATATCTATAGGTCTTTTCCTAGTAGTGCAATGATAATTTTACACGTGGAAAATCCCCATTGGTCGAGGCTGTTAACGGGTTATCGGATCCAAAACCGGACCCGATAGCTTAACTGCGTTCCGTTACGGTGGATGCCACGTGTCGGTCACCCTTGACGAAAGCATTTCTGTGACGCGCGATTTATTGTCATGGAAGTGGACACTTCTGTGATGATAATTTTGGTAATGTCATGGAACACTTCTACGATAGCACAGGTATGACTATCTTGATTCTGTCATAAAATCATCATGGATGTACATGCATGACAAAAAACACGACCTACTGTGACAAACTCGTATGATCACGGAGGTGTATTTTTTGTAGTGTATACAACTCTTCTTCCAGAAATCCATTCAGGAATCCAGTTTTGACATCCATTTGCCAAATTTCATAATCATAAAATGCAGCAATTGCTAACATGATTCAGACAGACTTCAACATAGCTACGGGTGAGAAAGTCTCATCGTAGTTAACTCCTTGAACTTGTGGAAAACCTTTTGCAACAAGTCGAGCTTTGTAAACAGTAACATTACCATCTGCGTCGGTCTTCTTCTTAAAGATCCATTTATTTTCTATGGCTTATCGATCATCGGGCAAGTCCACCAAAGTCCAGACTTTGTTCTCATACATGGATCCCATCTCAGATTTCATGGCCTCGGGCCATTTCGCGGAATCTGGTTCATCATCGCTTCTTCATAGTTCGTAGGTTCATCATGGTCTAGTAACATGACTTCTAGAATAGGATTACCGTACCACTTTGGTGCGGGTCTTACTCTGGAAGACCGACAAGGTTCGGTAGTAAATTGATCTGAAGCTTCATGATCATCATCATTAGCTTCCTCACTAATTGGTGTAGGAATCACAGGAACTAATTTCGGCGATGAACTACTTTCCAATAAAAGAGCAAGTACAGTTATCTCATCAAGTTCTACTTTCCTCCCATTCACTTCTTTCGAGAGAAACTCCTTCTCTAGAAAGGATTCATTCTTAGCAACAAAGATTTTTCCTTCGAATCTGTGATAGAAGGTGTACCCAACAGTTTCCTTTGGGTATCCTATGAAGACGCAATTTTCCGATTTGGGTTCGAGCTTATCAGGTTGAAGTTTTTTCACATAAGCATCGCGGCCCCAAACTTTAAGAAACGACAACTTTGGTTTCTTGCCAAACCACAGTTCATAAGGCGTCCTATTTAAAGTGAATGCAGTTGTATCTAATGCATAACCCCAAAACGATAGTGGTAACCGGGTAAGAGACATCCTAGATTGCACCATATCGAATAAAGTGCGGTTACGACGTTCGGACACACCATTTCGCTGTGGTGTTCTAGGTGGCGTTAATTGTGAAACTATCCCATGTTATTTCAATTGAAGACCAAACTCGTAATTCAAGTATTCTCCTCCATGATCAGATCGTAGAAACTTAATTTTCTTGTTATGGTGATTTTCCACTTCACTCTGAAATTCTTTGAAATTTTCAAATGTTTCAGACTTATGCTTCATTAAGTAGATATAAACATATCTGCTCAAATCATCTATGAAGGTAAGAAAATAACTATACATGCCACGAGCATCAATACTCATTGGACCGCACACATCGGTATGTATTATTTCCAATAATTTAGTAGCTCGTTCCATTGTTCCAGAGAATGGAGTTTTAGTCATCTTTCCCATAAGGCACGGTTCTCAAGCATCAAATGATTCATAATCAAGTGATACCAAAAGTCCATCTTTATGGAGTTTCTTCATGCGCTTTACACCGATATGACCCAAACGGTAGTGCCACAAATATGTTGCACTATCATTATCATTGCATCTTTTGGCAATATTATCAATATGTGTATCACTACGATCAAGATTCAATAAACCATCAACATTGGGTGTATGACCATGGAAGGTTTTATTCATCTAAACAGAATAACAATTTATTCCTTGTCGTAGATGAATAATCGTATCGCAATAAACATGATCTAATCATATTTATGCTCAACACAAACACCAAATAACATTTATTTAGGTTCAACACTAATCTCGAAAGTATAGGGAGTGTGCGATGATGATCATATCAATCTTGGCACCACTTCCAACACACATCATGACTTCACCCTCAACTAGTCTCTGTTTATTCTGTAACTCCTGTTTCGAGTTACTAACCTTAGCAACCGAACAAGTATCAAATACCCAGGGGCTACTATAAACACTAGTAAGGTACACATCGATAACCTTTATATCAAATATACCCTTTTTCACTTTGCCATCCTTCTTATCCACCAAATATTCAAGGCATTTCCGTTTCCAGTGACCATTTCCTTTGCAGTAGAAGCACTCAGTTTCAGGCTTTGGTCCAGCTTTGGGCTTCTTCACGGGAGTGACAACTTGCTTGCCATTCTATTTGAAGTTCCCTTTCCCTTTGCCCTTTTCTTGAAACTAGTGGTCTTATCAATCATCAACACTTGATGTTCTTTCTTGATTTCTACCTTCATCAATTTCAGCATCACGAAGAGCTCAGGAATTATTTTCGTCATCCCTTGCATACTATAGTTCATCACAAAGTTCCGGTAACTTGGTGATGGTGACTAGAGAACTCTATCAATCACTATCTTATCTGGAAGATTAACTACCACGTCATTCAAGTGGTTGTAGTACCCAGACAATCTGAGCACATGCACACTGCTTGAGCTATTCTCCTCCATCTTTTAGCTATAGAACTTGTTGGAGACTTAATATCTCTCAACTCGGGTATTTGCTTGAAATATTAACTTCAACTCCTGGAACATCTCATATGGTCCATGACGTTCAAAACGTCTTTGAAGTCCCGATTCTAAGCCGTAAAGCATGGTGCACTAATCTATCAAGTAGTCATCATATTGAGCTAGCCAAACGTTCATAACGTCTGCATCTGCTCCTGCAACACGTCTGTCACCTAGCGGTGCATCAACGACATAATTCTTCTGTGGAGCAATGAGGATAAACTTCAGATCACGGACCCAGT
The DNA here is from genome assembly GCF_018294505.1 of Triticum aestivum. Classification (NCBI taxonomy): domain Eukaryota; kingdom Viridiplantae; phylum Streptophyta; class Magnoliopsida; order Poales; family Poaceae; genus Triticum; species Triticum aestivum. The sequence goes on from NC_057801.1 coordinate 100,118,291, forward strand.
CCGCATCATTGCTAGTATCATCTTTCAACTTAGTTTTCTCTAGGAACATATAAAAACATAGGGAAGCTACAATGCGAGCTATTGATCTACAACATAATTTGCAAAATTCTATTAGGACTAAATTCATGATAAATTAAAGTTGAATTAATCATATTACTTAAGAATTCCCACTTAGATAGATATCCCTCTAATCATCTAAGTGACCACATAATCCAAATCAACTAAACCATGTCCGATCATCACGTGAGATGGAGTAGTTTTCAATGGTGAACATCACTATGTTGATCATATCTACTATATGATTCACGCTTGACCTTTCGTCAAGTTTAGCCCGAGTATTCTGTGTGTGCAAAACTGGCTTGCGCCCGTTGTATGTGAACGTAGAGATTATCACACCCGATCATCACGTGGTGTCTCAGCACGAAGAATTGTAACAACGGTGCATGCTCAGGGAGAACACTTATACCTTCAAATTTAGTAAGGGATCATCTTATAATGCTACCGACATTCTAAGCCAAATAAGATGCATAAAAGATAAACATCAAATGCAATCAAAATATGTGACATGATGTCAGGACCCCGACTCGATGCCACATCGATCTAGCATGTAACACCTCATATCACTTTGCGGCCTCACGCATGGTATTCCCACGGGTGTCATCTTACCTTTGCCCGGGACCCTTTGCGCCTTTTGGTACACGTATATTATAGTGTCGCTAGCATCCATATGGTAAAGAGCCCGGGCTGACATGGCTAGTCGTAAACCCAAAGTGGCACTAACTTACAGGGACAGGCATCCATGACCCAGCATCGAACGTGTCGGTCATCAGCGAGTGAATCCGGGCTGTAGCAACTGGGCTAGCAGGACTCCGGTAAACCGGGCTGTAGCAGGCTAACAGGACTCCGGTAGACACCGCGTGACATTTCCCCGAAGGGACAGACACAGGAACGAAGAAGGACACATGCCGGCCAGCCTAAGTGTTCCGGAGCAGTAGCAAGCTACCAGGGCTCAGTGGAAGCACTAGGATACATTTCCCGGTAAGAGAGGCTACTAAGGATAAACAACTAGATAGTCAGATCCCACACATAGCAATACACATTACACGTACGCATAACATGCAAGTATGTGCTGTACAACATGGCATCACAGCATAACTCAACAACTCATATAGATAAAGGCTCAGAAGAGCCATCATAGCATTTATTGCAAACAGGGGTCACAAGACCCATCATACAGAGCATACAAGCAACAAGCGGAAGCATTACATGTCTGGGTACAGACATCTACAAATGAAAAAGGCTGAAGAGCCTGACTACCTACAATATCCGATCAAGATCGTAGCTGAGGTACAAGCTACTCGTCGAAGTCCACAAGACACTAGTAAGACCGAAGTCTCCGCTACAAAAACATAAATAAAGCAACATGAGTACAAAGGTACTCAGCAAGACTTACATCAGATCCTATCATACATGCATTTGTATCAAGAGGGTAATGTGGGGTTTAGTTGCAGCAAGCCAGCTTTGACTCTGTGGCTATCCTGTTCTACGACTACCAGAACTTCTTGAGGTGAGATGGCGCACACGAGTCCACTAATCACCACACAATACACTACTATGGATTCATCCCCGTCTCCTTACGAGAAGGCCATCCATAGCACTCACACTTGTCTTGAGCATTTTATAGTATCCACTTCAAGTTGTCTATGTACCATGTAAGCATCCAAGAAGTCCATAACCGCGGACCCGGCTATTCGAATAGATCATGTTAACCCTGCAGGGGTGTACTTCTTCACACACGCTCTCGCCACTTACGCCATGTACACGTCATGTATCTCGGCAACCTTCAAGCGGAAGCCTGGCGAGGGTGTCGGCCACGACCTGACTAACCACACAAGATTCTAATCCAGGTTTATCGCCTATTCGGGTTCCATCCGCAAGGAGATCCGGCCGGGGTTTCACTCACGGCCCCAAACGATGCGTGCAGGGTTCCCAAGCCCACCTCGCCGGATGGATCTACGCTTGGTACACCGTGCCACTTGTGCCTAGTTTGTCCCAAGCCCACCTGGCTGGGTGCCACTTGGTAGACTACTAACACTACCTACAAACACCAGAAACTAGTTGCGACTCCTGGACAGAGATCAAGTTGGTTAATAAGTCGAGAGGGCTTGGAGCGCCCGGAGCCCAATGTGTGGTAGTATCGAGTCATTGGACAACATACATAGAACTCAGTGCTTAAGGACGGTTCCAGTGAGACAACCCACCATGTACTCCTACATGGCCTCTCACCGCTACCTTTACCAAATCGTGTTGACACACTTAACTCTCAGCATCAGAACATATCGTAACACTCCAATTCATTCCCAATGAACCAGACCTGACACAACTCTATGCAATAGCAGGCATAGTATGGTAGGAACACAACATGGCTCAATCAACTCCTACACATGCTAGTGGGTTTCAACTATTTACTGTGGCAAGGACAGGTCATGCAGAGGAATGGGTTCAACTACCGCAGCACAAAGTAGCAGATGAATCGTTGTTGTCCTAATGCAATAACTAAGAGCAGGAGCGAGAGAGTAGGATTGTATCGGAATGAACAAGGGGGTTTGCTTGCCTGGTAGATCAACAAGGGGGCACTGCTCCTCAGACAGGTACTCTGGAACGGTCTCCGGAGCAGGACCTATCGAGAAGGAACGGTGCCAACAATCAATACACAAGCATATGCAACAATATGATGCATGAACATGGCATGAAGATGTGATGCTGTTTGAGCTAATGCAACTAGTATTCATTTGGTTTGAAGTCCATTTGAACCAAAGGTTCAAATGCATCTCCAAATAAGCTCTTTATATAAGCCATTTTAGTGTTTCACTTATACAGTAGGTATAAGTTGGTTTGTCATGCATGAAACTGGTACAGATGGAAAGATTGCATTTTTCTGATAATTTTTCATATATAATTTATTTCAATCTGAGCTACGGTTGAATTTCTATGAATTTTTGAAGTTTAAATCAATTTCTGGAATTTCCTGACTTAATTTAAATCCAGAAATCATTATTGCATCAGCATTGAGTAAGCATGACGTCAGCAGGTCAACTGCGGCTGGCTAGGGTCAAACCTGATGTGTGGGGTTCACACGTCAGTGACACGGGTTAGACAGGGGGGTTAGTTTAGTTTAATTAAAGATTAGGGGCACTGGGGCCCACATGTCAGTGTCAGGGGGTTAGATTAGGTGGTGATTAGCTTAAGCTAATCACCTGATGGCGGGGTCCACCTGTCAGGCCGACGAGGTCGTCGGCGGCGACCACGGGACACGGCGGTGTCCGCGTTACAGGCCACGGGGACGGCGTCTGAGAGCACCGGGGCGTAGCCCGGGCACTCGCGCATCTGGTGGAGCAGGTGGGAGGAGCTGGGGGGCCCGGAGCGAAGCTCACGGCGGCGGCCGGAGCTCGGGCTCGAGCGGGGATGCGGCTGCGGTGTGCGGGGGAGAGAACGGAGAGGGGGAGGAGGAGCGGCAGCTCACAGCGGTTGCAGCGGGCGTCGAAGCGGGCTCGGGGACGACCGGACGGCGACGTGCGGGCGGTGGAGATCCACGACGGCCGGCGGTGAAGAAGACGACGGTGACGATGATGGAGGCCGTCCGGAGGTGCGTGGCTCGACGAGAAGGTAGAGGGTGTCGCGGCGGAGCTGGGGAGCGTGTCGGGGAGGTGCGTCAGTGGTCGAGGGTGCGGTAGCAGTGGCCGGTGGCGGCGGTGGCGCTCGGCCGTGAGAGAGAGAGAGCGAGGGAGACGAGAGGAGAGGACTGGGGAGAGTGAGAGGGTCCGGGGGGGCGCGTGGCGTCGAAGCGTGAGGAGAAGGGCCTGGAGCGGCCAGGCAAGCAGCTGCGTGCCGGCGCGCGCGGCGTCGGGCACCGCTTCCCCTCTGCCTACTGGCAAGAGGAGGAAGACGGCTATGCCCCTGGTGGGCTGGGCCAGAACAGGAACGGGCCGGCCAGAGGCGCCAGGTAAGAAGCCCAGGTAAGGTTTTTCCATTCTTTTTCTATTTTTCTGACATTTGTTTTGATTTAATTAAAATATTAAATCATTTTATTACCTTTTGCCAATTTTTGCAGGAGCTAACTATATTATTCCAGAGCTCCTAAGCAAATGGCATAATTTTTGGACATATAATATATATATGACATATATATATCCAATGCAAATAATTATCGAATTAAGCCAAATGGCCAAAATAAATATCCATGAGCTCCTAAAATATTTGTTTGAATTTTACCTCTGACCAATATTTTCAGAGAGCAACATGAACATTTTCTTGGACCCTTTTGGAGCAATTTTTATTTCGGTCATTTCCAAAAATGATTCTGAGGGTTTCACAAATCCCCATTTCAAAATTAAATGGAATTTAAACATGATGCACAAATGACTAGCTAGCCCTGAGCATACTAGAACTAGGGATGTGACAACTCGCCCCCACTTGAAAGAATCTCGTCCCAAGATTCAGGGGTCGACGGAAAGAAAGCAGGGTACTCCAGTCGAAGACGATGTTCTCGCTCCCAAGTAGCTTCTCTCTCAGAATGATGAGACCACTGAACCTTGAGAAACTTGATGTTCTGACGTCGAGTGACACGCTCTGCTTGATCAAGAATGCGAACCGGGTACTCTCGGTATGTGAGGTTATCTTGGAGATCAAGCGTTTCGTGGTCCACTCCGCGGGTGGGATCCGAGAAGCAACACCTGAGTTGAGAGACGTGGAAGACATCATGAACTCTGGAAAGATGTGGGGGTAGTTCCAATTGGTAGGCAACCTCTCCTCGTTTAGCGAGAATGCGAAAAGGACCAATGTAATGAGGAGCCAACTTGCCCTTGATACCAAAACGATGGGTACCCTTCATGGGAGTAACCCGAAGGTAAGCCTTGTCGCCAACTTCATAAGCCACTTCCTTATGACGACGGTCATACTGGCTCTTTTGACAAGATTGGGCTATTTTCAAATTCTCACAAATGATGCGAACTTGCTCTTCTGCCTCCTGGATCATGTCCGGTCCAAAGAATTGTCTTTCACTGGTTTCTGACCAGTTCAAAGGTGTTCGACATCTTCGTCCATAGAGAATCTCAAAAGGAGCTTTCTTGAGACTGGATTGATAGCTATTGTTATAAGCAAACTCGGCGAAAGGAAGACATTTCTCCCAATCCATACCGAATGAGATAACGCAAGCTCTAAGCATGTCTTCGAGAATTTGGTTGACCCTTTCCACCTGACCACTTGACTGAGGGTGGAAAGCGGTACTGAAGGAAAGATGGGTTCCCATGGCAATTTGAAAACTCTCCCAGAAATGAGAAGTGAAAAGACTGCCACGGTCTGAATTGTTCTCTAGTGGAACACCGTGGAGTGACACTATTCAAGAAATATATAAGTCAGCGAGCTGACTAGCAGTGATACTCTCTCGAACAGGAAGGAAGTGAGCCACTTTGGAAAGACGATCAACGACTACGAAGATAGCGTTATTCCCTTTCTTGGTCCTGGGAAAGCCGGTGATGAAGTCCATACCAACTTTATCCCATTTCCATTCAGGAATAGCTAAAGGCTGAAGGGTTCCAGCAGGTCTCTGATGCTCTGCCTTAACGCGACGACAAACGTCACAGTTAGCAATGAACTGAGCAATCTCTCTCTTCATCCTAGTCCACCAGAACCTCTGGCGTAGGTCCTGATACATCTTAGTGCTACAGGGATGAATCGTGAGACGAGATTCATGCGCCTCCTTAAGAATCAGTTGTCGAAGATGTTGATTCTTGGGAATCACCAAGCGATTCTCAAAGAAAACAACACCACGATCATCCATAGAGAAACATCCACCAACTCCCTTCTTACTGTTTCTCTTGATTCGGGAAATTCCCGTGTCCTGCTTTTGAGCTGCGATAATCTGATCCTCAACATCAGGTTTCGCCACCAGGGTAGAAAGGAATCCGCGAGGAGCTATGTGAAGGTTAAGCTTACAGAATTCCTCATGGAGAAGTGGTTGGCCTTGCTGCAACATGAGATTATTGCAATAGGATTTACGACTTAGCGCATCAGCCATGACATTGGCTTTGCCTGGGGTGTAGGTAATCCCTAGATCATAATCTGTGATCAACTCCAACCAACGTCTTTGCCTAAGGTTCAAATCTGGTTGGGTGAAGATATACTTGAGACTCTGGTGATCGGTGTAGATCTCGCAACGTTTACCAAGAAGGTAATGTCGCAAGGTCTAGAGTGCATAGACTACGGCTGCAAGCTCTAGATCATGTGTAGGATAATTCTCCTCATGTGGATGCAACTGTCGAGATGCATAGGCAATCACATGACGATCCTGCATAAGAATGCAACCTAGTCCCTGTCGTGAGGCACCGCAGTAGATAACAAAGTCCTTTGTGAAATCCGGTGGCACAAGTATGGGAGCAGAGGTCAGTCACCTTTTCAGTTCCTGAAAACTGTACTCACACTGTAAGGACCACTCAAACTTTTTATCTTTCTTGAGAAGTTCCGTGAGGGGTTTGGCTACTTTGGAGAAGTTTTCAACAAAGCGGCGACAATAGCTGGCTAGACCAAGGAAACTCCTAACTTGTTTAACGGATTCAGGTGGAGTCCAATCAAGAACGGCCTTAACTCTCTCGGGATTAACAACAATGCCCTTACCAGAGATTACGTGGCCTAGGTAGGTCACTTCTGGCAACCAAAATTCGCACTTGGAGAACTTGGCATAAAGACGGTGCTCTCTGAGTTTTTCTAACACAAGTCTAAGATGTTCGGCATGCTCTTCCTCGTTCTTAGAGTAAATAAGAATATCATCGAGGTAAACCACGACAAATTTATCTAGGTACTCCATGACGATCGAGTTAATCAAGCAGGAGAAAGTGGCTGGGGCGTTGGTTAGACCGAAGGACATGACGGTGTACTCGTACTGGCCATAACGAGTGACAAAGGCTGTCTTGGGGATGTCCCCGTTTCTGATCTTGATTTGGTGGTAGCCTAACCTCAAATCCAACTTGGAGAAGACTGAGGATCCAGCGAGCTGATCATACAGGTCGTTCATCCTGGGGAGCGGATACTTGTTCTTTATCGTGACCAAATTAACGGGACGATAATCTACAACCATCCGGTCCGTAACGTCTTTCTTCTTGACAAAGAGGATGGGGAAAGCCCAAGGAGAAGAACTAGGACGGATGAAACCCTTTTGCAAGGACTCATCAAGTTGTTTCTTAAGCTCGACTAGTTCTAAGGGTGCCATCTTGTAGGGTCTCCTAGAGATTGGAGCGGTTCCAGGGATAAGATCTATGACGAACTCTACATCTCGGTCAGGTGGAACACCTGGCAGTTCCTCTGGAAAGACATCCAGAAAGTCACGGACTACCGGGATATCTTCAAGGTCTGGAAGAGGGCTGGCATTAAGAAAATAGAGCTGACGCTTTGCAACTCTAGTGGAGACAGTGACTATCTTGCCAGATGGGTGTGTGAGCTGAACAGACCTGGTGAAACAATCAATCTTGGCATGATGAGCTGTCATCCAGTCCATACCCAAGATGATGTTAATATCCGAAGACTTGAGAGATATCAAGGAAGCAAGGAATACAAGTCTGTCAACATGGATTTCATTGCCATAACTTATCCTAGAAGTTTGCCATTTGGATCCAGGAGTTTGAATAAGTAATGGGGAGGGCATATCACAAAATGACATGTCGTGCAAGCGGGCATAGCTTTCAGAAATGAAGGAATGAGATGCTCCAGTATCGAACAAAACTGATGCTGGATGACAGTTGACAAGGAGTGTACCAAGAACGACATCTAGATCATCATGAGCGTCTTTAGCTGAGACGTGATGCACACGTCCATGTTCAGTGGGAGCTGACTTGGCACTGATCATCTTGCGTGATGGCTTACCATGGCCAATAGACTTCTCGGGCTGGGGTGGAGCAACTCTGGTCTGAGTGCAAATACGGGCAATGTGGCCTGGCTCTCCGCACTTGTAACAAATCTTGAGGTAGGATGTGGACCCGCATTGGAAGGCGGTCCACCAATAGGCCTGGGTGGAGCATACTGCTGAACTGGATGAGGTGCCACATAAGATGGCCTCGGGGTATATCCGGGTGGAAGAGCGGAGTTTGGAACCCAAATCCGGCGCTTATGAGAACTAGAACCGGAGGAAGATCCCAAATCTCGGGTGTGCTTACGGGACTCCTCGTAAGTGAGCTGAGCTGTCTCTGCATTGATGGCCTTGTTCACAAGAGCTTGGAATGTATTGCAATGGTGCAAGTGGAGATCACGACGCAACTTGGGGTTGAGACCCTTCCGGAACCTCGCCTGCTTCTTGGCGTCCGTGGACACCTCTTCTATGGCATAACGGGCGAGGTTCTCAAACTCTCTACTATAAGCATCAACAGCCATCTTACTCTGGGTGAAACTACAAAACTCTTCTCTCTTGCGATCGATGAGGGCCTCAGGAATGTGATGCTCGCGAAAAGCCTTAGTGAAATCCCTCCAGGTAGGAATCTGGCCAGCTGGAAGCATAGCCTCATAGTTCTGCCACCAAAGACTAGCAGGACCTTCCGGGTGGTATGTGGCATAGGTGACCTTGTCATCTTCAACTACGTTCGCGGAACGCAGCTTATGAGTGATGCTACGGAGCCAGTCATCTGCATCGAGTGGCTAGATGGAATGATGAAAGGTGGGTGGGTGCAAGCGAATGAAGTCATGAATGGTTGCAGACCCTTTGAACCGATGTGCGGTATTCTCCTCGATACGTGCCAATAAGCGGTTGGACTCACACTTGCTCCTCTCCATTTCTAACATGAACTCTGCCAACGAAGGCTGGTCGGGAGGATCCTCATCCCTACCATCTCTGTGGTTCTGGCTAAGAGCAACAAAACTTGATGACATCCCGAGGAACGAAAACCAGGGACGGAATCAACATTAATTATAGGCTATAGAATGTAGGATAAGGAAATTAGTAACTCTCAAACTCCTAGGGCAATTCCGGTAGAATAACGGCAGTAAAATGCTCAGAATGAGACATCCTGCCAACGATGGGGCAGTGCAACAACTCAACATCACCACTCAAGGTTCTGGGATAGTACTAAACAGACTACATCGGAAGTACTCGAAACTGGGATATGACTGTGATCAACCAATCCTATGGGACTACGGAGTAGTAACACGTGATCCTGATAGACGGAAGAGAAGCCTAGTTCCTTAACCCCGTAGGAAAGGTAGGATGACTCAGATCAGAAGGCCATGAGGTAAAAGGAGTAAAAAGATCCTTACGTTCCTTCCCACAATCAATTCCCTTACATAACTAAAGAATTTCTAGACTCAACTTCGACCAGTTTGGCTAGGTAATCCTACAGGCAGTCAGGCTCTGATACCAATGCTGTCAGGACCCCGACTCGATGCCACATCGATCTAGCATGTAACACCTCATATCACTTTGCGGTCTCACGCACGGTATTCCCACGGGTGTCGTCTTACCTTTGCCCGGGACCGTTTGCGCCTTTTGGCACACGTATATGATAGTGTCGCTAGCATCCATATGGTAAAGAGCCCGGGCTGACATGGCTAGTCGTAAACCCAAAGTGGCACAGACTTACAGGGACAGGCATCCATGACCCAGCATCGAATGTGTCGGTCATCAGCAAGTGAATCCGGGCTGTAGCACTGGGCTAGCAGGACTTCGGTAAACCGGGCTGTAGCGGGCTAATAGGGCTCCGGTATCCATCGCGTGACATTTCCCCGCAAGGACAGACACAGGAACAAAGAAGGACACATGCCAGCCAGCCTAAGTGTTCCGGAGCAGTAGCAAGCTACCAAGGCTCAGTGGAAACACTAGGAGACATTTCCCGGTAAGAGAGGCTACTAAGAATAAACAACTAGATAGTCAGATCCTACACATAGCAATACACATTACACGTACGCATAACATGCAAGTATGTGCTGTACAACATGGCATCACAGCATAACTCAACAACTCATATAGATAAAAGCTCAGAAGAGCCATCATAGCATTTATTGCAAACAGGGGTCACAAGACCCATCATACAGAGCATACAAGCAACAAGCGGAAGCATTACATGTTTGGGTACAGACATCTACAAATGAAAAAGGCTGAAGAGCCTGACTAACTACAATATCCGATCAAGATCATAGCTGAGGTACAAGCTACTCGTCGAAGTCCACAAGACACTAGTAAGACCGAAGTCTCCGCTGCAAAAACATAAATAAAGCAACATGAGTACAAAGGTACTCAGCAAGACTTACATCAGATCCTATCATACATGCATTTGTATCAAGAGGGTAATGTGGGGTTTAGTTGCAGCAAGCCAGCTTTGACTCTGTGGCTATCCTGTTCTACGACTACCAGAACTTCTTGAGGTGAGACAACGTACATGAGTCCACTAATCACCACACAATACACTACTATGGATTCATCCCCGTCTCCCTACGGGAAAGCCATCCATAACACTCACACTTGTCTTGAGCATTTTATAGTATCCACTTCAAGTTTTCTATGTACCATGTAAGCATCCAAGAAGTCCATAACCACGGACCCGGCTATTCGAATAGATCATGTTAACCCTGCAGGGGTGTACTTCTTCACACACGCTCTCGCCACTTACCGCCATGTACACGTCATGTATCTCGGCAACCTTCAAGCGGAAGCCTGGTGAGGGTGTCGGCCACGACCTGACTAACCACACAAGACTCTAATCCAGGTTTATCGCCTATTCGGGTTCCATCCGCAAGGAGATCCGGCCGGGGTTTCACTCACGGCCCCAAACGATGCGTGCAGGGTTCCCAAGCCCACCTCGCCGGATGGATCTACGCTTGGTACACCGTGCCACTTGTGCCTAGTCTGTCCCAAGCCCAGCTGGCCGGGTGCCACTTGGTAGACTACTAACACTACCTACAAACACCAGAAACTAGTTGCGACTCCTGGACAGAGAACAAGTTGGTTAATAAGTCGAGAGGGCTTGGAGCGCCCGGAGCCCAATGTGTGGTAGTATCGAGTCATTGGACAACATACATAGAACTCAGTGCTTAAGGATGGTTCCAGTGAGACAACCCACCATGTACTCCTACATGGCCTCTCACCACTACCTTTACCAAATCGTGTTGACACACTTAACTCTCAGCATCAGAACATATCGTAACACTCCAATTCATTCCCAATGAACCAGACCTGACACAACTCTAAGCAATAGCAGGCATAGTATGGTAGGAGCACAACATGGCTCAATCAACTCCTACACATGCTAGTGGGTTTCAACTATTTACTGTGGCAATGACAGGTCATGCAGAGGAATGGGTTCAACTACCGCAGCACAAAGTAGCAGATGAATCGTTGTTGTCCTCATGCAATAACTGAGAGCAGGAGTGAGAGAGTAGGATTGTATCAGAATGAACAAGGGGGTTTGCTTGCCTGGTAGATCAACAAGGGGGCACTGCTCCTCAGACAGGTACTCTGGAACGGTCTCCGGAGCAGGACCTATCGAGAAGGAACGGTGCCAACAATCAATAAACAAGCATATGCAACAATATGATGCATGAACACGGCATGAAGATGTGATGCTGTTTGAGCTAATGCAACTAGTATTCATTTGGTTTGAAGTCCATTTGAACCAAAGGTTCAAATGCATCTCCAAATAAGCTCTTTATATAAGCCATTTTAGTGTTTCACTTATACAGTAGGTATAAGTTGGTTTGTCATGCATGAAACTGGTACATATGGAAAGATTGCATTTTTCTGATAATTTTTCGTATATAATTTATTTCAATCTGAGCTACTTTTGAATTTCTATGAATTTTTGAAGTTTAAATCAATTTCTGGAATTTCCTGATTTAATTTAAATCCAGAAATCAATATTGCGTCAGCATTGAGTAAGCATGACGTCAGTAGGTCAACTGCGGCTGGCTAGGGTCAAACCTGACGTGTGGGGTCCACACGTCAGTGACAAGGGTTAGACAGGAGGGTTAGTTTAGTTTAATTAAAGATTAGGGGCACTGGGGCCCACATGTCAGTGTCAGGGGGTTAGATTAGGTGGTGATTAGCTTAAGCTAATCACCTGATGGCGGGGTACACCTGTTAGGCCGGCGAGGTCATCGCCGGCGACCACGGGACACGGCGGTGTCCGCGTTACAGGCCACGGGGACGGCGTCTGAGAGCACCGGGGCGTAGCCCGGGCTCTCGCGCATCTGGTGGAGCAGGTGGGTGGAGCTGGGGGGCCGGAGCTCGCCGGAGCGAAGCTCATGGCGGCGGCTGGAGCTCGGGCTCGAGCGGGGATGCGGCTGCGGTGTGCGGGGGAGAGAACGGAGAGAGGGAGGAGGAGCGGCAGCTCACAGCGGTTGCAGCGGGCGTCGAAGCGGGCTCGGGGACGACCAGACGGCAATGTGCGGGCGGTGGAGATCCACGGCGGCCGGCGGTGAAGAAGACGACGGTGACAATGATGGAGGTCGTCCGGAGGTGCGTGGCTCGACGAGGAGGTAGAGGGGGTCGCGGCGGAGCTGGGAAGCGTGTCGGGGAGGTGCGGCAGTGGTCGAGGGCGCGACAGTAGTGGCCGGTGGCGGCGGTGGCGCTCGGTCGCGAGAGAGAGAGAGCGAGGGAGAGGAGAGGAGAGGACTGGGGAGAGTGAGAGGGTCCGGGGGGGCGCGTGGCGTCGAAGCGTGAGGAGAAGGGCCTGGAGCGGCCAGGCAAGCAGCTGCGTGCCGGCGCGCGCGGCGTCGGGCACTGCTTCCCCTCTGCCTAGTGGCAAGAGGAGGAAGACGGCTATGCCCCTGGTGGGCTGGGCCAGAACAATAACGGGCCGGCCAGAGGCGCCAGGTAAGAAGCCCAGGTAAGGTTTTTCCATTCTGTTTCTATTTTTCTGACATTTGTTTTGATTTAATTAAAATATTAAATCATTTTATTACCTTATGCCAATTTTTGCATGAGCTAACTATATTATTCGAGAGCTCCTAAGCAAATGGCATAATTTTTGGACATATAATATATATATGACATATATATATCCAATGCAAATAATTATCGGATTAAACCAAATGGCCAAAATAAATATCCATGAGCTCCTAAAATATTTGTTTGAATTTTACCTCTGACCAATATTTTCAGAGAGCAACATGAACATTTTCTTGGACCCTTTTGGAGCAATTTTTATTTGGGTCATTTCCAAAAATGATTCTGAGGGTTTCACAAATCCCCATTTCAAAATTAAATGGAATTTAAACATGATGCACAAATGACTAGCTAGCCTTGAGCATACCAGAACTAGGGATGTGACACATGATATGGCCATCATCATCTTGTGCTCATGATCTCCATCACCGAAGCATCGTCATGATCTCCAACGCCACCGGCGCGACACCTTGATCTCCATCATAGCATGGTTGTCGTTTCGCCACCTATTGTTACTACGACTATCGCTACCGCTTAGTGATAAAGTAAAACAATTACATGGCGATTACATTGCATACAATAAAGCGACAACCATATGGCTCCTGCCAGTTGCCGATAACTTTGTTACAAAACATGATCATCTCATAGAACAATTTATATCACATCATGCTTGACCATATCACATCACAGCAAGCCCTGCAAAAACAAGTTAGATGTCCTCTACTGTGTTGTTGCAAGCTTTACGTCGCTGCTACTGGCTTCTAGAAAGAACCGTTTTTACCTACGCATCAAAGCCACAACGATTTTTCATCAATTGTGTTGTTTTAACCTTCAACAAGGACCGGGCGTAGCCACACTCGATCCAACCAAAGTTGGAGAAATAGACACTCACCAGCCACCTTTGTGCAAAGCACGTTGGTAGAACTAGTCTCGCGTAAGCGTACGCGTAATGTCGGTCTGAGCCGCTTCATCCAACAATACCGCCGAATCAAAGTATGACATGCTGGTAAGCAGTATGACTATTATCACCCACAACACTTTGTGTTCTACTCGTGCATATAACATCTACGCATAGACCTGGCTCTAATACTACTGTTGGGGAATGCGGTAATTTATTTTGATGAAAGCATGCCTCCTATCTATGATGATTATTGTGATGACATGTATGCTATAAAGAAGAATGATAAAAATGAAACTTGTCATCAATGTTTTAATGCTCAAATTGATTATGTGAATAAAGTATCACATGATAGTTATTTCTTTGAGTTTGCTCCCACTACTATTCATGAGAGGAAATTTGCTTATGTGGAGAGTAATAAAAAATTTATGCTCGGGGATCATGAAAAGAATGCTTTATGTGATGGTTATATTGTTGAATTCACTCATGATGCTACTGAAAATTATTATGAGGGAGGAATATATGCTTGTAGGAATTGCAATAATATCAAGTTTCCTCTCTATGTGCTTAAAATCTTGAAGTTATGCTTGTTTTGCTTTCCTATGCTAGTTGATTCTTGTTCCCATAAGTTGTTTGCTCACAAAATCCCTATGCATAGGAAGTGGGTTAGACATAAGTGTGTTAGTCATATTCTTCATGATGCTCCCATTATGTTTCCATTCTTATCTTTTATATGAGTATCATTGTCATCATCATGCCTAGCTAAAAAGGCATTAAATAAAAGCGCTTGTTGGGAGGCAACCTAATATTTACCCCTACTATTTTTGTGTGTTCACATGATTATGCTACTGTAGTAATAATATTTTATAGTTTTTGTTTCAATAAAGTGCCAAGTAGAACCTTTGAGAAGACTTGGGTGAAAGTTAATGTGATCTTGCTTTAAAAACAAAACCTTTGCGCTCACGAGATTAGCTGTCATTTTTTAACAGAAGAGTGCTTTTAAGTTTATTATTTTTTCAGAAGATTAATAGACAAATTCCTCACGTCCACCAATTTATTTATGAATTTTTGGAGTTACAGATGTATTCGAGAGTTATAGATTACTACTGACTGTTCTGTTTTTGACAGATTCTGGTTTCTATGTGTTGTTTAGCTTATTTTGTGTTGTGAAGTTTTCAAGTTTTGGGTAAAGATTCGATAGACTACGAAATAAGGAGTGGCAAGAGCCTAAGCTTGGGGAGGACCAAGGCACCCCAAGGTAATATTCAAGGAAAACCAAAAGCCTAAGCTTGGGGATGCCCCAATAGGCATCCCCTCTTTCGTCTTCGTTCAGGGGTAACTTTACTTGGAGCTATATTTTTATTCTCCACATGATATGTGTTTTGCATGGAGCGTCATTTTTTTTGCTAGTTGTTTGAATAATATTCCAAGATCTGAAATTCTTAAATGTTAGACAGTCTTCACATAGTTGCATAATTATTTGACTACTCATTGATCTTCACTTATATCTTTTGGAGTAGTTTGTCGTTTGCTCTAGTGTCTCACTTAAATCTTTTAGAGCATGACGGCGGTTTTATTTTTAAGAAATATATGAACTCTCATGCTTCACTTATATTATTTTGATACTCTTAGAACAGTATGGTAATATGCTTGGGTTATAAAACTAGTCCTAATATGATGGGCATCCAAGAGGGATATAATAAAAACTTTCATATGAAGTGCATTGAATACTATGAGAAGTTTGATTCTTTATGATTGTTTTGAGATATGAGGATAGTGATATTAGAGTCATACTAGTGGACTTATTGTTAATTTGAGAAATGCTTGTGTTGAGGTTTGTGATTTCCGTAGCAGGCACGTATGGTGAACGGTTATGTGATGAAGTTGGAACATGATTTATTTATTGATTGTCTTCCTTATGAGTGGAGGTCGGGATCGCGCGATGGTTAACTCCTACCAACCCTACCCCTAGGAGCATGCGTGTAGTACTTGGTTTTGCTGACTTATAGATTTTTGCAATAAGTATGTGAGTTCTTTATGACTAATGTTGAGTCCATGGATTATACGCACTCTCACCCTACCACCATTGCTAGCCTCTCTAGTGCCGCGCAACTTTTGCCTATACCATAACACCCACCATTACCTTCCTCAAAACAGCCAACATACCTACCTATTATGGCATTTCCATAGCCATTCCGAGATATATTTTCATGCAACTTTCCATTGTTCCATTTATAATGACACGCTTCATCATTGTAATATTACTTTGCATGATCTTGTAGTTGACATCGTATTTGTGGCAAAGCCACCGTTCATAATTTTTTCATACATGTCACTCTTGATTCATTGCACATCCCGGTATACCGCTGGAGGCATTCATATAGAGTCATATCTTGTTCTAAGTATCGAGTTTTAATTCATTAGTTGTAAGTAAATAAAAGTGTGATGATCATCATTATTATAGCATTGTCTTGGTGAGGAAAGGACGATGGAGACTATGATTCGCCCACAAGTCGGGATGAGACTCCGGACGAAAAAAAAAGAGGCCAAAAAAAGAGAAGGCCAAAAAAAACAAAAAAATGAGAGAAAAAGAGATAAGGGGCCATGCTACAATCCTTTTACCACACTTGTGCTTCAAAGTAGCACTATGATCTTCATGATAGAGAGTCACCTATGTTGTCACTTTCATATACTAGTGGAAATTTTCATTATAGAACTTGGCTTATATATTCCAATGATGGGCTTCCTCAAAATGTCCTAGGTCTTTGTGAGCAAGCTAGTTGGATGCACACCCACTTAGTTTCTTTTTGAGCTTTCATACACTTATAGCTCTAGTGCATCCGTTGCATGGCAATCCCTACTCACTCACATTGATATCTATTGATGGGAAGCTTCATAGCCCGTTGATACGCCTAGTTGATGTGAGACTATCTTCTCCTTTTTGTCTTCTCCACAACCACCATTCTATTCCACCTATAGTGCTATGTCCATGGCTCACGCTCATACATTGCGTCAAGATTGAGAAAGTTTGAAAATACTAAAGTATGAAACAATTGCTTGGCTGAAACCGGGGTTGTGCATGATTAAATACTTTGTGTGATGAAGATAGAGCATAGTCAGGCTATATGATTTTGTAGGGATAACTTTCTTTGGTAATGTTATTTTGAGAAGACATAATTGCTTTGTTAGTATGCTTGAAGTATTTTTATTTTTATGTCAATATTAAACATTTGTTTTAAATCTTATGGATCTGAATATTCTTCCCACAATAAAGAAGATTACATTGAGAAATATGCTAGGTAGCATTCCACATCAAAAATTCTGTTTTTGTCATTTACCTACTCGAGGACGAGAAGGAATTAAGCTTGGGGATGTTTGATACGTCTCCAACGTATCTATAATTTTTTATGTATCCTTGCCATGTTTATAATATTTCTACATGATTTTGGTATGATTTGAGTAGAACTAACCCGGACTGATGTTGTTTTCAGCAGAACTACCGTTGTGTTGTTTTTGTGCAGAAATAAAAGTTCTCGGAATGCACTGAAAATTAACAGAGATTTTTTAGGAAAATATTAAAAATACTGGAACAAATAGTTATTGGAGAGGAGTCCCGTGGGGCCCACGAGGGTGGAGGGCGCCCCCCTAGGGCGCGCCCCTGTGCCTCGTGGACACCCCGTGGGTCCTCCTGACTTGTTCTCAACGCCTAATCTCTCCTATAAATACAGAAACCCCCGAAACATAACCTAGATCGGGAGTTCAGCCTTTGTAGTCACTAAAAAACTCTCGGGAGCCCGTTCCGGCACCCTGCCATAGGGGTAATCCATCACCGATGGCCATCTTCATCATCGCGGCACTCTCCATGGAGGGAGTAGTTGACCCTCGGGGCTGAGCGTATGTACCAGTAGCAATGTGTTCGATCTCTCTCTGTCTCTCGTGTTCTTGATATGGCCGATCTTGATGTATCGCGAGCTTTGCTATTATAGTTGGATCTTATGATGTTTCTCCCCCTCTACTCTCTTGTAATGAATTGAGTTTTCCCTTTGTAGTTATCGTATCGGATTGAGTCTTTAAGTATTTGAGAACACTTGATGTATGTCTTCCATGTGCTTATCTGTGGTGACAATGGGATAATCACGTGATCTACTTGATGTATGTTTTGGTGAACAACTTGCGGGTTCAGTGACCTTGTGAACTTATGCATAGGGGTTGGCACAAGTTTTCGTCTTAACTTTCCGGTAGAAACTTTGGGGCAGTCTTTGAAGTTCTTTGTGTTGGTTTGAATAGATGATCTAAGATTGTGTGATGCATATCGTATAGTCAAACCCACGGATACTTGTGGTGACATTGGAGTATCTAAGTGACATTAGGGTTTTGGTTGATTTGTGTCTTAAGGTGTTATTTTACTACGAACTTTAGGGCTGTTTGTGACACTTATAGGAATAGCCCAATAGATTGATCGGAAAGAATAACTTTGAGGTGGTTTTGTACCCTACAATAATCTCTTCGTTTGTTCTCCGCTATTAGTGACTTTGGAGTGACTCTTTGTTGCATGTTGAGGGATAGTTATATGATCCAATTATGTTATTATTGTTGAGAGAACTTGCACCAGTGAAAGTATGAACCCTAGGCCTTGTTTCCTACCATTTCAATACCGTTTACGCTCACTTTTATCGCTTGCTACCTTGTTGTTTTTATATTTTCAGATTACGAATACCTATATCTACCATCCATATTTCACTTGTATCACCATCTCTTCGCCGAACTAGTGCACCTATACAATTTACCATTGTATTGGGTGTGTTGGGGACACAAGAGACTTTTTGTTATTTGGTTGCAGGGTTGTTTGAGAGAGATCATCTTCATCCTACGCCTCCCACAGATTGATAAACCTTAGGTCATCCACTTGAGGGAAATTTGCTACTGTCCAACAAACCTCTGCACTTGAAGGCCCAACAACGTCTATAAGAAGAAGGTTGTGTAGTAGACATCAACGCCATGCAGGGCTGGTCTGGCAACGATGAAACGAGAGGGAGAGGTCGTCCAGCGTGTTGCCTACAAGCATCAGCAAGCAAGTGTTTAAATAGCCCATGGGATATTTCCCCCTCCCCCAACCACCATAGGACCACAATAATTCAAATGTTGAAAAACCGGAAGGCAATCCAATCCAAACTCATAGTACAGGAGTTGCACATCACGGACTCATCAATTAGTCTGATAGGCCCATACGACATACGACCTGCTCCCAATGCCACTTGCTCAGGAAAGTAGGCACGTATCATAATTTTGACTGACAGAAAAGGTTCCACCAATATAAAAGAGATGCCACCACATAGCGAGCCGACATATCAACTTGTTTTCAAAACCACATGAGGCACGTCAAAGAAGGAAATCTAAGCATAACAGCACTAAGTCATTTTTACAGTCCAATCAAGTTGCGACATCCCTTATTGGAAAATCAAAATCACATGCCAAAACGAAGCCTAACAGCATGAAATCAAATTACAGTACCATCCAGCCAGGCACAAAGCTTATTGGAAAAATAAATCACAGTCCCAAATTAAGCCTAACTGCAGGAAATCGAACTACTCAAACTCTGGATTGGTTTTTGGATTCAACAACCTGCTTCAAGCGCTGAACCGAACATCACTCGACTGGCCCGTCGCAAGGCCGATTCACAAACGGCAAGACTAGGTTGAAACAACTTGTTTTTTTGTGCCCAGCTACACCGCAATTGCCGCATGTAGGGATTTTCTGAGGTTTCTTCGGAAGGTCAGCCTGCGGGGGCATGTCGTGCTCTTGTGCCCTTTCTCCCTACAAACCGTACAAAACCTTGATCGCGTGTCCTTGACCTCATATCCAGGTTTATCCCTCGCTTTGGTTGGCCTACCTTTCTGCTTCTTCCTATCAGGCGGCAGGAACGTCGACAGTGAGAGACTGGAGCCAGCTTCCCCTGAAATAGAACTAAGTCCACACTCGGTGGAGATGAACATCTGAGAACACATGTCATATAGTTGCGAGGAACCTGCGCCCATATCCTGAGTGGGATTGGCTGGCTCCCCAATTTGAGTTTAGTCCACCAAACTTTTGCCATCCTTACCGCTGCCAAAACAGTCAGCTCTGCCTTGCCTGCAATCAAGATGTCCATTGCTCTATCGAGGGCATCGACATTGCTATCACCAAGCTGCACAAACTCGAGCGTGGTCAGGTGTAGTGATGTATGCCTTTAGGAGGATAACCGCGGAGGCCCTTGATCTTTTTGGTAATGGAGAAGGTGAAGTAGCAAACAGTCGCGGGCATCTACTGTCCACCTCTTCAGGACATGGAATCTGGGTATCTTTCTCACTCCCAAATGAATTAAAACCTGCTTGTAAGGAAGGGGGAGAAAGAACATTACAACCTGAAGATGGAAAACTGGATAAACCTTTGTGAAGAAATTGTTTCTAGCGAAGGCGCTCTAGTAGGTAGGGGTTGGTTAGTAATAACCTTGATAGCATGGCAACAAAGCATCCCCATGTGCTCGAAGAGCCCACATTCGCATGTGTACCTAGCACCGCCATCATGGACACTGACCACATGCATTTTGCCGTACCACTTCTCTCGCTTCTCAGCTTCAACGTGCCGCACGTGGTAGCTGATGCCCCACTCAACACCCTCAACCTCATACTTACCAGAGCGATACAAAGCCAGCCCAAACGTCTCATACATTGTCCAGGTATACACTTTACTTGCATGCTCCTCCAAAGGGTAATTGTATCGGAGAACTATCCCGCCCTGTTAAAATACACAAACAAATTTGTTAGCAAGGATGAAAAACAGAAAATAGATGATTTATCTGGTTGCAGAAAGTTTTTGTTTAACACCCACCAGCCTTGTTCTCTTCTCTTGGAATCCTTCTTCAGCTTCCCAGTCGAACTGCAATTAGCTATATTGCTTCACAAAAAGGTTCATGGGGCATGCAGGCGGGATGTAGCCCTTCAACAAATGGTTTGCACTCTCGCTTTTTTGCGTACTGGTTAGCTTCGCACAGAACTTGCCACTAAAATAAGGCTTCGCTCACTTGTGCCGAACCTCAAAAATTTGGATGAGGAACGTGTTGTTGTGAAGTTTGTATTTGTCCAGCATTTCAGCCAAGCTGCTTCAAACTCGTCCATAGTGAGCATTTCCTTGACCACCTTGTGCAATGCAGCCCTAAAATCATTCCGTTTTGTGTAATGCGGCGGAGGTGCTCCTTCACCTTCATAGCACATGCCACTTGCACCACCGGTGTGTGGTATCCGGCATCATTTGTTGTATAGCCACCTCCATTGCGCGCGCATGATCTGTAGGCAGAAAACGATAATCAGGGATGTAACTTGTAATCAAAATAGGAGAACCCGCTCCACACACACAGTCGCGATGTGCATTCATTCTTGGTATCAGGTGTGATACAGAGGTGGCAAAAATAGGACATCGGAGGGCAACAAACAACCTGTAAGTATTGTTTTCGGAGGCTAGCCCCGCATCATCCTAATGAACTCGGTAAATACCCATTTGAAACTCTCAATCGTTTCTTCTCTCATCATGACTCCGCCCATGATTATACTCTGGAAGTGATTGTTCACCCCCATGAATAGCCCGAAAGGCATGTCGTACAGATTTGTCTTGTAAGTAGTGTCGAACGTTATCACATTCCCGAAATAGTGGTATTGCATCTTACTTCTACCATTAGTCCACAACAGGGTCTTTATCTTGGTTTCTTTAACATACGGAAACTCGGGATCATTTGATCCCAGCTCAGAGAAGGCATTCATAGTCTTCCGCACATCATCATCCGCCTGCTCCTTAATAAGCTTTCCACAGAAAGTTCTAAGGCACCTCTTTGTGAACGAGACGTTCTCCATCCGACCAAATAGGCTTCCAATGATGTTGTAGACCTTCCCCAGGTTAACGTTGTTCTGGCGCAACTATTTCACGAGATCCCTTGTGTACGTGTCAATGTGCCGGTGTGATGGCTAGTGCAGCTTCTCAGCATAGGTCCGGAGCATTTCATGGTTGTTGGAGGCACGATTTTCAGGTACATACCACCCACCATTGGCCTAAGCGACAGAAAATCAGTAGCTACTTGCGCTTCCAGCCAACGCGGATGATGGTGTTTCCCAAAGCCGACCCGTTTTGGCATAAGGACTACACGGCGCAGCTCGAGACTATGGCTGACGTCTCATCGCAGACTCGCGCCGACGGCAGGACCACGCCCCCAGAACTGAATGTCATGCAGGAATCCGACGCGGCACTGCGGCGGCTGGACTTGACGGAGTTGTGCGAGACTATGGCAGGAGTCGCGCACCCGGGGTTTGCGGATGACACATCTCCACCCCCAGAACTGAAGGTCTTGCAGGAAGCCTCGGAGGACTAGACATCAGTCAAGGC
Organism: Triticum aestivum; assembly: GCF_018294505.1. Lineage (NCBI taxonomy): Eukaryota > Viridiplantae > Streptophyta > Magnoliopsida > Poales > Poaceae > Triticum > Triticum aestivum. The sequence continues at coordinate 100,140,514 of NC_057801.1, forward strand.
CCCCCCTTGATCCAACCGACGAATGTCCGGCGAGGCCGCTCCGACGGTCGAATCCGGCGAGCCTACGGCCTAATCAGGCAAAGCGTTACCGCCCTCGCCCAAAACGGACAGCGCCTCACACGCCTCTGGATCCCTTGCCGCTGAGATCGATCTGCAGCACCGGCGACCGGAGCGATCTTGTTAGATCTATATTTCAACCAAGACCAACTGAAGAGAAGGGGGTTCACTCACCCAGAGTCCAACGCCGCCCTCGTCGTCGCTCCGGGAATCGGCATGAGCAGAGCCAGACGGAAGAGGAAGCAGCCCGGGCATCGGTGCTATTCTCGCGGCTCGGCTTACTCTTCGCCCACCAAGACGGGAAAGGAATTCGTGCGAGACGCACCCAATGCGACTACCCACCAGGCACCAAATGCGACTAACCACCAGGTCCAGTCCGTACAAAGCTTAACGGGCAGACCACCGGGCCAGCGGAGTAGAAAAACAATGTCCCACTCTACACGCCACGCGTGGCACGTCCCTTCTCCGCATCAGACAAGTACCACGGACCGAGCCAACTGGACGGATGTGAGGCAGTGCATCTGTCTGTATTACACGATGTATCTCCGCTTTACCCCTTTTGCACATCAAACTGCACGCAACACCACGCGACGCGCGGGCGGCCGGATAACTGCGTGCAGATGCCGCTGTTTGCAGGACATCCACTCTCTACACCCTCCATCCATATATATAGGGATTGACTATTTGTCACCCTAGACGAGGAATAGTTATTCTTCACCTTTATTTTAACATCAATGCATCGTAATTTTACGTTCCGTAAATTTTGTCTTATTTTATACGTAAAAAGAGAACGTAAAAAAATGTATAATCGCCGTAAAATTATTTTATGTTACGTAAATTTACAAACATAAAAACAGAGTATAAAACAGACATAAAATGCAAATTTTCTATTCTTATGACCTATATATTTGTTTTCTTACGCCAGATTTTACGTAGTGAATAAATGTGAATGTAACTATATGTATTCCAAATGTAATTTATATCTGAAACGATCGTAAGATTACCTCGGATGAAAAATATATATAGGGCCTAATGAGTTTTTTGAAACTACCTATGACTATTGATAACATTAATAGTATAGGCAATATATAATGTGAAAATTATATCATGGAAAGCGCTTTTTAGGTATGAATTTGAGTGTAACTTGCATGTCATATATTATTGCTTTAACATGTAATCAAAATTAGTCTCGGAAAATTCATTAGGCTCTATATATTACTAAAAAGTAAGACTTAGCTACCTACGAGCCACCACAGCGTTTTAACGTCATCAACCGTCGGATCAGGCACTGGAACGACCCAGATCGTTCGGTCATCTCACCCAGCACCGAAAGGTCAACTAGCGCACGTACTCGGGCTGCTGCTCCACAGGTCGAGCTAGGAACCCCCTGATCGCTGGCCAAAAGCCCATATAGGCCCAACAACGTGATTGTTTTTCCACCCGTTCCGTGTGTGTCCCCAGTCCATCCCGATCTTCCTCCAACCGCTAGATTTTTTTTCTCTTTGCCCATCTTTCCCAGTACCTGGCCGTCAATTTTTTTCCCCAGTACCCACAATGTGCGAAGATGCGGTAGTTCGCTTTAGCGCCAGCGGCACGTGCTGTCGAGGTAGTACCTTCCGGTTCTGCACCTTTAGTCTGTATCCAGATCCAGGTTCGCCCAAGTATGTTCATCAGTTCATACGTTTAGGAAGTTGATTTCTTCATCATCCACTGTTTGTTGTGGGCTTTCGCATCCACCATCAAAATCATATAGATAAAGCCATAAAGGTTGACGTCTCTCTATGGAGAAACAATTTCCGCCATCATACTACGTCCTACCATTTCTTGATGCCTTACTACATCCTCGCATTGCCCACAGATTATGTTATGATGTGCAGGATATTTTTCTTTCTCCCTTCTTTGTGCTCTCAGACCTCCGGCCGTTCGTCAGTAATGCTTTTTTTCTTTTCTTACTGCCTGTAAAGTCATAGTACAAGGCTGTACTTGAATCCAGCAACGGGAACATTTCTCATCAAGTACCATAGACTTCTTCCTCTTCCCTTGCATGTACTCCCATTTTTGGCTCGCCCTCTCACAATCTATATAAATTTAGTAGTTAATTTCTAAATTGAGATCAGTTATTGTTCATGTTTGTGTTTTCTCAATGTTCCCGTTAATAACTTTATATAGGAATAATAGCAGAACCATCTTGATCTCGATGCCGCATGGAGATGCATATTTAGACACATATTTGGTGCTCCTGTTTAGCATAAGTAGAAAAGCACTAGCTCCATTGATGATTAATTTAGGAGGAGACACACCTGTTGTGACTACTACTAGGTTCTAAGCAAATACAACTGCCAATCCTGATATGCCAATGGATCGGTTTTAAGTTCAAATATGCTAACTATTTCAAATATGTGGAATACCAGATCAAAAAAATATGCTAACGGATTGGTTCAAACTTCAAATAAATATGCCCAGTTATTGCTGCCATGTCATTCTAGCTTCAAGGGATTCAAATTTCATCAAATATTTATATTATTCAACTGTTTCAAATATATCATAGCTTTTCGTTTAAGATGAACGGGCGCAACAACGCGCGTCTTCATGGTCTAGTATATATGGATAGAGGGATTATTTAACTTGCTTCTTGCTCTTGGCTCTTCAAAGGTCGCCAATGGAAACATATTTAAAGCCACCATAAAGTAAACATTAGTTTGATGGAATGTGGTCCAATAGGTAACTTTTTGATACTTTTGGCCGAGACTCACACGCACACGTCCAAGGTCACTTCCAAACAATCAGCTCATAGCATGATTGATTTGACGACAAACTCACGTACAAAATTAGCAATTAGATCTGTTCCACTGGCAGACGCAAGTATACCATGATGATTACTACTTTATTTCCATAATTCTTGTCGTGGTTTTAGTTTAAATTCTAGTGACAAAACACATAAGTACGCACACACGCATGCATGCGAACACAGGCTGAAGGACCGTGTCACTTCTATCTTTTCCCTTTTTCCTTTCTTTGATCTGAGTCGATTCTGCACCGGATCCACCATGTTGGGATCTGCTTTCGCCCCTATGAATTGCTGTGTGATGTCAATATTACGATTTTACACCTCCAATGAAAAGTACTACTAATATACTACTCCCTCTGCACAGAAATATAAGAGCGTTTAGATTACTAAAATAGTGATCTAAACGTTCTTATATTTGTTTACAGAGAGAGTACATAGTTTTAGCTCATATTAGTATGGGTTAATCTAGTCCGTCGGATGGATAAAATGGATGGTTCATACTAGTCTGATGCACCAGTACAAGAATACCGATGCAGTTTCACTTCCATTTCCTAGGTTTTTCGATAAAGGGAATATATTAATATCGCGAGATACCAATTACACCCAGCCTCTGCACCAACAAAATATCGAAAAAGACATCAAGGATGCACACAACCAAGAAGAAAATAGAAAAAAAAAGAAAAAGAAAACAAAGACCCCGTCGCGATGATGAAAAACTCGCAACAGCAGCATTCTAACCACCATCGAAGACAACACCTGGACTACAAAAGTGATTCTTCAAAAGCAACGCCTCCAAAAAGGAAACAATGCACAAACGTTGTCGTCGCCGATCGAAGATCCTGAGTTTTCACCCTGAAAAAGTCCAAGTTTTCAAAACAGTCCCTTCAACAAGGTCATTGCCAAGTACAACCAACGAAGGCAGACTTTGGGTTTCCATTTTCCTAGCTAGCACACCGCCACCATGAACTGGACATCGCTGGCTGCGATCAACTCGTCCTCTCACCTGGCTTGCTTCCTGTGTTGGATTAATTATGCATCTATGAGATGCCATTAGCAGAATCTAATTGCACCTAGATCACCTCACAACATGAACAGAGAAGGGTTTAGGGTTTCTTTACATGTCACGGGAGTGGACATGATCGCCTGCTCGGTGCAGGCGTGATGCAGGGGTGATGTAGTCGAAGTAGATGTTCTCCTCGACGTCCTGATTCCTTCAGGACGCCACTGGGACTGGCCGGGGACGGCGGCGGCGGCTGGCTTTGGTCTTCCCGTCACTGCAGCGCCCCCCCTGATCGGATGGGGTCAGAATATCGGGAGGAGAGAAAACCGTACGTGAATTGTGATCGCGCAGGTGGCCAGCTCTCTCCTGTATCCTTTTATATGGCGCTGGCGACAGGGGACCCAAAATCTGAGTTGGTTTTTGGGCACCCCCGATCAGGGCGCATTAGTTCTGATCGAGGCTCACGTACGTTGGTACGTGGACCCCTTCACTTATCGTTATCCCTTCTTTCCATTTTTTTTCCGGTTAGACTAATAGATCTAATCTGGCATGTTAAGCCGTCAGATCAAACCAACATTCTCCCCCTTGATCGTTAGGCTTAACTTCATTCGCCCATTCTACATAGGAATGATGTACCAAAGTGAGGTGTTACAACAGCTCGAAACGCCATAGAACCTCAACACTTATAGTGCACCCGCCTATTTCGAAATGGAAAACATTTTGCTAATTGGGGAGTGGTTTATTTTAATGGTCCTCTTATTCCAGAATCATCAGGCCTCCAGTAGTCCCATGCCGGCAACATGCTCACGAAAAATACTGGGTGGTAAGCCTTTTGTTAGCGGATCCGCAAGCATATGCTTCGTTCTTATATGTTTAACATCAACTGTTTGATCCTGGATTCTATCTTTCACAACACGATACTTTATGTCAATGTGTCTGGCAGCATTACTTGACCTGTTGTTACTCGTATAGAAAACTGCTGGTTCATTACCACAGTACAATAAAATTGGTTTAGATATGCTGTCAACCACTTTAAGTCCGGGTATAAAATTTTTTAGCCATACAGCCTGCCCGGTGGCCTCATAACATGCTACAAATTCTGCTTGCATCGTAGATCCAGCAGTTAACGTTTGTTTGGAGCTTTTCCACGATATAGCTCCTCCCGCGAGTGTGAATATATAACCTGACGTGGATCTCATACTATCCACACACCCGCCAAAATCAGAGTCTGAATAACCAACAATTTCTAGGTTGTCAGTTTTTTTATATGTAAGCATGAAATCCTTAGTTCCTTGCATATAACGCAAGACTTTCTTTGCGGCCTTCCAGTGGTCCGGTCCTGGATTTGATTGGTATCTCCCAAGCACCCCGGTTACAAAACATAAGTCTGGGCGTGTACATACTTGAGCATACATGATGCTTCCAACAGCTGAAGCATAAGGAACCGACTTCATCTGATCAGTTTCACATTGGTTCCTCGGACATTGAAATGTCCCAAACTTATCGCTCTTAACTATAGGAGCAGGTGAGGGTGAGCACTTATGCATATTGAATTTTTTCAGTACTCTCTCAAAGTATGCCTTTTGAGATAGTCCTAACGTTCCTCTAGACCTATCTCGATGAATCTTGATGCCGAGGACATACGAGGCTTCACCAAGATCTTTCATATCAAAACTGGATGACAGCAAATTCTTGGTCTCATGCAGCATATCCTTATCGCTACATGCCAACAATATGTCATCAACGTATAGGACTAAAAATGTGAACCTAATGCCTTTAAACTTAACGTATATGCAGTTGTCCACAACATTTTCGGCGAAACCAAAAGTTTTGATAATTTTATCAAACTTGAGGTACCACTCTCTTGAAGCTTGCTTCAAGCCATAAATTGATTTCTTTAGACGACATGCTAAATGTTCCTTTCCTTCCACAACAAAGCCTTCTGGCTGAGCCATGTAAACGTCTTCTTTTAAGTCACCATTTAGAAATGCCGTTTTAACATCCATTTGGTGTAGTTCTAGGTCGTAATGAGCTACTAATGCCATTATGATTCTGAAAGAATCCTTGGTTGACACAGGAGAGAAGGTTTGCTTATAATCAATGCCTTCTCTCTGTGTATACCCTTTTGCCACTAGCCTTGCCTTGAACCGTTCAACATTCCCTTTGAAATCATACTTGGTTTTGTAGACCCACTTGCAGCCTACTTTCTTAGCTCCATCGGGAACTTCTACTAAGTCCCATACGTCGTTTGAGCCCATAGATTTCAACTTGTCTTCCATGGCAACCAACCGTTTGGACGAATTTTCGCTTTTAATGGCTTCCTTATATGAGGTTGGATCCTCCACCTTTCCCATATCATTCATGTCCTCCATCAAAAAAGTGATATAATCATCTGATATGGCTTTCTTCCTCTCACGCCGTGGTCTACCCATGGGCGGAGGTGGTGGTGGAACATCATCATTTTCATTATTTTCTCGGAGATCCTCATTTGTGTTTGGATTCTCATTATTAGTTTCTGGATCACCATTCGACTGAGAGACTGAACTGTGAGATTCAGGATCATCAGATGTCACATTTCTTCGTATTGGAAAAACAATCTCTTGGATAGTCAGGGATGGTACACAAACCCGTTTCTCCTCGAGATCGATCTCCCTTAAATTTGTGACCTCATTATCCTCAAAAAATACCGCTTGTCTAGTCTCCACAAACTTGGTGGTGTGACTTGGACAATAAAAACGATATCCCTTTCCCCTATGAGGGTATCCAACGAAGAAACAGCTAACTGTTTTTGGATCCAATTTCTTAAGTTGTGGATTGAAAACTTTAGCTTCAGCAGGGCAACCCCAAACCCGTAAGTAATTCAAGCTCGGTTTCTTTCCCGCCCACATCTCGTAAGGTGTGTTCGGTGCTGACTTAGTTGGAGCAAGATTTAGTATGTGTGCAGCTGTCTTTAATGCCTCTATCCAAAGGCTTACTGGTAAACTCGAGTGACTAAGCATGCTTCGCACCATATCCATAAGGGTGCGGTTGCGGCGCTCGGCCACACCATTTTGTTGCGGTTCACCAGGCAGTGAGTACTGAGCAATGATTCCATTTTCACATAAGAACTTGGCAAAAGGTCTAGGAATCTGCCTATAAGGAGCATGCCTACCATAATACTCTCCCCCGGGATCAGATCGTACAACTTTGATTTTTGCGTTCAGTTGATTTTCAACCTCCGCTTTATAGACTTTGAATTTCTCCAAAGCTTCCGATCGGTCACGTATGGGATAAATATACCCATAGCGGGAAAAGTCGTCTGTGAATGTAATGAACGAATCAAAACCATCTACAGACTTAACATTAAGGGGTCCACATATGTCGGTGTGAATTAATTCTAAAACCCCTGTGGCTCTTACTGCTCCTTTCTTAATTGTTCTTGCAAATTTTCCTTTGATGCAGTCGACACATTTGTCTGCATCTGAGAAGTCTAATGGGAGGAGTATTTCATTTTTAACTAAACGTTCCATTCTCCCCCTCGAAATGTGGCCCAAACGACAATGCCACAATTTCGAAGAATTACTAACTCCTTTCCATTTCTTCTCAACATTAATTTCATCACTCACATGCATAACTGAATCATTATTAAGAGATAACACGTATAGTTGGCCTCGTCTAACACCGATGCCTACATTCTTATTACATTTGATCAAAGCAAATTGTTTCTTGCCAAAATGGCACTCATACATATCATCATCTAAACGAGAAACTGAAATCAAATTCCTACTTAAGGTAGGCACATAAATAACATTATTCAATCTAAGAGTGTGGCCAGTGTGTAGCTCCAACGTGAGAGATCCCACAGCTTCAACATCGGCCTCAACTCTGTTCGCAACCTTAAGCTTTTTTGTTCCTCCACTTATGGTTTGGATCGTATCGAATCCCTGCATAGAGTTAGCAACGTGAATGGTTGCCCCTAATCAATCCACCATGACTTTATTGAAAAATCAACATAAAGAGATTCATCTACAAAAGTAATTTCATCAATACCTCTTTTGTTCATCCATTTTAGAAAGCCTGGGCAGTCCCTTTGATAGTGTCCCTCTTATTTGCAGAAGTTACAAGCATTTTCTCCAGCAGTGGAGCTGCTAGGAGCAGAAGAAGAACCACCGGCTTCTTTACCCTTGAATGCCTTAGGGTTGAATGGCTTAGTGCCTTCTTTCTTGACTTGCCTTTTCTGAGGCTTAGGGAAACCTTGTCCGTCATGCTTTCTCTTGTTAGAGCCAACATGAAAGACATGGTCTTTCTTCTGCCTCATGATCCTTTCTTCCTCCTGGACGATCCTTGCGGTCATCTCAGAGAGTGGCCATTTTTCCTTTAGAGAGTTATAGTTGACCTTAAATTGTTCAAACTCTTCAGGAAGAGACTCAAGAATAATTATGACAAGAAGGGCTTCACTTAAAGAACACTCCAAAGCCTTAAGCTTGGTGAAAGCATTTACCACCCTCAATATGTGCTGCCTAACATTTCCGTCAATAGTGTATTTCTGAAGAAGTTTAGCAAAAAGCTCATGAGCATACACTTTGTCGGATCCTTTAAATTGCTCCTCCATTTCAGTGAGGAAATCTTTAGCAGTATCTTTCTTAGGGAGTGCTTCAGAAATGTCCAGCGATATTGTCGCTTTCATGATGAGAAGCGCAATATGGTTGGACTTATTCCACTTTTCCATCTTAACATCATACTACTTATTGAGTTCTGCATACCCTGTGACACCTGCCACAGGTGCCACAGGTTTTTCTTCCCTCAAGGCATAGTCAAATTCATTACAACCCAAACATAATTCGACTTGGGACTTCCAACGAGGGAAGTTACTCCCCGTAAGTGGTTCGATCATGTCGGACCGGAATGGAGCGGAAGCTGAAATCATCATAAAAGTTCATAAGTAAACTTGCATGATTATAAATTTACGTTGGTAAATAAACAAACATGCCAAGTATTTAATTTCAACTCCATGTCAAAACACCGTTGGGCAGAAAAAAACATGGAATTAAAATATCATAGGGGATGACTCATAATAATAAAACAACGTTGGTCCGAATTAAAATTAGAGTCATTTCATGCTCAATTTAAACATCAACATAAAAAAATATTATCATTATTTGATGTCTAAAAAAGGTTCATCATCCAAAAACACATAATAAATCCTGAATAAAATATCTCGTTGGTTCAATTTTACCCAGAATAATAATGTGTTCATTATATTTTTATGCATTTTATGTTTTAAACAGTGCAAAAACATAATAACTATTAACTTTAACGCACCGGAAAAACAGAAAATGGCGACACTGATTTTGGCCCAAGAACCCCACGGCTGTCCGAAATGCAGCTCAGTCCAGTAGCGTTTCTTTTTGCTGGACTGAAACAACCTGGGCTGAAGCCCGCGGCCGGATATGGCCCGTTAAACCTCCGACGGCCCGGCTGGGAGCCGTGCGTAGCTTACAGCCATTCGATTGAATCGGACGGTCCGTATCGCTCCCGATCGGAACAAAACAGCCGCCCGATCCAGAACCCTAGCTCAGTTCCCCCGACCCCCCCGCATCTCAAGCTCGCGAAGAGAGCGGCGGCACTACGGCGGCTCGAGGCGCGCCGGCCATGGCGGCGCGGCGGCTGCGCTCGCCGGAGGAGCGTGCAGCAGGATGAATCCCGCACGCTCCCCCGTCGAACGTTGCCCCGGCGTCCGTGCAGATGGCACATCAAGGAGGGAGGAGGGACGCCGGCCACCGCGGCATGAGGAGCAACGGCGACTTGCTCGGCGTCGGCCAAGCCAAGGGCGCGTCCATTCGGGCGGAGGTGGCGGCGGCTCAACTGCGTTCCGCGCGTCGTCCCGAGGACGGCGGCGTCGCGGCGTCTTCGCCCTCGCGCAACGGTGGGCGCTGCGCGGGCCCTGAAGGGAACAGGCGAGTACGCGGCACATTAGGTGAGGATTTCATCTCATTCTCCCCAAAAATCGTATTCATCAAAGCTTAATTGGTGAAAAAAACATGCCTAATTAAAAAATTAGGGCTCTACCGAAATTGGGGATTTTTTCTAGGGTTCTTGATGTGGGGATTCTACTGTTTGTATAGTGTTCAGACCTCTGCCTTCTAATGTGCTTAGCAAAAAAAAAACCAGTACTTAAACATGATTTATTCTTATCCGTGACAGAACCATGAGCATTAAGGGTATCACATAATTATTTGCAGATGGCAATTGGCATGAACAGCAAACAGTAGCATGAGCATCAGGCTAAAACTTTAAATCTTGATCATAAAAAACCATAATCCTGACTTGATCTAAACTTGATGTTGATCTACAGATCAATAATATAGGGACCTAATGCAATCAGAATTGGCGACTGATACCATTGTTGGATTAATTATGCATCTATGAGATGCCATTAGCAGAATCTAATTGCACCTAGATCACCTCACAACATGAACAGAGAAGGGTTTAGGGTTTCTTTACATGTCACGGGAGTGGACATGATCGCCTGCTCGGTGCAGGTGTGATGCAGGGGTGATGTAGTCGAAGTAGATGTTCTCCTCGACTTCCTGATTCCTTCAGGACGCCACCGGGACTAGCCGGGGACGGCGGCGGCGGCTGGCTTTGGTCTTCCCGTCGCTGCAGCGCTCCCCCCGATCGGATGGGGTGAGAATATCGGGAGGAGAGAAAACCGTACGTGAATTGTGATCGCGCAGGTGGCCAGCTCTCTCCTGTATCCTTTTATATGGCGCTGGCGACAGGGGACCCAAAACCTGAGTTGGTTTTTGGGCGCCCCCGATCAGGGCGCATTAGTTCTGATCGAGGCTCACGTACGTTGGTACGTGGACCCCTTCACTTATCGTTATCCTTTCTTTCCATTTTTTTTTCCGGTTAGACTAATAGATCTAATCTGGCATGTTAAGCCGTCAGATCAAACCAACATCCTGCTCCCCTTAGGTTCAAGTTAGTTCATGAACGGGACGACTCACCACTTCACCTCTTCTTGCCAAAACGGCAAGACAAGTTAACGGGAGTTGTGCCCGAACCATGGTGGGGATTCCATGGATGATGAGTTGATGATGGAACAGCCCAGAGACGACGATCCAAGCACATATTCGATGCCTACCCAACTTTATGTTTAACCGGGCTGTGTTTTGCACGGGCAGTAGTAAACTTGGAAACGACAACCCAGTCAGGCCATAATTCCTGCTTCAATAACACTTCGTCCTTCATTGTTGGCTGCACGCCTCTTTACATCAAAATATAGCTGCTTCCTGGGTCGCAGCTTGCCCTACTTAGCCATGTCCAATACTCCCTCCCTTGCTAAATATAAGTCCCTTTTAAAGATTTTAATATGAACAACATACATATGTATATAGACTTATTTTAGAGTGTAGATTCACTCACTTTGCTTCGTATGTAGTCCATATTATAAACTCTAAAAAGACTTATATTTAGGAAGGAAAGGAGTAGATGTTATAATAAGGGGCGTAGCTACGTACAGCTACCCGGTGTCACTGGCACCGGGTCCAATCTACACTTGCTTAAGATAATTCATTGATTTAGTGTGTAGGTCATTGATTTTTGGATGTGTTCTTCTATGTGGACACCAGGTAATCTTCAGTCTGGGTCCGCTCCTGGTTATAATGGCGAACCAACCTGTGGTCCGATGGTTAGAGGGATAGTGGTATCCCCAGCCCACCAGTGTTCAAGTCCTAGTACTCGCATTATTCCTGGATATATTTTAGGATTTTCGGCAATGCGCTTTCAGTGAGAGGGGACATTTCCGTCGACGACGAGGCGCCTACGGCGACTTCGTAAATCTCAAGATGATATGTTGGCTCAGTCTCTCGGAGGTGCTCATAGGGATAGGGTATGCGTATGTGCGTTCATAGTGGTGAGTGTATGCGCGTATGTACGAGCGCTTGCGTCGCTACTGTGTTCAAAAAAAGAAAATGATATAGTGCAAAAATAACTAACTTTTCATTCCCGAGGTCTAAAAATCCATTCTTTAATACATGATGTAGATGCAAAAAAAAAAATACATCTCCACCTCCAAGAGATGTAAAATACAACGTCTGGAGATCCAAATTTACATCTCTACCTCCAGGAGATGTAAAACTGGCGGCCGCGCGCCAACCATCCAACCACCTTAAATTCACTTCCACCCGCCCGCCCGCCTCCTCACCACGCGATTTCTGCCCGGAAACGCCGTCGCCACCCAACGATTTGAGTCCCCCGCCGCTGACCGCCCGCCTCCGCCGCAGGTGATTTTGTGCCTGGATATGCCACCGCCGCCACGTCTGTCAGTCCATCCCCAATCCCACCGCAACCCTGCGGCCTATACCCCTCCGCCAGCCCCCTAGCCGCTGACGACCCGTCGATTTTAGTCTGCCCCCCCAATAACCACGCAGCCGATTCAGAAATTCGACGCAGCTCCGGCAGCCGTAATGGCCGTAGCGGCTCACGGTAGCCTTCCCTGGTAGCTGTTACCTGCCGCCGAAACTAGTAGCGCAGCCGCACGACCACCGCAACACACCGAGCCGGCAGTTTCTCGGTTGTTGCCTCCGTTGTTGCGTCTCCGCGAGCGGAGTCCTCCGGCAGCCGCGCGGCTGTCCACAGGCTGTTGAAGCAGCCACCGACCACCCCAGACCCTTTGTGTTGCCCAACAATGCTCTGACCGCCGCCCGCCGATTTCTTCTTGCTCGCACACAACGTGTTCGCTAAAATATTTGCTATTGGAGTTGCACTTTTACATCACCAATATACATTATCTGTTGGAGTTGCCTTTTTTTTATATGTAAAGTGTGTTTTTTGAAGATGTAAATTTTTACAACTTTTGATTTACATATTCAAATTTATATCACTATTGGTATAGTAGGAGCATCTCATTTTTTTTGCCCGCAAAAAAAAATGCTCCTACTATACCAATAGTACGTTTTGGAGTAGTGCGTGCATGCGTCTACAAACAAGTTTTGCCATCTGTTCTGACTATGAATCAAAAAAGTTCTGAAGCTCACGGCAAGTCAATGATGATTTACCGATCATGCGTGTAACTGACAAAAAGGATTGGGTTGAAAGAAGATTGTAGAAATAAGTTTTATTATTTTTTGAATGAAAGGGATTTTACCCTCGATTTCATTAACCAAACCATAGATCCTTTTTGTAACTACAGCCATAACGCAAAACACCACCTTTAGGAAGCCGAAAACAAGACCAGCTAGTTCGTCCACCATTTTACAGAGAGCATCTCATTGTACATACGTACGTGAAGTGAAGTTCTGCCAGTGTACGTCGAATCTTCGATCACGTTCGTCTACACCGTAATCACAGATCGGCGTAGCATCTGAACCTTGATCGACTGAAAGCTGAGGCCGTGAAGAAGTCAATTCGTGCATGCAGGTATCGGTGAACAAAACAGAAGAGCGATTGGAGGGTAGCGCGCCTCCTCCCTAGTTTCTAGTTTTATTAAATGTTTTTATTTATTTATAAAGTCGGGGGTATGCTTTTTATCTAAAAAAAGAAGTAGACTCGTGACTCTCGCTGGCCTTTGTGGCCGGCATTAATTATTAATTAACTTTTTTTATTTTCAAAATATTTACGGTATTTTTTTTCGCGACCTTAAAAATTTGTCGAACCAATGTTGGGCGCAAGCGTCGAGCCAAACGTGAAAACAAACATGGGTGTCCGCCAGGCCGATCCAAACAGACAAAACACGGATAAAATCATGATCTCTTGGGGTCAACCGGTTGGAGTTGCTTTAAGCACTGCAGCACCGTCTCCGTGTGGCGGGCAGTGTTGGCGTGGTGGACTTGCCACCTGTCCCGCCAACATGGTGTGTTGCCCTCGAGCATGGTGTGTTGTGCTCGAGCCCAATGTACACAACGCAGAAGGAGAAGACATTGCTCAGTGAGGAACCTGCACCTCCTCCATCTGCAGGGTCAGGTGCACCAAGCACCGCTGCTAGGGTGACATTGTTTGTGCTCTTCCTCCTGTCTGAACTTTGATCTTAAAATTAATGTAGTACTGTTAACTGTGTGGTAGTGCACTGTTAAACTGCGTGGCAATTGTGTGGTAGTGTTAATTGTGTTGCTTCTTTATATGTGTTGTCTTGCTCTGAAGTGTGTTGCATTTGGATGGTAAGCTTGGATTTAAAAAGGGTGAGCAGAACGACACAATGCACGCAACTAAAAGGGATGTATCTGCTATTCAAATTACCAAACAACATGCATGAACTACTCACTGATGCAATGCAGGCTGCCAAACTACATGCAGAATACGATTTGTGTCATGTATTTACTCATACAGCCAGACCCAACTGTGTTAAAGATACAAAGAGGCAAAAAAAGACGGAGCCTACCAAAAGCGTCCCTGGTGCGATTGACGGAATGATATACATGTTGGTCGGTCCAAGTACTTTTTTGGTGTTTTTGACCGAGACCCACACGCACATACTGAGATAGGATGATTGATTTTCCGACAAACTTCCGTACGAAATTAGCAATTGGATCTATTTCACCGGCGGACGCAAGTATACCCAGTAGCCAGCGAACTTTTTCTGCTGCGAAAAACATCAGGCTAAAGGACCGTGTCGCCTTTATCTTTTTCCTTCCTTTGATTTGATCTCAGTTAAATGTTCGCCGGATGCACCATATGGGATCTGGCTTTGCCCCTACGCACCTTTTCTTCCAAAAACGGCTGGAACAAGTCAACGAGAGTTGTGCCTGAACCATGGCAGGGATTCCATATAGATGATGCAAGTGATGCAAGTGCAACAGGAAGAGATCCCCCATGGATCTCTACAGCGGCCTCCCGCAGAACCTCGTCGATCGTTTTGCATGCCCGTCTCCTCCACGACAGCCTCACGCTCTTTTTGCCGCATCTCCATTTCCGCCCTCCGAAAAAGTTTTTCTACCGGAGCCGGGATGTACCGGTGCTTGATCCATCGTTCACTCTTGTCATCGAGATCCGTGGTGTCTTTCCGCGTATAACTCGTGAAATGCAGATGCAGCACCACATTCAGCACCACATGCGCTCTCTCTCCACATGTACTCATTGCAAAAGCACCTAGTTCATGTATCTTAAATAATCTTATTTCACTCATTTCTGATCTTTGATTTTATTGATTTCATGTATTCCATATATTTTAAATAACCAGTTTCACATGTGTGGACACATTCCATTTGACTTCATGCTCATAGATTTCAGTGAGTTTCACATTTCACTAGTTTTAGAAAAACCTTTCAGTCAGTTTCACATTTCACTAGATTTAGGAAACACATTACACCCGTTTACAAAAGATAGATTTCACTCATTTTAGAAATGACATTTCACTATATTTAACGTATTTCACACCAAAAATATGTGTCATGTGTATGGAAAACAAATTTCACTCATTAAAGAAAATTATTTCACACGGTTGAGAAAACATGCTTCACTCAGTTGAGAAAACATATTTCGAAATTGATTTCACTCAATGAAAAAAAACTAATTTCAATTATTTCAAAAAACCTATTTTACTAGTTTTAGAAAACCTTTCAGTCAGTTTCACATTTCACAGATTCTCAAAACACATTACACCCGTTTACAAAGGTTAGATTTCACTCATTTTAAGAAATCACATTTCACTATATCTAACGTATGTCACACCGAAATATGTGCCATGTGTATCGAAAACAAAATTCACTCATCTAAAGAAAATAATTTCCACGATTAAGAAAACATACTTCACTCAGTTGTGAAAACATATTTCAAAATTGATTTCACTCAATGAAAAAAACTAATTTCAATTATTTCAAAAAACATATTTCGCTTGTTTCAGAAACCTGATTTCAGTCATTTGAAATGTTGAAATTAAAATATTTTTGAAACGCATCCAATTTTTGTCTTATTCTAAAGCTCTTGGCTTCAGGAATTCAAATATACTCCCTCCGTCCAAAAATACTTGTCGGAGAAATTGATAGAAATGGATGTATCTAGAACTAAAATAAGTCTAGATACATCCATTTCTCCGACGAGTATTTCCAGACGGAGGGAGTATAAAATATTTCATACATAATAGTATGGTTTAAAAGATAGAAATGATTGAAAATCCTAAAGAGAAAATGAAAGGAAAGAATTTGTACCACGGCACAACATGCAACGTCAGGATAGACTCTCTCTCTCTCTCACCTGACATGGGTCCCATCAATCTGACATTGATTTTGACTTAAAAAAATACAAGAAATTATTTACATCAATACTTTGATATACACATGCATGTGGTCCCACACCTTTACACATGGCAGCAAGACATTGGTGAGAGAATCGCCGATAGCTCCCAGCACCGGTAAAAAACACTTTGCATTCCTCCCTCTGCTCCCATGTGGACGCCAGGACCTCAAAAACCTATGTGTTAAGGAGTGTTTCAAAAACTGTTCAAATTCATAAAAAAAATGGTGTAAACTTTACGTAGCAAAAACGACGATCCAAGGACCTATCAATGCATGTCCGACTTTAATTTTACCGGCCGGCGCTGTGTTTTACATGTGGCCCCATCTATGACAGACCCACCTGTCAGTGAACATGTTATGTCATGGCACGGGTAGGTTGCTAAGAGCATCTACCGTCGGACCTCTCAAACCTGCTTCATACGCCCCAACGGGCCGCCTAGTCATTGACCAATCATGTTTTTTCGATTAGTGATGGCAGTTTTGTCCATGG